>NW_027307828.1:0-318000 GCF_047496885.1 Scyliorhinus torazame
CACACACACACGGACAGAGACAGTTATGCATTCACACTCACACAGACACTGAACCACACACATGCATACAGTAACACACTCGCATACACACACAGACAGAGACAGTAATACACTCACATACTCTGACACACACTCACACACATCCAGAGGCAGTAATACACTCACACACACACAGACACTAACACACACATACACACATACAGAGACAGTAATACACTCACGAACACATACAGAGACAGTAATACACTCACACTCACACATACAGAGACAGCAATACACTCGCATATCCACACAGGCACTAACACACTCACACACACATACAGTAATACACTCACACACACACAAGCAGATACAGCAATACACTCACACTCACACAGATACTAACACACACACAGTAATGCACACACACGCACAGACAGAGACTGTAATGCACTCACACAGAGACTAACACACTCACACACTCATACAGAGACAGTAATACACACACACTCACACACACACATGCAGAGACAGTAATACACTCACACTCACACAGACACGAACACACTCACACACACATGCAGAGACAGCAATACACTCACACTCACACAGACACTAACACACTCACACACACACATACAAAGACAATAATACACTCACACTCACACAGACACTAACACACTCACACAGAGACAGTAATATACTCAGGCACAAAGGCACTAATACACACTCACAGAGACACTAATGCACACACTCACGCAAACAGACACAAAGACGCACACTCACTGACACTGATACACTAATACAAACACTCACAGAAACAGAGACACTAATACACACGCTCAAAGACACACAGAGAAACTAATACACACACTCACGCAAACAGACACAAAGACGCACACTCACTGACACGCAGATACACTAATACAAACTCACAGACACACACAGACACTAATACACACACACAGACAATAATTCACACACACAGACACATAGAGAAAGAAATATACACACTCACAGACACACACTGACACTAATACACACACACACTGACACTGATAAACACACTCACAGGCACAGAGACAATAATACACATACTCACACACAGACTCTAATAAACACTCACAGACAGACTGCGACACTAATACACACACTCACACACAGATACACTAATACACACAATCACTGACTCACGCAGACATTAATACATCCACACACAGACAGAGACACGAATATACACACACACAGAAACTAATAGACACACTCACAGCCGCACACAAAGACTCTAATACACACATTCACACACACACAAATACACACACTCTCAGACACACAGATAGAACATAGAACACAGAACATTACAGTGCAGTACAGGCCCTTCAGCCCTCGATGTTGCGCCGACCTGTAGATAGACTAATACACACACGCACTGACACGCAGATTCACTAATACATACTCACAGGCACACACACATGCACAGTAATACACACAAGCACTAATGCACACACACACAGGCAGTAATACACACACTCACAGACACACACAGGGACACAAATACACACTCACACAGAGACAGTAATACACACACACACACACACAGTCACACACGCAAACACAAATACACACACTCACAGACACACAGATAGACCCTAATACACACACTCACTCACACACACAAAGACACCAATGGGCACAATCTCACACACAGATGCACTAATACACATCCACTCACAGACTAAACAGAGACTCTAATACACACACACAGACACTAATACACACACACAGATACACTAATGCACACACTCACAGACAAACACACAGACAGCAATACGCACACTCACACACAGACACACTAATACACACACTCACACAAAACAGACACACAGGGACACTAATTCACACTCACAGACACAGAGACACAAATACACACACACTCACACAGAGACAATAATACACACACTCACAGACACAAACACAGACATTAATACACCCCCTCACACACATAGACACTAATACAGACACACAAAGACACAGGCAGAGGCACGAATACACACACTCATAAACACACACAGCCACACACAGACACTAATACACACACTCAACGACACACAGAGACACTAATACACACACTCACTGACAAGCAGATACACTAATACATACTCAGACACACACACACAAAGACACACACAAACAGACACACACACATGCACACTAATACACACACTCTCACACACAAGCACTAATGCACACACTCACAGGCACACATAGACACTAATCCACATGCACACACAGACGCTATTACACACACTCACTGATACATAGAGACAGTAATATACACACTCAGAGACACAGACACAATAATACACATACTCACCCACAGGCACTAATACACACTCACAGACTCACAGATACACTAATACACACACTCACAGACACACACAGACATGAATACACACACACACAGGCGCACTAATACATACACTCACAGTCACACACAGACACTAATACACACACTCACAGACACCCAGAGACACTAATTCACACACTCACTGACACACAGAGACACTAATGTACACACTTACAGACCCAGAGACACAAAACTCACACACACAGAAATACACAGATACATTGATAGATAAATTGAAACACACAGGGACACTAATACACACAATCACACACACACACTAATGCACACACTCACAGACAAACAGAGGCACCAATACACACACTCACAGACACACTAATACATACACTCACAGACTCAAACAGACAGTAGCACACACACTCACAGACACACAGAAACACTAATACACACACTCACAAACACACAGAGGCACTAATACGCACACTCACAGACACACAAATACACACACTTACATACACACAGAGACACTAACGCACTCTCAGACACAGAGACACTAACGCACTCTCAGACACAGAGACACTAATACACACACTCACAGACACACATAGAGACACTAATACACACACACACACTTATGCACATTCTCACAGACACACAGAGACATACATCCACACACCCACAGGCACATGGAGACTCTAATGCACACACTCTCTCACACACACACACAGACACTGTCATGTGCGAGTACCTGTAAGAAATGGATGTTTATAAATGGGTGTGTATATAAATATCTATAGTGAAGTACCTTACAGAAATGGGTGTTTATTACTGCAGTGATGTCAGAGAGTGGGTGGAGATGGGCTGTCTGTCCGCTTTTTCTTTCATTTTGGCTGTTTGCTCCAGGGTGTGTTTTAGATTTGTTTTCAGTGTTGGAGCTGAAGCCAGACAGAGCAGGTGTACTGTTGATCTCTCTGCCATGAGAAACTATCCCTTGATCATTTGGTGAATTCAGAATTATAAATGTTCTCAGTAGTGAATGTAAACCTAACGTCCCTCTGGTAAAATGTGTCTGAAGTCTTCTGGATGTCAAAAGGACAGCTTACGGAATACTTAGTGTTGTATTCTTTGGGGGTTGAATTTGAATTAATGGTTCCTAAGTTGTTCACTGTATGTTTTAAAAAGGTTAACTTGAATTTATAGAATAAACATTGTTTTGCTTCGAAAAATACGTTTCCATTTCTGCTGTACCCCACTGTAGTGTGGGCCATGTGCTCCCCATAACACAATCTATTAAAATTTGTGGGTCAGGGGAACTCCAAGATACACTTTGTGGTTCTCTAAACCCTGGCCCATAACACAAATACACACACTCACAGACACACAGAGACACTAATACACACACTCACATACACACAGAGACACTAATACACACACTCACAGACACACAGAGACACTAATACACACACTCACAGACACACAGAGACACTAATACACACACTCACATACACACAGAGACACTAATACACACACACACAGACACACAGAGACACTAATACACACACTCACAGACACACAGAGACACTAATACACACACTCACATACACACAGAGACACTAATACACACACTCACAGATACACCGAGACACTAATACACTCACTCGCAGACACACAGAGACACTAACACACACTCACAGATACACCGAGACACTAATACACACACTCACAGACACACAGAGACACTAATACACACACTCACAGACACACAGAGACACTAATACACACACTCGCAGACACACTAATACACACACTCACAGACACAGAGACACTAATACACACACTCACATACACACAGAGACACTAATACACACACTCACAGACACACAGAGACACTAATACACACACTCACAGATACACTAATACACACACTCACAGACACAGAGACACTAATACACACACTCACATACACACAGAGACACTAATACACACACTCACAGACACACAGAGACACTAATACACACACTCACATACACACAGAGACACTAACACACACTCACAGATACACCGAGACACTAATACACACACTCACAGACACACAGAGACACTAATACACACACTCACAGACACACAGAGACACTAATACACACACTCACACACTCACAGAGACACTAACACACACACTCACAGATACACCGAGACACTAATACACACACTCACAGACACACAGAGACACTAATACACACACACACACTCACAGAGACACTAACACACACACTCACAGATACACCGAGACACTAATACACACACTCACAGATACACCGAGACACTAACACACACTCACAGACACACAGAGACACAAATACACACACTCACAGACACACAGAGACACTAACACACACTCACATACACACAGAGACACTAATACACACACTCACATACACACAGAGACACTAATACACACACTCACAGACACACAGAGACACTAATACACACACTCACAGACACACAGAGACACTAATACACACACTCACAGACACACAGAGACACTAATACACACACTCAGACACACAGAGACACTAATACACACACTCACAGACACACAGAGACACTAATACACACACTCACATACACACAGAGACACTAATACACACACTCACAGATACACCGAGACACTAATACACACTCACAGATACACCGAGACACTAATACACACACTCACATACACACAGAGACACTAATACACACACTCACAGACACACAGAGACACTAATACACACACTCACATACACACAGAGACACTAATACACACACTCACAGATACACCGAGACACTAATACACACACTCGCAGACACACAGAGACACTAATACACACACTCACATACACACAGAGACACTAACACACATTCACAGACACACAGAGACACTAATACACACACTCGCAGACACACAATTACACACACTCACATACACACAAAGACACACACTCACAGTCACACAGAGACACTAATACACACTCGCAAACACAGAGACACTGACACACACACTCACAGTCACGCAGAGACACGAATATTCACACACTCTCCCAGACACTAAGACAGACACTCACTGACACACAGAGACGCTAATATACCCAGTCTCAGATACACACAGAGACACTAATCAACTCACTCACACAACTCAGACACTAATGCACACACTCACATACACTAATACATACACACAGACACACACATGCACTAATGCACAAACTCAAAGATACACACAGAGACACTAATACACACACACAGAGAAACTAATACAACCACTCACACACAGACACTAATACACACACACACTGACATGCAGGTAAACTAATACACACACTCACACAAACACAGACACTAACACACACACACAGACCCACACATATACTAATGCACAAACTCAAATACACACACAGAGACACTAATACACACACACAGACACACAGAGTCACGCATACACCACTCACACACAGACACTAATACACTCACTCACTGGCACGCAGATGCATTAAAATACACACTCGCACAACACACAGAGACACTAATACACACACACGCACATATAGTAATACACACACTCAAAGACACAGACACTAACACACAAACTCACAAACACACACAGCCACACACATACACTAATGCACAAACCCAAAGACGCACACAGAGACACAGACACACACACACACACACACAGACACTAAAACACACACACACAGACACACTAATACACTCACTCACCGACACATAGATACACTAATACACACTTACAGACACACATACAGTCACTAATACACACACTCACACACATAGACACTAATACACGGATTGGAAATTAGCAAACGTGACACCACTGTTTAAAAAAGGAGGTAGGCAGAAAGCGGGTAATTATAGGCCAGTCAGCTTAACTTCGGTAGGAGGGAAGATGCTGGAATCTATCATCAAGGAAGAAATAGCGAGGCATCTGGATGGAAATTGTCCCATTGGGCAGATGCAGCATGGGTTCATAAAGGGCAGGTCGTGCCTAACTAATTTAGTGGAATTTTTGAGGACATGACCAGTGCGGTAGATAACGGGGAGCCAATGGATGTGGTATATCTGGATTTCCAGAATACCATTGACAAGGTGCCACACAAAAGGTTACTGCATAAGATAAAGATGCATGGCATTAAGGGGAAAGTAGTAGCATGGATAGAGGATTGGTTACTTGATGGAAAGCAAAGAGTGGGGATTAATGGGTGTTTCTCTGGTTGGCAATCAGTAGCTAGTGGTGTCCCTCAGGGATCAGTGTTGGGCCCACAATTGTTCACAATTTACATATATGATTTGGAGTTGGGGACAAAGGGCAATGTGTCCAAGTTTGCAGACGACACTAAGATGAGTGGTAAAGCAAAAAGTGCAGAGGATACTGGAAGTCTGCAGAGGGATTTGGATAGGCGAAGTGAATGGGCTAGGGTCTGGCAGATGGAATACAATGTTGACAAATGTGAGGTTATCCATTTTGGTAGGAATAATAGCAAAAGGGATTATTATTTAAATGATAAAATATTAAAACATGCTGCTGTGCTGAGAGACCTGGGTGTGCTAGTGCATGAGTTGCAAATAGTTGGTTTACAGGTGCAACAGGTGATTAAGAAGGCAAATGGAATTTTGTCCTTCATTGCTAGAGGGATGGAGTTCAAAACTAGGGAGGTTATGCTGCAATTGTATAAGGTGTTAGTGAGGCCACACCTGGAGTATTGTGTTCAGTTTTGGTCTCCTTACTTGAGAAAGGACGTACTGGCACTGGAGGGTGTGCAGAGGAGATTCACTAGGTTAATCCCAGAGCTGAAGGGGTTGGATTACGAGGAGAGGTTGAGGAGACTGGGACTGTACTCGTTGGAATTTAGAAGGATGAGGGGGGGATCTGACAGAAACATATAAGATTATGAAGGGAATAGATAGGATAGATGCGGGCAGGTTGTTTCCACTGGCGGGTTAAAGCAGAACTAGGGGGCATAGCCTCAAAATAAGGGGAAGTAGATTTAGGACTGAGTTTAGGAGGAACGTCTTCACCCAAAGGGTTGTGAATCTATGGAATTCCTTGCCCAGTGAAGCAGTTGAGGCTCCTTCACTAAATGTTTTTAAGATAAAGATAGATAGTTTTTTGAAGAATAAAGGGATTAAGGGTTATGGTGTTCGGGCCGGAAAGTGGAGCTGAGTCCACAATAGATCAGCCATGATCTCATTGAATGGTGGAGCAGGCTCGAGGGGCCAGATGGCCTACTCCTGCTCCTAGTTCTTATGTTCTCACAGACACACGCTGGCACTAATACACACTCACAGGCTCAAAGAAACACTAATACACACTCGCAGACACACAGACACTAATACACACTCACAGAAACACATACAGACACTAATACACACACACAGACCCTAATACACCCACTCACAGACACAAACTGGCACCAATACACACAGACATTAACACACACACACCAGATACTAATACACACTCTAACGATGCACAGAGACAGTAATATACACACTCACAGACACAGGTAGACTCGAATGCATACACTCACACACAGCGACACTAATACACACAGTCACACACACATGCACTAATACACGCACTAACACACACACACACACACATAAACTAATACACACACTCACTGATACACAGAGACAACAATACACACACTCACAGACACAAGCAGACACTAATACACACACCACACATACACTAATACACAGACTCACAGTCACACGCAGACACTAATACACACACTAACACACAGAGACACTAATACACATTCACAGACACACAGATACACTAATACACCAACTCACACACAGAGAGGCACCAGTACACAGCTCACAGACTGACAGAGACACTAGTACACAGCTCACAGACTGACAGAGACACTAATACACAAACACACACACATTAATAGAGACACTCACACTCATAGCCACTAACGCACTCACACAAACAGACACTAATGCACACATTCTCACACACACTCAGACACACACATACACTAACACACACTCACACACACAGAGACACTAGTACACACACTCACTGACACATAGATACACTAATACACACTCACAGACACACATACAGACACTAATACACACACTCACATACACAGACAACAATACACGCACTAACAGACAGACAGACACTGGCACCAATACACACATACACACTCACACACATAGACACTAATACACACACTCACAAACTCACACTGGCACTAATACACACACACATACACTAACGCACAGACACAGATAGTAATACACACACAGTGATACACAGAGACAATAATATACACACTCACAGACACAGGGAGACTCTAATGCATACACTCACACACACACACAGCGACACTAATACACACACAGAGACACGAAGACACATTCACAGACACACAGATACACTAATACAGACACTCACACACAGAGAGACACTAGTACACAGCTCACGGACCGACAGAGACATTAATACACAAACACACACACACTAATAGAGACACTCACACACATAGACACTAATACACTCTCACACACAGTCTAATGCCCACATTCTCACACACACACCGACACTCACAGATACACTAATATACACAGAAATACAGACACACACAGACTCTAATACACACACTCAAACGTCCCTCCACACACACACTACCCTCCACACACACACTACCCCCTCGACAGACACTACCCCCCACACACACACTAACCCCCTCAACCACAGACATACTAACCCCCACAGACACTAACCCACCCACACACACACTAACCCCCCACACACACACTCCCCCACCCCAGACATACTAACCCTCCCACACACACACTAACCCCCACACACACACACTAACCCCCCCACACACACACTAACCCCCCACACACACACTAACCCTCCCTCACATACACTAACCCCCCCACACGCACTAATCCCTCCACACACTGACCCCACACCACACACACTGACCCCCTTCCACACACACACTAACCCCCCCACACACACTAACACCCCCACTCATACTAACACCCACACACACTGTTCCCCCTCCCACCCACACACACTAAACCACACCCACACACCCTGACACACACTAATCCCCCACATACACACTAACCCCCCACACACACTCCCCCACCCCACACACACTAACCCCCCACACACACACTCCCCCACCCCACACACACTAAACCACCCCCACACACCCCACACACACTAACCCCTCACACACACACTAACCCCCACCACACACACACTAACCCCCCCCACACACACTCCCCCACCCCACACACACTAACCCTCCCACACACATTCCCCCACCCCACACACACTAACCCCCCAAACACACTCCCCCACCGCAGACACACTAACCTCCCACACACACACTCCCCCACCCCACACACACTAACACCCCACACACACACTAACCCACCCCACACACACTAACCCCCCACACACACTAACCCCCACCACACACACACTAACCCCCACCACACACACACTAACCATCCCACACACACACTAACCCCCACCACACACATACTAACACCCCCCAGACACACTAACCCTCCCACACACACACTAACCCCCACCACACACACACTAACCCCCCCCCCAGACATACTAACCCTCCCACACACACACTAACCCCCACCACACACACACTAACCCTCCCACACACACACTAACCCCCCCTCACACACACTAACCCCCACCACACACACTAACCCCCCCACACACACTAACCCTCCCTCACACACACTAACCCCCCATACACACACTAACCCCCACCACACACACACTAACCCCCCCCAGACACACACTAACCCCCACCACACACACACTAACCCCCACCACACACACACTAACCCCCCCCAGACACACTAACCCCCACCACACGCACACTAACCCTCCCACACACACACTAACCCCCACCACACGCACACTAACCCCCACCACACACACACTAACCCCCCCCAGACACACTAACCCCCACCACACGCACACTAACCCTCCCACACACACACTAACCCCCACCACACACACACTAACCCCCACCACACACACACTAACCCCCACCACACACACTAACCCCCACCACACACACACTAACCCCCCCCAGACACACAAACCCCCACCACACGCACACTAACCCTCCCACACACACACTAACCCCCACCACACGCACACTAACCCTCCCACACACACACTAACCCCCACCACACACACACTAACCCCCACCACACACACACTAACCCCCACCACACACACACTAACCCCCACCACACACACACTAACCCCCACCACACACACTAACCCTCCCACACACACACGACCCCCCCCAGACACACTAACCCTCCCACACACACACTAACCCCCACCACACACACACTAACCCCCCCCAGACACACTAACCCCCACCACACGCACACTAACCCTCCCACACACACACTAACCCCCACCACACACACACTAACCCCCACCACACACACACTAACCCCCACCACACACACACTAACCCCCACCACACACACACTAACCCCCACCACACACACTAACCCTCCCACACACACACGAACCCCCCCCAGACACACTAACCCTCCCACACACACACTAACGCCCACCACACACACACTAACCCCCCCCCAGACATACTAACCCCCACCACACACACACTAACCCCCACCACACACACACTAACCCCCCCCCACACACACTAACCCCCCCCCCACACACACTAACCCCCCCCAGACATACTAACCCCCACCACACACACACTAACCCCCACCACACACACACTAACCCCCCCCCACACACACTAACCCTCCCTCACACACACTAACCCCCCACACACACTCACTAACCCCCCCCCCACACACACACTAACCCCCCCACACACACTAACCCCCCACACACACACTAACCCTCCCACACACACACTAACCCTCCCTCACACACACTAACCCCCCCCCCCACACACACACTAACCCCCCCACACACACTAACCCTCCCACACACACACTAACCCCCCCTCACACACACTAACCCCCACCACACACACTAACCCCCCCACACACACTAACCCTCCCCCACACACACGAACCCCCCACACACACACTAACCCCCCCCACACACACTAACCCTCCCTCACACACACTAACCCCCCACACACACTCACTAACCCCCCCACACACACTAACCCCCCCACACACACTAACCCCCCACACACACACTAACCCTCCCACACACACACTAACCCTCTCTCACACACACTAACCCCCCCACACACACACACACTAACCCTCCCACACACACACTAACCCCCACCACACACACACTAACCCTCCCACACACACACTAACCCCCCCCCCCACACACACTAACTCCCCACACACACACTAACCCCCACCACACACACACTAACCCTCCCACACACACACTAACCCTCCCACACACACACTAACCCTCACACACACACACTAACCCTCCCTCACACACACTAACCCCCCACACACACTTACCCCCCACACACACACTAACCCCCCGCACACACACTAACCCCCCCACACACACTAACCCCCCCCCACACACACTAACCCCCACACACACACTAACCCCCCCACACACACTAACCCTCCCTCACACACACTAATCGCCCTCACACACACACTAGCTACCCCACCCACACAAACACACATACTAACCCCCCACACACATTAATCCCCACCCCTCACACACACTAGCCCCTTCACACACACTAAACCCCCCACACACTAAACCCCCCAAATAAACACACACACAAACACCCCCACACACACTATCCCCCACACACACAATAACCACCCCAACACACACTAACCCGCCACACACACACTAACACCCCCACACACACTAACACCCCCACACACACTAACCACACCCAAAACACACTAACCCCCACCACACACACACTAACACCCCCACACACACTAACACACCCAACACACAATAACCACCCCAACACACACTAACCCCCACCGCACACACACTAACCCCCCCACACACACTAACACACCCAACACACACTAACCACACCCAACACACAATAACCACCCCAACACACACTAACCCCCACCACACACACACTAACCCCCCCACACTCACTAACACACCCAACACACACTAACCACAACCAACACACACTAACCACACCCAACACACACTAACCCCCACCACACACACTAACACCCCCACACACACTAACCCCCCCCACACACTAACCCCCACCACACACTAAACCCCCCACACACACTAACACCCCCAACACACACTAACCACACCCAACAAACACTAACCCCCACCACACACACACTAGCCCCCCCCCACACACACAATAAACTCCTCCCCAACACACACTGACCACACCCAACACACAATAACCACCCCAACACACACTAACCCCCACCACACACACACTAACCCCCCCACACACACACTAACACACCCAACACACACTAACCACAACCAACACACACTAATAACACCCAACACACACTAACCCCCACCACACACACTAACACCCCCACACACACTAACCCCCCCCACACACTAACCCCCACCACACACTAAACCCCCCACACACTAAACCCCCCACACACACTAACACCCCCAACACACACTAACCACACCCAACAAAAACTAACCCCCACCACACACACACTAGCCCCCCCCCCCACACACACAATAAACTCCTCCCCCACACACACTAACTCACCGCCCGCACACACTAACCCACTCCACACACACTATCCGTCCCACACACACACACACACACACACACACACTAACCCCCCCACACACAAACACCACCTCACACACTAACATCCCCACTACACACACACTAACCCCACACACACTAACCTCCGCAACAAATACACCCATTGAAAAAGCTGTTTCAGATACTCTGTGCTGCATATAGTTAACCATTTACTGCTCAATAATCCCTGGGAGCAGGGAGCAGGCAGTGTGGTCCGTACGCCCCCAATTAAAAGGCTGTTTCAGAGACCTCTGTGCTGTACGTATTTAACCATTTACTGCTCAATAATCCCTGGGAGCAGGGGTCACGCAGTGTGGCCTCGAGAACCCCAATTAAAAAGCTGATTCAGAGACCTCTGTGCTGTATATGGTTAACCATTTAATTATCAATAATCCCTGGGAGCAGGGAACAGGCAGTGTGGTCTCGGGAGCCCCCAATTAAAAAGGTGTTTTAGATACTCTGTGCTGTATATAGTTAACCATTTACTGCTCAATAATCACTGGGAGTAGGGGACAGGCAATGTGGCCTCAGGAGCCCCCAGTTAAAAAGGTGTTTCAGATACTCTGTGCTGTATATAGTTAACCATTTACTGCTCAATAATCCCTGGGAGCAGGGGACAGGCAGTGTGGCCTCAGGAGCCCCCAGTTAAAAAGGTGTTTCAGATACTCTGTGCTGTATATAGTTAACCATTTACTGCTCAATAATCCCTGGGAACAGGGGACAGGCAGCGTGGCCTCGGGAGCCGCCAATTAAAAAGGTGTTTCAGAGACATCTGTGCTGTATGTATTTAACCATTTACTGCTCAATAATCCCTGGGAGCAGGGGTCAGGCAGTGTGGTCCGGGAGACCCCAATTAAAAAGCTGTTTCAGAGACCTGTGTGCTGTATATAGCTAACCATTTACAGCTCAATAATCCCTGGGAGCAGGGCTCAGGCAGTGTGGTCCGGGAGACCCCAATTAAAATGCTGTGTCAGATACCTCTGTGCTGTATATAGTTAACCATTTACTGCTAAATAATCCCTGGGAGCAGGGGACAGGCAGTGTGGCCTCGGGAGCCGCCAATTAAAAAGCTGTTTCAGAGACCTCTGTGCTGTATATAGTAAACCATTTACTGCTCAATAATCCCTGGGAGCGGGGGACAGGCAGTGTGGCCTCCGGAGCCCCCAATTAAAAGGCTGTTTCAGAGAACTCTGTGCTGTACTTATTTAACCATTTACTGCTCAATAATCCCTGGGAGCAGGGGTCACGCAGTGTGGCCTCGAGAACCCCAATTAAAAAGCTGATTCAGAGACCTCTGTGCTGTATATGGTTAACCATTTAATTATCAATAATCCCTGGGAGCAGGGAACAGGCAGTGTGGTCCGTGAGCCACAATTAAAAAGCTGTTCAGAGACGTCTTTGCTGTATATGGTTAACGATTTACTGCTCAATAATCCCTGGGAGCATGGGTCAGGCAGTGTGGCCTCGGGAGCCGCCAATTAAAAAGGTGTTTCAGAGAACTCTGTGCTGTATATAGTTAACCATTTACTGCTCAATAATCCCTGGGAGCAGGGTAGAGGCAGTGTGGCATCGGGAGCCCCCAATTAAAAGGCTGTTTCAGAGATCTCTGTGCTGTATGTATTTAACCATTTACTGCTCAATAATCCCTGGGAGCAGGGGTCAGGCAGTGTGGTCCGGGAGACCCCAATTAAAATGCTGTGTCAGAGACCTCTGTGCTGTATATAGTTAACCATTTACTTCTCAATAATCCCTGGGAGCAGGGCACAGGCAGTGTGGCTTCGGGAGCCGCCAATTAAAAAGCTGTTTCAGAGACCCCTGTGCTGTATATAGTTAACCACTTACTGCTCAATAATCACTGGGAGCAGGGGACAGGCAGTGTGGCCTCGGGAGCCCCCAATTAAAAGGCTGTTTCAGAGACCTCTGTGCTGTACGTATTTAACCATTTACTGCTCAATAATCCCTGGGAGCAGGGGTCACGCAGTGTGGCCTCGAGAACCCCAATTAAAAAGCTGATTCAGAGACCTCTGTGCTGTATATGGTTAACCATTTAATTATCAATAATCCTTGGGAGCAGGGAACAGGCAGTGTGGTCCGTGAGCCACAATTAAAAAGCTGTTCAGAGATGTCTTTGCTGTATATGGTTAACGATTTACTGCTCAATAATCCCTGGGAGCAGGGGTCAGGCAGTGTGGCCTCGGGAACCCCCAATTGAAAAGCTGTTTCAGAGACCTCTGTGCTGTGTATATTTAACCATTTACTGCTCAATAATCCCTGGGAGCAGGGGACAGGCAGTGTGGTCAGGGGCCCACTAGTTAAAATGCAGTGTCAGAGACCACTGCACCTGTATATAGTTAACCATTTACTGCTCAATAATCCCTGGGAGCAGGGGACAGGCAGCGTGGCCTCAGGAGCCCCCAATGAAAAAGCTGTTTGGGAGACCTTTGTGCTGTACAGGGTTAAACATTTACTGCTCAATAATCCCTGGGAGCAGGGGACAGGCAGTGTGGCCTCGGGAGCCCCCAATTAAAAAGCTGAATCAGTGACCTCTGTGCAGTATATAGTTAACCATTTACTTCTCAATAATCCCTGGGAGCAGGGGTCAGGCAGTGTGGCCTCGGGAACCCCCAATTGAAAAGCTGTTTCAGAGACCTCTGTGCTGTATATATTTGACCATTTACTGCTCAATAATCCCTGGGAGCAGGGGACAGGCAGTGTGGTCAGGGGCCCACCAGTTAAAATGCCGTGTCATAGACCACTGCACCTGTATATATAGTTAACCATTTACTGCTCAATAATCCCAGGGAGCAGGGGACAGGCATTGTGGCCTCGGGAGCCCCCAATGAAAAAGCTGTTTGGGAGACCTTTGTGCTGTACAGGGTTAAACATTTACTGCTCAATAATCCCTGGGAAGAGGGGACAGGCAGTGTGGCCTCGGGAGCCCCCAATTAAAAAGCTTAATCAGTGACCTCTGTGCAGTATATAGTTAACCATTTACTTCTCAATAATCCCTGGGAGCAGGGGACAGGCAGTGTGGCCTCGGGAGCCCCCAATTAAAAAGCTGTTTCAGATACTCTGTGCTGTATATAGTTAACCATTTACTGCTCAATAATCCCTGGGAGCAGGGGACAGGCAGTGTGGACCGGGAGCCCCCAATTAAAAAGCTGTTTCAGAGACCTCTGTGCTGTATATAGTTAACCATTTACTGCTCAATAATCCCTGGGAGCAGGGTTGAGGCAGTGAGGCCTCGGGAGCCCCCAATTAAAAGGCTGTTTCAGAGACCTCTGTGCTATACGTATTTAACCATTTACTGCTCAATAATCCCTGGGAGCAGGGGTCACGCAGTGTGGCCTCGAGAACCCCAATTAAAAAGCTGATTCAGAGACCTCTGTGCTGTATATGGTTAACCATTTAATTATCAATAATCCCTGGGAGCAGGGAACAGGCAGTGTAGTCCGTGAGCCACAATTAAAAAGCTGTTCAAAGACGTCTTTGCTGTATATGGTTAACGATTTACTGCTCAATAATCCCTGGGAGCAGGGGTCAGGCAGTGTGGCCTCGGGAATCCCCTATTGAAAAGCTGTTTCAGAGACCTCTGTGCTGTATATATTTAACCATTTACTGCTCAATAATCCCTGGGAGCAGGGGACAGGCAGTGTGGTCAGGGGCCCACCAGTTAAAATGCAGTGTCAGAGACCACTGCACCTGTATATAGTTAACCATTTACTGCTCAATAATCCCTGGGAGCAGGGGACAGGCAGCGTGGCCTCAGGAGCCCCCAATGAAAAAGCTGTTTGGGAGACCTTTGTGCTGTACAGGGTTAAACATTTACTACTCAATAATCCCTGGGAGCAGGGGACAGGCAGTGTGGCCTCGGGAGCCCCCAATTAAAAAGCTGAATCAGTGACCTCTGTGCTGTATATAGTTAACCATTTACTGCTCAATAATCCCTGGGAGCAGGGGACAGGCAGTGTGGTCCGGGAGACCCCAATTAAAATGCTGTGTCAGAGACCTCTGTGCTGTATATAGTTAACCATTTACTGCTCAATAATCCTTGGGAGCAGGGGACAGGCAGTGTGGCCTCCGGAGCCGCCAATTAAAATGCTGTTTCAGAGACCTCTGTGCTGTATATAGTTAACCATTTCCTGCTCAATAATCCCTGGGAGCAGGGTAGAGGCAGTGTGGCCTCGGGAGCCCCCAGTTAAAAAGCTGTTTCAGAGACCTGTGTGCTGTATATAGCTAACCATTTACTGCTCAATAATCCCTGGGAGCAGGGTAGAGGCAGTGTGGCCTCGGGAGCCCCCAATTAAAAGACTGTTTCAGAGACTTCTGTGCTGTACGTATTTAACCATTTACTGCTCAATAATCCCTGGGAGCAGGGGTCACGCAGTGTGGCCTCCAGAACCCCAATTAAAAAGCTACTTCAGAGACCTCTGTGCTGTATATAGTTAACCATTTACTGCTCAATAATCCCTGGGAGCAGGGGACAGGCAGTGTGGCCTCGGGAGCCCCCAATTAAAAATCAGTTTCTGAGACCTCTTTACTGTACGTATTTAACCATTTACTGCTCAATAATCCCTGGGAGCAGGGGACAGGTAGTGTGGCCTCGGGAGCCCACAGTTAAAAAGGTGTTTCAGATACTCTGTGCTGTATACAGTTAACCGTTTACTGCTCAATAATCCCTGGGAGCAGGGGACAGGCAGTGTGGCCTCGGGAGCCCCCAGTTAAAAAGGTGTTTCAGATACTCTGTGCTGTATAAAGTTAACCATTTACTGCTCAATAATCCCTCTGAGCAGGGGACAGGCAGTGTGGACCGGGAGCTCCCAATTAAAAAGCTGTTTCAGGGACCTCTGTGCTGTATATAGTTAATCATTTACTGCTGAATAATCCCTGGGAGCAGGGGACAGACAGTGTGGCTTCGGGAGTCCCCAATTAAAAAGCTGTTTCATAGACCTTTGTGCTGTATATAGTTAACCAATTACTGCTCAATAATCCCTGGAAGCAGGGGGAAGGCAGTTTGGATTCGGGAGCCCCCAATTAAAAAGCTGTTTCAGAGACCTCTGTGCTGTATATAATTAACCATTTGCTTCTCAATAATCCCTGGGAGCAGGGGACAGGCAGTGTGGCCTTGGGAGCCCCCAATTAAAAAGCTGTTTCAGAGACCACTGTGCTTTATATAATTAACCATTTACTTCTCAATAATCCCTGGGAGCAGGGGACAGGCAGTGTGGTCCGGGAGCCCTCAATTAAAAAGCTGTTTCAGAGTCCTCTGTGCTTTATATAGTTGACCATTTACTTCTCAATAAACCCTGGGAGAAGGGACAGGCAGGTTGGCCTCGGGAGCCCCCAATTAAAAAGCTGTTTCAGACATCTCTGTGCCTGTATAGAGTTAACCATTTACTGCTCAGCAATCCCTGGGAACAGGGGTCAGGCAGTGTGGCCTCGGGAGCCCCCAATTAAAAAGCTGTTTCAGAGACCTCTGTACCTGTATAGAGTTAACCATTTACTGCTCAATTATCCCTTGGAGCAGGGAACAGGCAGTGTGGCCTCGGAGCCCCAATTAAAAGGCTGTTTCAGAGACTTCTGTGCTGTATATAGTTAACTATTTACTGCTCAATAATCCCTGGGAGCAGGGGACAGGCAGTGCGGCCTCGGGAGCCCACAATTAAAAAACTGTTTCAGAGACCTCTGTGCCTGTATATAGTTAACCATTTACTGCTCAATAATCCCTGAGAGCAAGGGTCAGGCAGTGTGGCCTCGGGAGCCCCCAATTAAAAAGCTGTTTCAGTGACCTCTGCGCCTGTATATAGTTAACCATTTACTGCTCAATAATCTCTGGGAGCAAGGGACAGGCAGTGTGGTCCGGGAGCACCAATTTAAAAAGCTGTTTCAGTGACCTCTGCGCCTGTATATAGTTAACCATTTACTGCTCAATAATCCTTCGGAGCAGGGTACAGGCAGTGTGGCCTCAGGCGCCCCCAATTAAAAAACTGTTTCAGAGAACTCTGTGCTGTATACAGTTAACCATTTACTGCTCAATAATCCCTGGGAGCAGGGGACAGGCGGTGTAGCCTTGGGAGCCCCCAATTAAAAAGCTGCTTCAGAGGCCTCTGTCCTGTATACAGTTAACCATTTACTGCTCAATAATCCCTGGGAGCAGGAGACAGGCAGTGTGGCTCCGGGAGCCCCAATTAAAAAGCTGTTTCAGATACTCTGTGCTGTATATAGTTAACCATTTACTGCTCAATAATCCCTGGTTGCAGGGGACAGGCAGTGTGGTCTCGAGAGCCCCCAATTAAAAAGCTGTTTCAGAGACCTTTGTGCTGTACATAGTTAACCATTTACTGCTCAATAATCCCTGGGAGCAGGGGACAGGCAGTGTGGCCTCGGGAGCCCCCAGTTAAAAAGGTGTTTTAGAGACCTCTGTGCTGTATATAGTTAACCATTTACTGCTCAATAATCCCTGGGAGCAGGGGACAGGCAGTGTGGCCTCGGGAGCCCCCAGTTAAAAAGCTGTTTCAGTGACCTCTGTGCTGTACGTAGTTAACCATCTCCTGCTCAATAATCCCTGGGAGCAGGGGACATGCAGTGTGGCCTCGGGAGCCCCCAATTAAAAAGCTGTTTCAGTGACCTCTGTGCTGTACGTAGTTAACCATCGCCTGCTCAATAATCTCTGGGAGCAGGGTCAGGCAGTGTGGCCTAGGGAGCCACCAATTAAAAAGCTGAATCAGTGACCTCTGTGCTGTATATACTTAACCATTTATTGCTCAACAATCCCTGGGAGCAGGGGACAGGCAGTGTGGCCTTGGGAGCCCCCAATTAAAAAGCTGTTTCAGAGGCCTCTGTGCATTGTATCGTTAACCATTTACTGCTCAATAATCCCTGGGAGCAGGGGACAGGCAGTTTGGCCTTGTGAGTCACCAATTAAAAAGCTGTTTCAGAGACCTTTGTGCCTGTGTATAGTTAACCATTTACTGCTCAAAATCCCTGGGAGCAGGGGACAGGCAGTTTGGCCTCGGGGGCCCCCAATTAAAAAGCTGTTTCAGATACTCTGTGCTGTATATAGTTAACCATTTACTGCTCAATAATCCCTGCGAGCAGGGGACAGGCAGTGTGGCCTCGGGAGTCCCCAGTTAAAAAGGTGTTTCAGATACTCTGTGCTGTATATAGTTAACCATTTACTGCTCAAAATCCCTGGGAGCAACGGACAGGCAGTGTGGCCTCGGGAGCCCCCAGTTAAAAAGGTGTTTCAGATACTCTGTGCTGTATATAGTTAACCATTTACTGCTCAATAATCTCTCTGAGCAGGGGACAGGCAGTGTGGTCCGGGAGCTCCCAATTAAAAAGCTGTTTCAGAGACCTCTGTGCTGTATATAGTTAATCATTTACTGCTCAATAATCCCTGGGAGCAGGGGACAGGCAGTGTGGTCCGGGAGCTCCCAATTAAAAAGCTGTTTCAGAGACCTCTGTGCTGTATATAGTTAACCAATTACTGCTCAATAATCCCTGGGTGCAGGGGTAGGCTGTTTGGCCTTGGGAGTCCCCAATTAAAAAGCTGTTTCAGAGACCTTTGTGCCTGTATATAGTTAACCAATTACTGCTCAATAATCCCTGGAAGCAGGGGGAAGGGAGTTTGGCCTCGGGAGCCCCCAATTAAAAAGCTGTTTCAGAGACCTCTATGCTGTATAAAGTGAACGGTGTACTTCCCAATAATCCCTGGGAGCAGGGGACAGGCAGTGTGGCCTCGGGAGCTCCCAATTAAAAAGCTGTTTCAGAGACCTCTGTGCCTGTATATAGTTAACCATTTATTTCTCAATAACCCCTGGCAGCGGGGGACAGCCAGTGAGGCCTTGGGAGCCCCCAATTAAAAAGCTGTTTCAGAGACCTCTGTGCTGTATATAATTAACCATTTACTTCTCAATAATCCCTGGGAGCAGGGGACAGGCAGTGTGGTCCGGGAGCCCCCAATTAAAAAGCTGTTTCAGTGATCTCTGCGCCTGTATACAGTTAACCATTTACTGCTCAATAATCCCTGGGAGAAGGGACAGGCAGGTTGGCCTCGGGAGCCCCCAATTAAAAAGCTGTTTCAGACATCTCTGTGCCTGTATAGAGTTAACCATTTACTGCTCAGCAATCCCAGGGAACAGGGGTCAGGCAGTGTGGCCTCGGGAGCCCCCAATTAAAAAGCTGTTTCAGAGACCTCTGTGCCTGTATAGAGTTAACCATTTACTGCTCAATAATCCCTGGGAGCAGGGGACAGGCAGTGTGGCCTCGGGAGCCCCAATTAAAAGGCCGTTTCAGAGACTTCTGTGCTGTACATAGTTAACCATTTACTGCTCAATAATCCCTGGGGACAGGGGACAGGCAGTGTGGCCTCGGGAGCCCCCAATTAAAAGGTTGTTTCAGAGACCTCTGTGCTGTATATAGTTAACCATTTACTGCTCAATAATCCCTGGGAGCAGGGGACAGGCAGTGTGGCCTCGGGAGCCCCAATTAAAAGGCCGTTTCAGAGACTTCTGTGCTGTACATAGTTAACCATTTACTGCTCAATACTCCCTGGGGACAGGGGACAGGCAGTGTGGCCTCGGGAGCCCCCAATTAAAAGGTTGTTTCAGAGACCTCTGTGCTGTATATAGTTAACCATTTACTGCTCAATAATCCCTGGGAGCAGGGGACAGGCAGTGTGGCCTCGGGAGCCCCCAATTAAAAAGCTGTTTCAGAGACCTCTGTGCTGTACGTAGTTAACCATTTACTGCTCAATAATCCCTGGGAGCAGGGGGGCAGGCAATGTGGCCTCGGGAGCCCCCAATTAAAAAGCTGTTTCAGAGACATCTGTGCCTGTATATAGTTAACCATTTACTGCTCAATAATCCCTGAGAGCAAGGGTCAGGCAGTGTGGCCTCGGGAGCTCCCAATTCATAAGCTGTTTCAGTGACCTCTGCGCCTGTATATAGTTAACCATTTACTGCTCAATAATGCCTGGGAGCAAGGGACAGGCAGTGTGGTCCGGGAGCACCCATTTAAAAAAACTGTTTCAGAGGCCTCTGTGCTGTATATAGTTAACCAAATACTGCTCACTAATCCCTGGGAGCAGGGGACAGGCAGTTTGGCCTCGGGAGCCCCGAATTAAAAAGCTGTTTCAGAGACCTCTATGCTGTATATGGTGAACCGTGTACTTCCCAATAATCCCTGGGAGCAGGGGACAGGCAGTGTGGCCTCGGGAACCCCCAATTGAAAAGCTGTTTCAGAGACCTCTGTGTTGTATATATTTAACCATTTACTGCTCAATAATCCCTGGGAGCAGGGGACAGGCAGTGTGGTCAGGGGCCCACCAGTTAAAATGAAGTGTCAGAGACCACTGCACCTGTATATAGTTAACCATTTACTGCTCAATAATCCCTGGGAGCAGGGGACAGGCAGTGTGGCCTCGGGAGCCTCCAATGAAAAAGCTGTTTGGGAGACCTTTGTGCTGTACAGGGTTAAACATTGACTGCTCAATAATCCCTGGGAGCAGGGGACAGGCAGTGTGGCCTCGGGAGCCCCCAATTAAAAAGCTGAATCAGTGACCTCTGTGCAGTATATAGTTAACCATTTACTTCTCAATAATCCCTGGGAGCAGGGTTCAGGCAGTGTGGCCTCGGGAACCCCCAATTAAAAAGCTGTTTCAGAGACCTCTGTGCTGTATATATTTAACCATTTACTGCTCAATAATCCCTGGGAGCAGGG
Source organism: Scyliorhinus torazame (assembly GCF_047496885.1). Taxonomy (NCBI): domain Eukaryota; kingdom Metazoa; phylum Chordata; class Chondrichthyes; order Carcharhiniformes; family Scyliorhinidae; genus Scyliorhinus; species Scyliorhinus torazame. The sequence continues at coordinate 22,906 of NW_027307828.1, forward strand.
GACAGGCAGTGTGATCAGGGGCCCACCAGTTAAAATGCCGTGTCAGAGACCACTGCACCTGTATATAGTTAACCATTTACTGCTCAATAATCCCTGGGAGGAGGGGACAGGCAGTGTGGCCTCGGGAGCCCCCAATGAAAAAGCTGTTTGGGACACCTTTGTGCTGTACAGGGTTAAACATTTACTGCTCAATAATCCCTGGGAGCAGGGGACAGGCAGTGTGGCCTCGGGAGCCCCCAATTAAAAAGCTGAATCAGTGACCTCTGTGCAGTATATAGTTAACCATTTACTTCTCAATAATCCCTGGGAGCAGGGGACAGGCAGTGTGGCCTCGGGATCCCCCAATTAAAAAGCTGTTTCAGATACTCAGTGCTGTATATAGTTAACCATTTACTGCTAAATAATCCCTGGGAGCAGGGGACAGGCAGTGTGGTCCGGGAGCCCCCAATTAAAAAGCTGTTTCGGAGACCTCTGTGCTGTATATAGTTAACCATTTACTGCTCAATAATCCCTGGGAGCAGGGGACAGGCAGTGTGGTCCGGGAGCCCCCAATTAAAATGCTGTGTCAGAGGACACTGCGCTGTATACAGTTAACCATTTACTTCCCAATAATCCCTGGCAGCAGGGAAAAGGCAGTGTGGCCTCACGAGCCCCCAATCAAATGGCTGTTTCAGAGACCTCTGTGCTGTACGTATTTAACCATTTACTGCTCAATAATCCCTGGGAGCAGGGGTCAGGCAGTGTGGCCTCGGGAGCCCCCAGTTAAAAAGGTGTTTCAGATACTCTGTGCTGTATATAGTTAACCATTTACTGCTCAATAATCCCTGTGAGTAGGGGATAGGCAGTGTGGACTCGGGAGCCCCCAATTAATAAGCTGTTTCAGAGACCTCTGTGCAGTATATAATTAACCATTTACTTCTCAATCACCCCTGGGAGCAGGGAGCAGGCAGTGTGGCCTCGGAAGCCCCCAATTAAAAAGCTGTTTCAGAGACCTCTGTGCTGTATATAGTTAACCATTTACTTCTTAATAGTCCCTTGGAGCAGGGGACAGGCAGTGTGGTCCGTGAGCCCCCAATTAAAAAGGTGTTTCAGAGACGTCTTTGCTGTATATGGTTAACCATTTACTGCTCAGTAATCCCTGGGAGCAGGGGGCAGGCAGGGTGGCCTCGGGAGCCCCCAATTAAAAAAGCTGTTTCAGAGACCTGTGTGCTGTATATAGTTAACCATTTACTGCTCAATAATCACTGGGAGCAGGGGTCAGGCAGTGTGGTCCGGGAGACCCCAATTAAAATGCTGTGTCAGAGATCTCTGTGCTGTATATAGTTAACCACTTACTGCTCAATAATCCCTGAGAGCAGGTAACAGGCAGTGTGGCCTCGGGAGCCCCCAATTAAAAAGCTGTTTCAGAGACCTCTGTGCTGTATATAGTTAACCATTTGCTTCTCAATAATCCCTGGGAGCAGGGGACACGCAGTGTGGTCCGTGAGCCCCAAATTAAAAAGCTGTTTCAGAGACGTCTTTGCTGTATATGGTTAACCATTTACTGCTCAGTAATCCCTGGGAGCAGGGGACAGGCAGTGTGGCCTCGGGAGCCCCCAATTAAAAAGCTGTTTCAGAGACCTCTGTGCTGTATATAGTTAACCATTTGCTTCTCAATAATCCCTGGGAGCAGGGGACAGGCAGTGTGGTCCGTGAGCCCCAAATTAAAAAGCTGTTTCAGAGACCTCTGTGCCTGTATATGGTTAACCATTTACTGCTCAATAATCCCTGGGAGCAGGGGACAGGCAGTGTGGTCCGTGAGCCCCAAATTAAAAAGCTGTTTCAGAGACGTCTTTGCTGTATATGGTTAACCATTTACTGCTCAATAATCCCTGGGAGCAGGGGTCAGGCAGTGTGGCCTCGGGAGCCCCCAGTTAAAAAGGTGTTTCAGATACTCTGTGCCTGTATGTAGTTAACCATTTACTGCTCAATAAACCCTGGGAGCAGGGGACAGGCAGTGTGGCCTCGGGAGCCCCCAATTAAAAAGCTGTTTCAGAGACCTCTGCGCCTGTATATAGTTAACCATTTGCTTCTCAATAATCCCTGGGAGCAGGGGACACGCAGTGTGGTCCGTGAGCCCCCAGTTAAAAAGGTGTTTCAGATACTCTGTGCTGTATATAGTTAACCATTTACTGCTCAATAATCCCTGGGAGTAGGGGATAGGCAGTGTGGACTCGGGAGCCCCCAATTAAAAAGGTGTTTCAGATCCTCTGTGCCTGTATATAGTTAACCATTTACTGCTCAATAAACCCTGTGAGCAGGGGACAGGCAGTGTGGTCCGGGAGCCCACAATTAAAAAGCTGTTTCAGAGACGTCTGTGCAGTATATAATTAACCATTTACTTCTCAATAATCCCTGGGAGCAGGGAGCGGGCAGTGTGGCCTCGGAAGCCCCCAATTAAAAAGCTGTTTCAGAGACCTCTGTGCTGTATATAGTTAACCATTTACTTCTCAATAGTCCCTTGGAGCAGGGGACAGGCAGTGTGGTCCGTGAGCCCCCAATTAAAAAGGTGTTTCAGAGACGTCTTTGCTGTATATGGTTAACCATTTACTGCTCAGTAATCCCTGGGAGCAGGGGGCAGGCAGGGTGGCCTCGGGAGCCCCCAATTAAAAAGCTGTTTCAGAGACCTGTGTGCTGTATATAGCTAACCATTTACTGCTCAATAATCCCTGGGAGCAGGGGTCAGGCAGTGTGGTCCGGGAGACCCCAATTAAAATGCTGTGTCGGAGACCTCTGTGCTGTATATAGCTAACCATTTACTGCTCAATAATCCCTGGGAGCAGGGGGCAGGCAGGGTGGCCTCGGGAGCCCCCAATTAAAAAGCTGTTTCAGAGACCTGTGTGCTGTATATAGCTAACCATTTACTGCTCAATAATCCCTGGGAGCAGGTGTCAGGCAGTGTGGTCCGGGAGACCCCAATTAAAATGCTGTGTCAGAGACCTCTGTGCTGTATATAGTTAACCATTTACTGCACAATAATCCCTGGGAGCAGGGAACAGGCAGTGTGGCCTCGGGAGCCCCCAATTAAAAAGCTGTTTCAGAGAACTCTGTGCTGTATATAGCTAACCATTTACTGCTCAATAATCCCTGGGAGCAGGGGTCAGGCAGTGTGGTCCGGGAGACCCCAATTAAAATGCTGTGTCAGAGACCTCTTTGCTGTATATAGTTAACCATTCACTGCTCAATAATCCCTGGGAGCAGGGGACAGGCTATGTGGCCGCTGGAGCCGCCAATTAAAAAGCTGTTTCAGAGACCTCTGTGCTGTACGTATTTAACCATTTACTGCTCAATAATCCCTGGGAGCAGGGGACAGTCAGTGTGGCCTCGAGAACCCCAATTAAAAAGCTGATTCAGAGACCTCTGTGCTGTATATGGTTAACCATTTAATTATCAATAATCCCTGGGAGCAGGGAACAGGCAGTGTGGCCTCAGGAGCCCCCAATTAAAAAGCTGTTTCAGAGACCTCTGTGCTGTATATAGTTAACCATTTACTGCTCAATAATCCCTGGGAGCAGGGGGCAGGCAGTGTGGCCTCGGGAGCCCCCCAATTAAAAAGCTGTTTCCGAGACCTCTGTGCTGTATATAGTTAACCATTTACTGCTCAATAATCCCTGGGAGCAGGGGACAGGCAGTGTGGCCTCGGGAGCCCCCAATTAAAAAGGTGTTCCAGATACTCTGTGCTGTATACAGTTAACCATTTACTGCTCAATAATCCCTGGGAGCAGGGGACAGGCAGTGTGGCCTCGGGAGCCCCCAGTTAAAAAGGTGTTTCAGATACTCTGTGCTGTATAAAGTTAACCATTTCCTGCTCAATAATCCCTCTGAGCAGGGGACAGGCAGTGTGGACCGGGAGCTCCCAATTAAAAAGCTGTTTCAGGGACCTCTGTGCTGTATATAGTTAATCATTTCCTGCTCAATAATCCCTGGGAGCAGGGGACAGACAGTGTGGTTTCGGGAGTCCCCAATTAAAAAGCTGTTTCAGAGACCTTTGTGCTGTATATAGTTCACAAATTACTGCTCAATAATCCCTGGAAGCAGGGGGAAGGCAGTTTGGATTCGGGAGCCCCCAATTAAAAAGCTGTTTCAGAGACCTCTATGCTGTATATAGTTAACCGTGTACTTCCCAATAATCCCTGGGAGCAGGGGACAGGCAGTGTGGCCTTGGGAGCCCCGAATTAAAAAGCTGTTTCAGAGATCTCTGTGCTGTATATAATTAACCATTTACTTCTCAATAATCCCTGGGAGCAGGGGACAGGCAGTGTGGTCCGGGAGCCCTCAATTAAAAAGCTGTTTCAGAGTCCTCTGTGCTTTATATAGTTGACCATTTACTTCTCAATAAACCGTGGGAGAAGGGACAGGCAGGTTGGCCTCGGGAGCCACCAATTAAAAAGCTGTTTCAGACATCTCTGTGCCTGTATAGAGTTAACCATTTACTGCTCAGCAATCCCAGGGAACAGGGGTCAGGCAGTGTGGCCTCGGGAGCCCCCAATTAAAAAGCTGTTTCAGAGACCTCTGTGCCTGTATAGAGTTAACCATTTACTGCTCAATAATCCCTTGGAGCAGGGGACAGGCGGTGTGGCCTCGGGAGCCCCAATTAAAAGGCCGTTTCAGAGACTTCTGCGCTGTACATAGTTAACCATTTACTGCTCAATAATCCCTGGGAGCAGGGGACAGGCAGTGTGGCCTCGGGAGCCCCCAATTAAAAGGTTGTTTCAGAGACCTCTGTGCTGTATATAGTTAACCATTTACTGCTCAATAATCCCTGGGAGCAGGGGACAGGCAGTGTGGCCTCGGGAGCTCCCAATTAATAAGCTGTTTCAGTGACCTCTGCGCCTGTATATAGTTAACCATTTACTGCTCAATAATCCCTGGGAGCAAGGGACAGGCAGTGTGGTCCGGGAGCACCCATTTAAAAAAACTGTTTCAGAGGCCTCTGTGCTGTATATAGTTAACCAATTACTGCTCACTAATCCCTGGGAGCAGGGGACAGGCAGTTTGGCCTCGGGAGCCCCGAATTAAAAAGCTGTTTCAGAGACCTCTATGCTGTATATGGTGAACCGTGTACTTCCCAATAATCCCTGGGAGCAGGGGACAGGCAGTGTGGCCTCGGGAACCCCCAATTGAAAAGCTGTTTCAGAGACCTCTGTGCTGTATATATTTAACCATTTACTGCTCAATAATCCCTGGGAGCAGGGGACAGGCAGTGTGGTCAGGGGCCCACCAGTTAAAATGCCGTGTCAGAGACCACTGCACCAGTATATAGTTAACCATTTACTGCTCAATAATCCCTGGGAGCAGGGGACAGGCAGTGTGGCCTCGGGAGCCCCCAATGAAAAAGCTGTTTGGGAGACCTCTGTGCTGTACAGGGTTAAACATTTACTGCTCAATAATCCCTGGGAGCAGGGGACAGGCAGTGTGGCCCGGGAGCCCCCAATTAAAAAGCTGAATCAGTGACCTCTGTGCAGTATATAGTTAACCATTTAGTTCTCAATAATCCCTGGGAGCAGGGGACAGGCAGTGTGGTCCGGAAGACCCCAATTAAAATGCTGTGTCAGAGACCTATGTGCTGTATATAGTTAACCATTTACTGCTCAATAATCCCTGAGAGCAGGGAATAGGCAGTGTGGCCTCGGGAGCCCGCAATTAAAAAGCTGTTTCAGAGACCTCTGTGCTGTATATAGTTAACCATTTGCTTCTCAATAATCCCTGGGAGCAGGGGACACGCAGTGTGGTCCGTGAGCCCCAAATTAAAAAGGTGTTTCAGAGACGTCTTTGCTGTATATGGTTAACCATTTACTGCTCAATAATCCCTGGGAGCAGGGGTCAGGCAGTGTGGCCTCGGGAGTCCCCAATTAAAAAGCTGTTTCAGAGACCTCTGTGCCTGTATATAGTTAACCATTTACTGCTCAATAAACCCTGGGAGCAGGGGACAGGCAGTGTGGTCCGGGAGCCCACAATTAAAAAGCTGTTTCAGAGACCTCTGTGCAGTATATAATTAACCATTTACTTCTCAATAATCCCTGGGAGCTGGGAGCAGGCAGTGTGGCCTCGGAAGCCCCCAATTAAAAAGCTGTTTCAGAGACTTCTGTGCTGTATATAGTTAACCATTTACTTCTCAATAGTCCCTTGGAGCAGGGGACAGGCAGTGTGGTCCGTGAGCCCCCAATTAAAAAGCTGTTTCAGAGACGTCTTTGCTGTATATGGTTAACCATTTACTGCTCAATAATCCCTGGGAGCAGGGGGCAGGCAGGGTGGCCTCGGGAGCCCCCAATTAAAAAGCTGTTTCAGAGACTTGTGTGCTGTATATAGCTAACCATTTACTGCTCAATAATCCCTGGGAGCAGGGGTCAGGCAGTGTGGTCCGGGATACCCCAATTAAAATGCTGTGTCAGAGACCTCTGTGCTGTATATAGTTAAACATTTACTGCTGAATAATCCCTGGGAGCAGGGAACAGGCAGTGTGGCCTCGGGAGCCCCCAATTAAAAAGCTGTTTCAGAGACCTCTGTGCTGTATATAGTTAACCATTTGCTTCTCAATAATGCCTGGGAGCAGGGGACAGGCAGGGTGGCCTCGGGAGCCCCCAATTAAAAAGCTGTTTCAGAGACCTGTGTGCTGTATATAGCTAACCATTTACTGCTCAATAATCCCTGGGAGCAGGGGTCAGGCAGTGTGGTCCGTGAGCCCCAAATTAAAAAGCTGTTTCAGAGACTTCTTTGCTGTATATGGTTAACCATTTACTGCTCAATAATCCCTGGGAGCAGGGGGCAGGCAGGGTGGCCTCGGGAGGGCCCAATTAAAAAGCTGTTTCAGAGACCTGTGTGCTGTATATAGCTAACCATTTACTGCTCAATAATCCCTGGGAGCAGGGGTCAGGCAGTGTGGTCCGGGAGACCCCAATTAAAATGCTGTGTCAGAGACCTCTTTGCTGTATATAGTTAACCATTTACTGCTCAATAATCCCTGGGAGCAGGGGACAGGCTGTGTGGCCTCGGGAGCCGCCAATTAAAAAGCTGTTTCAGAGACCTCTGTGCCTGTATATAGTTAACCATTTACTGCTCAATAATCCCTGGGAGCAGGGGACAGGCAGTGTGGTCCGTGAGCCCCCAATTAAAAAGCTGTTTCAGAGACCTCTGTGCTTTACGTATTTAACCATTTACTGCTCAATAATCCCTGGGAGCAGTGGTCACGCAGTGTGGCCTCGAGAACCCCAATTAAAAAGCTGATTCAGCGACCTCTGTGCTGTATATGGTTAACCATTTAATTATCAATAATCCCTGGGAGCAGGGAACAGGCAGTGTGGCCTCAGGAGCCCCCAATTAAAAAGCTGTTTCAGAGACCTCTGTGCTGTATATAGTTAACCATTTACTGCTCAATAATCCCTGGGAGCAGGGGGCAGGCAGTGTGGCCTCGGGAGCCCCCAATTAAAAAGCTGTTTCAGAGACCTCTGTGCTGTATATAGTTAACCATTTACTGCTCAATAATCCCTGGGAGCAGGGGACAGGCAGTGTGGCCTCGGGAGCCCCCAATTAAAAAGGTGTTTCAGATACTCTGTGCTGTATACAGTTAACCATTTACTGCTCAATAATCCCTGGGAGCAGGGGACAGGCAGTGTGGCCTCGGGAACCCCCAATTGAAAAGCTGTTTCAGAGACCTCTGTGCTGTATATATTTAACCATTTACTGCTCAATAATCCCTGGGAGCAGGGGACAGGCAGTGTGGTCAGGGGCCCACCAGTTAAAATGCCGTGTCAGAGACCACTGCACCAGTATATATTAACCATTTACTGCTCAATAATCCCTGGGAGCAGGGGACAGGCAGTGTGGCCTCGGGAGCCCCCAATGAAAAAGCTGTTTGGGAGACCTTTGTGCTGTACAGGGTTAAACATTTACTGCTCAATAATCCCTGGGAGCAGGGGACAGGCAGTGTGGCCTCGGGAGCCCCCAATTAAAAAGCTGTTTCAGATACTCTGTGCTGTATATAGTTAACCATTTACTGCTCAATAATCCCTGGGAGCAGGGGACAGGCAGTGTGGTCCGGGAGCCCCCAATTAAAATGCTGTGTCAGAGGACACTGCGCTGTATATAGTTAACCATTTACTGCTCAATAATCCCTTGGAGCAGGGGACAGGCAGTGTGGCCTCTCAGCACCCAATGAAAAAGTTGTTTGGGAGACGTCTGTGCTGTATACAGTTAACCATTTACTTCCCAATAATCCCTGGCAGCAGGGAAAAGGCATTGTGGCCTCAGGAGCCCCCAATTAAATGGCTGTTTCAGAGACCTCTGTGCTGTACGTATTTAACCATTGACTGCTCAATAATCCCTGGGAGCAGGGGTCAGGCAGTGTGGCCTCGGGAGCCCCCAGTTAAAAAGGTGTTTCAGATACTCTGTGCTGTATATAGTTAACCATTTACTGCTCAATAATCCCTGTGAGTAGGGGATAGGCAGTGTGGACTCGGGAGCCCCCAATTAAAAAGCTGTTTCAGAGACCTCTGTGCCTGTATATAGTTAACCATTTACTGCTCAATAAACCCTGGGAGCAGGGGACAGGCTGTGTGGTCCGGGAGCCCACAATTAAAAAGCTGTTTCAGAGACCTCTGTGCAGTATATAATTAACCATTTACTTCTCAATAATCCCTGGGAGCAGGGAGCAGGCAGTGTGGCCTCGGAAGCCCCCAATTAAAAAGCTGTTTCAGAGACCTCTGTGCTGTATATAGTTAACCATTTACTTCTCAATAGTCCCTTGGAGCAGGGGACAGGCAGTGTGGTCCGTGAGCCCCCAATTAAAAAGCTGTTTCAGAGACGTCTTTGCTGTATATGGTTAACCATTTACTGCTCAGTAATCCCTGGGAGCAGGGGGCAGGCAGGGTGGCCTCGGGAGCCCCCAATTAAAAAGCTGTTTCAGAGATCTGTGTGCTGCATATAGCTAACCATTTACTGCTCAATAATCCCTGGGAGCAGGGGTCAGGCAGTGTGGTCCGGGAGACCCCAATTAAAATGCTGTGTCAGAGACCTCTGTGCTGTATATAGTTAACCATTTACTGCTCAATAATCCCTGAGAGCAGGGAATAGGCAGTGTGGCCTCGGGAGCCCGCAATTAAAAAGCTGTTTCAGAGACCTCTGTGCTGTATATAGTCAACCATTTGCTTCTCAATAATCCCTGGGAGCAGGGAACAGGCAGTGTGGTCCGTGAGCCCCAAATTAAAAAGCTGTTTCAGAGACGTCTTTGCTGTATATGGTTAACCATTTACTGCTCAATAATCCCTGGGAGCAGGGGTCAGGCAGTGTGGCCTCGGGAGCCCCCAATTAAAAAGCTGTTTCAGAGACCTCTGTGCCTGTATATAGTTAACCATTTTCTGCTCAATAAACCCTGGGAGCAGGGGACAGGCAGTGTGGTCCGGGAGCCCACAATTAAAAAGCTGTTTCAGAGACCTCTGTGCAGTATATAATTAACCATTTACTTCTCAATAATCCCTGGGAGCAGGGGACAGGCAGTGTGGTCCGTGAGCCCCAAATTAAAAAGCTGTTTCAGAGACTTCTTTGCTGTATATGGTTAACCATTTACTGCTCAATAATCCCTGGGAGCAGGGGGCAGGCAGGGTGGCCTCGGGAGGGCCCAATTAAAAAGCTGTTTCAGAGACCTGTGTGCTGTATATAGCTAACCATTTACTGCTCAATAATCCCTGGGAGCAGGGGTCAGGCAGTGTGGTCCGGGAGACCCCAATTAAAATGCTGTGTCAGAGACCTCTTTGCTGTATATAGTTAACCATTTACTGCTCAATAATCCCTGGGAGCAGGGGACAGGCTGTGTGGCCTCGGGAGCCGCCAATTAAAAAGCTGTTTCAGAGACCTCTGTGCCTGTATATAGTTAACCATTTACTGCTCAATAATCCCTGGGAGCAGGGGACAGGCAGTGTGGTCCGTGAGCCCCCAATTAAAAAGCTGTTTCAGAGACCTCTGTGCTGTACGTATTTAACCATTTACTGCTCAATAATCCCTGGGAGCAGTGGTCACGCAGTGTGGCCTCGAGAACCCCAATTAAAAAGCTGATTCAGAGACCTCTGTGCTGTATATGGTTAACCATTTAATTATCAATAATCCCTGGGAGCAGGGAACAGGCAGTGTGGCCTCAGGAGCCCCCAATTAAAAAGCTGTTTCAGAGACCTCTGTGCTGTATATAGTTAACCATTTACTGCTCAATAATCCCTGGGAGCAGGGGGCAGGCAGTGTGGCCTCGGGAGCCCCCAATTAAAAAGCTGTTTCAGAGACCTCTGTGCTGTATATAGTTAACCATTTACTGCTCAATAATCCCTGGGAGCAGGGGACAGGCAGTGTGGCCTCGGGAGCCCCCAATTAAAAAGGTGTTCCAGATACTCTGTGCTGTATACAGTTAACCATTTACTGCTCAATAAACCCTGGGAGCAGGGGACAGGCAGTGTGGCCTCGGGAGCCCCAAGTTAAAAAGGTGTTTCAGATACTCTGTGCTGTATAAAGTTAACCATTTCCTGCTCAATAATCCCTCTGAGCAGGGGACAGGCAGTGTGGACCGGGAGCTCCCAATTAAAAAGCTGTTTCAGGGACCTCTGTGCTGTATATAGTTAATCATGTACTGCTCAATAATCCCTGGGAGCAGGGGACAGACAGTGTGGCTTCGGGAGTCCCCAATTAAAAAGCTGTTTCAGAGACCTCTATGCTGTATATAGTTAACCGTGTACTTCCCAATAATCCCTGGGAGCAGGGGACAGGCAGTGTGGCCTTGGGAGCCCCCAATTAAAAAGCTGTTTCAGAGACCTCTGTGCTGTATATAATTAACCATTTACTTCTCAATAATCCCTGGGAGCAGGGGACAGGCAGTGTGGTCCGGGAGCCCTCAATTAAAAAGCTGTTTCAGAGTCCTCTGTGCTTTATGTAGTTGACCATTTACTTCTCAATAAACCCTGGGAGAAAAGAAAGGCAGGTTGGCCTCGGGAGCCACCAATTAAAAAGCTGTTTCAGACATCTCTGTGCCTGTATAGAGTTAACCATTTACTGCTCAGCAATCCCTGGGAACAGGGGTCAGGCAGTGTGGCCTCGGGAGCCCCCAATTAAAAAGCTGTTTCAGAGACCTCTGTGCCTGTATAGAGTTAACCATTTACTGCTCAATAATCCCTTGGAGCAGGGAACAGGCAGTGTGGCCTCGGAGCCCCAATGAAAAGGCTGTTTCAGAGACTTCTGTGCTGTATATAGTTAACTATTTACTGCTCAATAATCCCTGGGAGCAGGGGACAGGCAGTGTGGGCTCGGGAGCCCCCAATTAAAAAGCTGTTTCAGAGACCTCTGTGCCTGTATATAGTTAACCATTTACTGCTCAATAATCCCTGAGAGCAAGGGTCAGGCAGTGTGGCCTCGGGAGCCCCCAATTAAAAAGCTGTTTCAGTGACCTCTGCGCCTGTATAAAGTTAACCATTTACTGCTCAATAATCTCTGGGAGCAAGGGACAGGCAGTGTGGTCCGGGAGCACCCATTTAAAAAGCTGTTTCAGTGACCTCTGCGCCTGTATATAGTTAACCATTTACTGCTCAATAATCCTTCGGAGCAGTTTACAGGCAGTGTGGCCTCAGGCGCCCCCAATTAAAAAACTGTTTCAGAGACCTCTGTGCTGTATACAGTTAACCATTTACTGCTCAATAATCCCTGGGAGCAGGGGACAGGCGGTGTAGCCTTGGGAGCCCCCAATTAAAAAGCTGCTTCAGAGGCCTCTGTCCTGCATATACTTAACCATTTACTGCTCAATAATGCCTCTGAGCAGGGGACAGGCAGTGTGGTCCGGGAGCTCCCAATTAAAAAGCTGTTTCAGAGACCTCTGTGCTGTATATAGTTAATCATTTACTGCTCAATAATCCTTGGGAGCAGGGGACAGATAGTGTGGCTTCGGGAGCCCCCATTTAAAAAAACTGTTTCAGAGGCCTCTGTGCTGTATATAGTTAACCAATTACTGCTCAATAATCCCTGGGAGCAGGGGACAGGCGGTGTAGCCTTGGGAGCCCCCAATTAAAAAGCTGCTTCAGAGGCCTCTGTCCTGCATATACTTAACCATTTACTGCTCAACAATCCCTGGGAGCAGGGGACAGGCAGTTTGGCCTCGGGGGCCCCCAATTAAAAAGCTGTTTCAGATGCTCTCTGCTGTATATAGTTAACCATTTACCGCTCAATAATCCCTGCGAGCAGGGGACAGGCAGTGTGGCCTCGGGAGTCCCCAGTTAAAAAGGTGTTTCAGATAATCTGTGCTGTATATAGTTAACCATTTACTGCTCAATAATCCCTGGGAGCAACGGACAGGCAGTGTGGCTTCGGGAGCCCCCAGTTAAAAAGGTGTTTCAGATACTCTGTGCTGTATATAGTTAACCATTTACTGCTCAATAATGCCTCTGAGCAGGGGACAGGCAGTGTGGTCCGGCAGCTCCCAATTAAAAAGCTGTTTCAGAGACCTCTGTGCTGTATATAGTTAATCATTTACTGCTCAATAATCCCTGGGAGCAGGGGACAGACAGTGTGGCTTCGGGAGCCCCCAATTAAAAAACCTGTTTCAGAGGCCTCTGTGCTGTATATAGTTAACCAATTACTGCTCAATAATCCCTGGGAGCAGGGGTAGGCTGTTTGGCCTTGGGAGTCCCCAATTAAAAAGCTGTTTCAGAGACCTTTGTGCCTGTATATAGTTAACCAATTACTGCTCAATAATCCCTGGAAGCAGGGGGAAAGCAGTTTGGCCTCGGGAGCCCCCAATTAAAAAGCTGTTTCAGAGACCTCTGTGCCTGTATATAGTTAACCATTTACTTCTCAATAACCCCTGGCAGCGGGGGACAGCCAGTGAGGCCTTGGGAGACCCCAATTAAAAAGCTGTTTCAGAGACCTCTGTGCTGTATATAATTAACCATTTACTGCTCAATAATCCCTGGGAGAAGGGACAGGCAGGTTGGCCTCGGGAGCCCCCAATTAAAAAGCAGTTTCAGACATCTCTGTGCCTGTATAGAGTTAACCATTTACTGCTCAGCAATCCCTGGGAACAGGGGTCAGGCAGTGTGGCCTCGGGAGCCCCCAATTAAAAAGCTGTTTCAGAGACCTCTGTGCCTGTATAGAGTTAACCATTTACTGCTCAATAATCCCTTGGAGCAGGGGACAGGCAGTGTGGCCTCGGGAGCCCCAATTAAAAGGCCGTTTCAGAGACTTCTGTGCTGTACATAGTTAACCATTTACTGCTCAATAATCCCTGGGAGCAGGGGACAGGCAGTGTGGCCTCGGGAGCCCCCAATTAAAAGGTTGTTTCAGAGACCTCTGTGCTGTATATAGTTAACCATTTACTGCTCAATAATCCCTGGGAGCAGGGGACAGGCAGTGTGGCCTTGGGAGCCCCCAATTAAAAAGCTGTTTCAGAGACATCTGTGCCTGTATATAGTTAACCATTTACTGCTCAATAATCCCTGGGAGCAGGGGACAGGCAGTGTGGCCTCGGGAGCCCCCAATTAAAAAGCTGTTTCAGAGACATCTGTGCCTGTATATAGTTAACCATTTACTGCTCAATAATCCCTGAGAGCAAGGGTCAGGCAGTGTGGCCTCGGGAGCTCCCAATTAATAAGAAGTTTCAGTGACCTCTGCGCCTGTATATAGTTAACCATTTACTGCTCAATAATCCCTGGGAGCAAGGGACAGGCAGTGTGGTCCGTGAGCACCCATTTAAAAAAACTGTTTCAGAGGCCTCTGTGCTGTATATAGTTAACCAATTACTGCTCAATAATCCCTGGGAGCAGGGGACAGGCAGTTTGGCGTCGGGAGCCCCGAATTAAAAAGCTGTTTCAGACACCTCTATGCTGTATATAGTGAACCGTGTACTTCCCAATAATCCCTGGGAGCAGGGGACAGGCAGTGTGGCCTCGGGAGCTCCCAATTAAAAAGCTGTTTCAGAGACCTCTGTGCCTGTATATAGTTAACCATTTACTGCTCAATAATCCCTGGGAGCAGGGGACAGGCAGTGTGGCCTCGGGAGCCCCCAGTTAAAAAGGTGTTTCAGAGACCTCTGTGCTGTATATAGTTAACCATTTACTGCTCAATAATCCCTCTGAGCAGGGGACAGGCAGTGTGGCCTCGGGAGCCCCCAATTAAAAAGCTGTTTCAGACATCTCTGTGCCTGTATAGAGTTAACCATTTACTGCTCAGCAATCCCTGGGAACAGGGGTCAGGCAGTGTGGCCTCGGGAGCCCCCAATTAAAAAGCTGTTTTAGAGACCTCTGTGCCTGTATAGAGTTAACCATTTACTGCTCAATTATCCCTTGGAGCAGGGGACAGGCAGTGTGGCCTCGGGAGCCCCAATTATAAGGCCGTTTCAGAGACTTCTGTGCTGTACATAGTTAACCATTTACTGCTCAATAATCCCTGGGAGCAGCGGACAGGCTGTGTGGCTCCGGGAGCCCCCAATTAAAAAGCTGTTTCAGATACTCTGTGCTGTATATAGTTCACCATTTACTGCTCAATAATCCCTGGTTGCAGGGGACAGGCAGTGTGGTCTCGAGAGCCTCCAATTAAAAAGATGTTTCAGAGACATATATGCAGTATATAGTTAACCATTTACTGCTCAATAATCCCTGGGAGCAGGGGACAGGCAGTGTGGCCTCGGGACCCCCAGTTAAAAAGGTGTTTCAGAGACCTCTGTGCTGTATATAGTTAACCATTTACTGCTCAATAATCCCTGGGAGCAGGGGACAGGCAGTCTGGCTTCGGGAGCCCCCAATTAAAAAAACTGTTTCAGAGGCCTCTGTGCTGTATATAGTTAACCAATTATTGCTCAATAATTCGTGGGAGCAGGGGACAGGCAGTGTGGCTCCGGGAGTCCCCAATTAAAAAGCTGTTTCAGAGACCTCTGTGCTGTATATAGTTAACCGTGTACTTCCCAATAATCCCTGGGAGCAGGGGACAGGCAGTGTGGCCTCGGGAGCTCCCAATTAAAAAGCTGTTTCAGAGACCTCTGTGCCTGTATATAGTTAACCATTTACTTCTCAATAACCCCTGGCAGCGGGGGACAGCCAGTGAGGCCTTGGGAGACCCCAATTAAAAAGTTGTTTCAGAGACCTCTGTGCTGTATATAATTAACCATTTACTTCTCAATAATTCCTGGGAGCAGGGGACAGGCAGTGTGGTCTGGGAGCCCCAATTAAAAAGCTGTTTCAGTGATCTCTGCGCCTCTATACAGTTAACCATTTACTGCTCAATAATCCCTGGGAGAAGGGACAGGCAGGTTGGCCTCGGGAGCCCCCAATTAAAAAGCTGTTTCAGACATCTCTGTGCCTGTATAGAGTTAACCATTTACTGCTCAGCAATCCCTGGGAACAGGGGTCAGGCAGTGTGGCCACGGGAGCCCCCAATTAAAAAGCTGTTTCGGAGACCTCTGTGCCTGTATAGAGTTAACCATTTACTGCTCAATAATCCCTTGGAGCAGGGGACAGGCAGTGTGGCCAAGGGAGCCCCCAATTAAAAGGCTGTTTCAGAGACCTCTGTGCTGTATATAGTTAACCATTTACTGCTCAATAATCCCTGGGAGCAGGGGACAGGCAGTGTGGCCTCGGGAGCCCCCAATTAAAAAGCTGTTTCAGAGACATCTGTGCCTGTATATAGTTAACCATTTACTGCTCAATAATCCCTGAGAGCAAGGGTCAGGCAGTGTGGCCTCGGGAGCTCCCAATTAAAAAGCTGTTTCAGTGACCTCTGCGCCTGTATATAGTTAACCATTTACTGCTCAATAATCCCTGGGAGAAAGGGACAGGCAGTGTGGTCCGGGAGCACCCATTTAAAAAGCTGTTTCAGAGACTTCTGCGCCTGTATATAGTTAACCATTTACTGCTCAATAATCCTTCGGAGCAGGGGACAGGCAGTGTAGCCTCGGGTGCCCCCAATTAAAAAACTGTTTCCGAGACCTCTGTGCTGTACAGAGTTAACCATTTACTGCTCAATAATCCCTGGGAGCAGGGGTCAGGCAGTGTGGCCTCGGGAGCCCCCAGTTAAAAAGCTGTTTCAGTGACCTCTGTGCTGTATATAGCTAACCATTTACTGCTCAATAATCCCTGGGAGCAGGGGTCAGGCAGTGTGGCCTCGGGAGCCCCCAATTAAAAAGCTAAATCAGTGACCTCTGTGCAGTATATAGTTAACCATTTACTGC
Source organism: Scyliorhinus torazame (assembly GCF_047496885.1). NCBI lineage: Eukaryota > Metazoa > Chordata > Chondrichthyes > Carcharhiniformes > Scyliorhinidae > Scyliorhinus > Scyliorhinus torazame. Next base: position 39,125 of record NW_027307828.1, read on the forward strand.
TCAATAATCCCTGGGAGCAGGGGTCAGGCAGTGTGGCCTGGGGAGCCTCCAATTAAAAAGCTGTTTCAGAGGCCACTGTGCATTGCATAGTTAACCATTTACTGCTCAATAGTCCCTGGGAGCAGGGGACAGGCAGTTTGGCCTTATGAGTCACCAATTAAAAAGCTGTTTCAGAGACCTTTGTGCCTGTATATAGTTAACCATTTACTGCTCAATAATCCCTGGGAGCAGGGGACAGGCAGTTTGGCCTCAGGGGCCCCCAATTAAGAAGCTGTTTCAGATACTCTGTGCTGTATATAGTTAACCATTTACTGCTCAATAATCCCTGGGAGCAGGGGACAGGCAGTGTGGCCTCGGGAGCCCCCAATTAAAAAGCTGTTTCAGATACTCTGTGCTGTATATAGTTAACCATTTACTGCTCAATAATCCCTGGGAGCAGGGGACAGGCAGTGTGGCCTCGGGAGCCCCCAGTTAAAAAGGTGTTTCAGAGACCTCTGTGCTGTATATAGTTAACCATTTACTGCTCAATAATCCCTGGGAGCAGGGGACAGGCAGTGAGGCCTCGGGAGCCCCCAATTAAAAAGCTGTTTCAGAGACATCTGTGCCTGTATATAGTTAACCATTTACTGCTCAATAATCCCTGGGAGGAGGGGACAGGCAGTGTGGCCTCGGGAGCCCCAATTAAAAGGCTGTTTCAGAGACTTCTGTGCTGTATATAATTAACCATTTACTGCTCAATAATCCCTCTGAGCAGGGGACAGGCAGTGTGGTCCGGGAGCTCCCAATTAAAAAGCTGTTTCAGAGACCTCTGTGCTGTATATAGTTAACCATTTACTGCTCAATAATCCCTGGGAGCATGGGACAGGCAGTGTGGTTATGGGAGCCCCCAATTAAAAATCTGTTTCAGAGACCTCTGTGCCTGTATATAGTTAACCATTTACTGCTCAATAATCCCTGAGAGCAGGGGACAGGCAGCGTGGCCTCGGGTGCCTCCAATTAAAAAGCTGTTTCAGTGACCTCTGTGCCTGTATATAGTTAACCATTTACTTCTCAATAATCCCTGGGAGCAGGGCACAGGCAGTGTGGCCTCGGGAGCCCCCAAATTAAAAGCTGTTTCAGAGACCTCTGTGCTGTATATAGTTAACCATTTACTGCTCAATAATCCCTGGGAGCAAGGGACAGGCAGTGTGGTCCGGGAGCACCCATTTAAAAAGCTGTTTCAGAGACCTCTTTGCTGTATATAGTTAACCATTTACTGCTCATTAATCCTTCGGAGCAGGGGACAGGCAGTGTAGCCTCGGGTGCTCCCAATTAAAAAGCTGTTTCAGAGGCCTCTGTGCATTTTGTAGTTAACCATTTCCTGCTCAATAATCCTTCGGAGCAGGGGACAGGCAGTGTGGCTCTGGGAGCCCCCAATTAAAAAGCTGAATCAGTGACCTCTGTGCTGTATATAGTTAACCATTTACTGCTCAACAATCCCTGGGAGCAGGGGACAGGCAGTGTGGCCTGGGGAGCCCCCAATTAAAAAGCTGTTTCAGAGGCCACTGTGCATTATATAGTTAACCATTTACTGCTCAATAATCCCGGGGAGCAGGGGACAGGCAGTTTGGCCTTATGAGTCACCAATTAAAAAGCTGTTTCAGAGACCTTTGTGCCTGTATATAGTTAACCATTTACTGCTCAATAATCCCTGGGAGCAGGGGACAGGCAGTGTGGCCTGGGGAGCCCCCAATTAAAAAGCTGTTTCAGAGGCCACTGTGCATTATATAGTTAACCATTTACTGCTCAATAATCCCGGGGAGCAGGGGACAGGCAGTTTGGCCTTATGAGTCACCAATTAAAAAGCTGTTTCAGAGACCTTTGTGCCTGTATATAGTTAACCATTTACTGCTCAATAATCCCTGGGAGCAGGGGACAGGCAGTTTGGCCTCAGGGGCCCCCAATTAAAAAGCTGTTTCAGATACTCTGTGCTGTATATAGTTAACCATTTACTGCTCAATAATCCCTGGGAGCAGGGGACAGGCAGTGTGGCCTCGGGAGCCCCCAGTTAAAAAGGTGTTTCAGAGACCTCTGTGCTGTATATAGTTAACCATTTACTGCTCAATAATCCCTGGGAGCAGGGGACAGGTAGTGTGGCCTCGGGAGCCCCCAATTAAAAAGCTGTTTCAGAGACATCTGTGCCTGTACATAGTTAACCATTTACTGCTCAATAATCTCTGGGAGGAGGGGACAGGCAGTGTGGCCTCGTGAGCCCCAATTAAAAGGCTGTTTCAGAGACTTCTGTGCTGTATATAATTAACCATTTACTCCTCAATAATCCCTCTGAGCAGGGGACAGGCAGTGTGGTCCGGGAGCTCCCAATTAAAAAGCTGTTTCCGAGATCTCTGTGCTGTATATACTTAACCATTTACTGCTCAACAATCCCTGGGAGCAGGGGACAGGCAGTGTGGCCTGGGGAGCCCCCAATTAAAAAGCTGTTTCAGAGGCCACTGTGCATTATATAGTTAACCATTTCCTGCTCAATAATCCCTGGGAGCAGGGGACAGGCAGTTTGGCCTTGTGAGTCACCAATTAAAAAGCTGTTTCAGATACTCTGTGCTGTATATAGTTAACCATTTACTGCTCAATTATCCCTGGGAGCAGAGACAGGCAGTGAGGTCCGCGAGCCCCCAATTAAAAAGCTGTTTCAGAGACCTCTGTGCCTGTATAGAGTTAACCATTTACTGCTCAATAATCCCTGGGAGCAGGGTACAGGCAGCGTGGCCTCAGGCGCCCCCAATTAAAAAGCTGTTTCCGTGACCTCTGTGCAGTATATCGTTAACCATTTACTGCTCAATAATCCCTGGGAGCAGGGGGCAGGCAGTGTGGTCCGGGAGCCCCCAATTAAAAAGCTGTTTCAGATACCTCTGTGCTGTATATAGTTAACCATTTACTGCTCAATAATCCCTGGGAGCAGGGGACAGGCAGTGTGGCCTCGCAGCACCCAATGAAAAAGCTGTTTGGGAGACCTCTGTGCTGTATACAGTCAACCATTTACTTCCCAATAATCCCTGGGAGCAGGGTACAGGCAGTGTGGCCTCGGGAGCCCCCAGTTAAAAAGGTGTTTCAGATACTCTGTGCTGTACGTATTTAACCATTTACTGCTAAATAATCCCTGGGAGCAGGGGTCAGGCAGTGTGGCCTTGGGAGCCGCCAATTAAAAAGCTGTTTCAGAGACCTCTGTGCTGTACGTATTTAACCATTTACTGCTCAATAATCCCTGGGAGCAGGAGACAGGCAGTGTGGCTCCGGGAGCCCCCAATTAAAAAGCTGTTTCAGTGACCTCTGTGGTGTATATAGTGAACCATTTACTGCTCAATAATCCCTGGGAGCAGGGGACAGGCAGTTTGGCCTCGGGGGCCCCCAATTATAAAACTGTTACAGAGACCTCTGTGCTATATGTAGTTAACCATTTACTGCTCAATAATCCCTGGGAGCAGGGGACAGACAGTGTGGCCTCGGGAGCCCCCAATTAAAAAGCTGTTTCAGAGACCTCTGTCCTGTATATAGTTAACCAATTACTGCTCAATAATCCCTGGGAGCAGGGGTAGGCTGTTTGGCCTTGGGAGTCCCCAATTAAAAAGCTGTTTCAGAGACCTTTATGCCTGTATATAGTTAACCAATTACTGCTCAATAATCCCTGGAAGCAGGGGGAAGGCAGTTTGGCCTCGGGAGCCCCCAATTAAAAAGCTGTTTCAGAGACCTCTATGCTGTATATAGTTAACCGTGTCCGTCCCAATAATCCCTGGGAGCAGGAAACAGGTAGTTTGGATTCGGGTGCCCCCAATTAAAAAGCTGTTTCAGAGACTTCTATGCTGTATATAGTTAACCGTGTACTTTCCAATAATCCCTGGGAGCAGGGGACAGCCAGTGAGGCCTTGGGAGCCCCCAATTAAAAAGCTGTTTCAGAGACCTCTGTGCTGTATATAATTAACCATTTACTTCTCAATAATCCCTGGGAGCAGGGGACAGGCAGTGTGGCCTCGGGAGCCCCCAATTAAAAAGCTGTTTCAGTGAGCTCTGCGCCTGTATATAGTTAACCATTTACTGCTCAATAATCCCTGGGAGCAGGGGACAGGCAGTGTGGCCTTGGGAGTCCCCAATTAAAAAGCTGTTTCAGATGCTCTGTGCTGTATATAGTTAACCATTTACTGCTCAATAATCCCTGGGAGCAGGGGACAGGCAGTGTGGCCTCGGGAGCCCCAATTAAAAGGCTGTTTCAGAGACTTCTGTGCTGTATCTAGTTAACCATTTACTGCTCAATAATCCCTGGGAGCAGGGGACAGGCAGTGAGGTTACGGGAGCCCCCAATTAAAAAGCTGTTTCAGAGACCTCTGTGCCTGTATATAGTTAACCATTTACTGCTCAATAATCCCTGAGAGCAAGGGTCAGGCAGCGTGGCCCCGGGAGCCTCCAATTAAAAAGCTGTTTCAGTGACCTCTGCGCCTGTATATAGTTAACCATTTACTTCCCAATAAACCCTGGGAGCAGGGTACAGGCAGTGTGGCCTCGGGAGCCCCCAATTAAAAGGCTGTTTCAGAGACATCTGTGCTGTACAAGGTTAACCATTTACTGCTCAATAATCACTGGGAGCAGGGGACAGGCAGTGTGGCCTCGGGAGCCCCCAGTTAAAAAGGTGTTTCAGATACTCTGTGCTGTATATAGTTAACCATTTACTGCTCAATAATCGATGGGAGCAGGGGACAGGCAGTGTGGGCTCGGGAGCCCCCAATTAAAAAGCTGTTTCAGAGACTTCTGTGCCTGTATAGAGTTAACCATTTACTGCTCAATAATACCTAGGAGCAGGGGACAGGCAGTGTGGCCTCGGGAGCCCCCAATTAAAAAGCTGTTTCAGAGACCTCTGTGCTGTATATAATTAACTATTTACTTCTCAATAATCCCTGGGAGAAGGGGACAGGCAGTGTGTCTCCGGGAGCCCCCAATTAAAAAGCTGTTTCAGAGACCACTGAGCAGTATATAGTTAACCATTTGCTTCTCAATAATCCCTGGGAGCAGGGGACAGGCAGTGTAGTCCGGGAGCCCCCAATTAAAACGCTGTTTCAGAGACCTCTGTGCTGTATATAGTTAATCATTTACTGCTCAATAATCCCTGGGAGCAGGGGACAGACAGTGTGGCCTCCGGAGCCCCCAATTAAAAAGCTGTTTCAGAGACCTCTGTGCCTGTATATAGTTAACCATTTACTGCTCAATAATCCCTGGGAGCAGGGGACAGACAGTGTGGCTTCGGGAGTCTCCAATTAAAAAGCTGTTTCAGAGACCTCTGTGCCTGTACATAGTTAACCATTTACTGCTCAATAATCCCTGGAAGCAGGGGGAAGGCAGTTTGGCCTCGGAAGCCCCCAATTAAAAAGCTGTTTCAGAGACCTCTGAGCAGTATATAGTTAACCATTTGCTTCTCAATAATCCCTGGGAGCAGGGGACAGGCAGTGTAGTCCGGGAGCCCCCAATTAAAACGCTGTTTCAGAGACCTCTGTGCTGTATATAGTTAATCATTTACTGCTCAATAATCCCTGGGAGCAGGGGACAGACAGTGTGGCCTCCGGAGCCCCCAATTAAAAAGCTGTTTCAGAGACCTCTGTGCCTGTATATAGTTAACCATTTACTGCTCAATAATCCCTGGGAGCAGGGGACAGACAGTGTGGCTTCGGGAGTCTCCAATTAAAAAGCTGTTTCAGAGACCTCTGTGCCTGTACATAGTTAACCATTTACTGCTCAATAATCCCTGGAAGCAGGGGGAAGGCAGTTTGGCCTCGGAAGCCCCCAATTAAAAAGCTGTTTCAGAGACCTCTGTGCCATTATATAGTTAACCATTTACTGCTCAATAATCCCTGGGAGCAGGGGACAGGCAGTGTGGCCTCGGGAGCCCCCAATTAAAAAGCTGCTTCAGAGACTTCTGTGCTGTATATAGTTAACCATTTACTGCTCAATAATCCCTGGGAGCAGGGGACAGGCAGTGTGGCCTCGGGAGCCCCCAATTAAAAAGCTGTTTCAGATACTCTGTGCAGTATATAGTTAACCATTTACTGCTCAATAATCCCTGGGAGCAGGGGACAGGCAGTGTGGTCCGGGAGCCCCCAATTAAAATGCTGTGTCAGAGAACACTGCGCGTGTATATAGTTAACCATTTACTGCTCAATAATCCCTTGGAGGAGGGGACAGGCAGTGTGGCCTCGCAGCACCCAATGAAAAAGCTGTTTGGGAGACCTCTGTGCTGTATACAGTTAACCATTTACTTCCCAATAATCCCTGGCAGCAGGGGAAAGGCAGTGTGGTTTCAGGAGCCCCCAATTAAATGGCTGTGTCAGAGACCTCTATGCTGTACGTATTTAACCATTTACTGCTCAATAATCCCTGGGAGCAGGGGACAGGCAGTGAGGCCTCGGGAGCTCCCCATAAAAAGCTGTTTCAGAGACCTCTGTGCTATATATAGATAATCATTTACTGCTCAATAATCCATGGGAGCAGGGGACAGACAGTGTGGCCTCGGGAGCCGCCAATTAAAAAAGCTGTTTCAGTGGCCTCTGTGCTGTATATAGTTAACCAATTACTGCTCAATAATCCCTGGGAGCAGGGGACAGGCAGCGTGGCCTCGGGAGCCCCAATTAAAAAGCTGTTTCAGATACTCTGTGCTGTATCTAGTTAACCATTTACTGCTCAATAATCCCTGGGAGCAGGGGTAGGCTGTTTGGCCTTGGGAGTCCCCAATTAAAAAGCTGTTTCAGAGACATTTGTGCCTGTATATAGTTAACCAATTACTGCTCAATAATCCCTGGAAGCAGGGGACAGGCAGCGTGGCCTCGGGAGCCCCCAATTAAAAAGCTGTTTCAGTGACCTCTGCGCCTGTATATAGTTAACCATTTACTGCTCAATAATCCCTGGTAGCAAGGGGCAGTCAGTGTGGTCCGGGAGCACCCATTTAAAAAGCTGTTTCAGAGACCTCTTTGCTGGATATAGTTAACCATTTACTGCTCAATAATCCTTCGGAGCAGGGGACAGGCAGTGTAGCCTCGGGTGCCCCCAATTAAAAAGCTGTTTCAGAGACCTCTGTGCTGTATATAGTTAACCATTTACTGCTCAATAATCCCTGGGAGCAGGGGACAGGCAGTGTGGCCTCGGGAGCCCCCAATTAAAAGGCTGTTTCAGAGACTTCTGTGCTGTATATAATTAACCAATTACTCCTCAATAATCCCTCTGAGCAGGGGACAGGCAGTGTGGTCCGGGAGCTCCCAATTAAAAAGCTGTTTCAGAGACCTCTGTGCTGTATGTAGTTCACCATTTACTGCTCAATAATCCCTGGGAGCAGGGGACAGGCAGTGTGGTTACGGGAGCCCCCAATTAAAAAGCTGTTTCAGAGACCTCTGTGCCTGTATATAGTTAACCATTTACTGCTCAATAATCCCTGAGAGCAAGGGCCAGTCAGCGTGGCCTCGGGAGCCTCCAATTAAAAAGCTGTTTCAGTGACCTCTGCGCCTGTATATAGTTAACCATTTACTGCTCAATAATCCCTGGGAGCAGGGGACAGGCAGCGTGGCCTCGGGAGCCTCCAATTAAAAAGCTGTTTCAGTGACCTCTGCGCCTGTATATAGTTAACCATTTACTTCTCAATAATCCCTGCGAGCAGGGCACAGGCAGTGTGGCCTCGGGAGCCCCCAATTAAAAAGCTGTTTCAGAGACCTCTGTGCTGTATATAGTTAACCATTTACTTCTCAATAATCCCTGGGAGCAGGGCACAGGCAGTGTGGCCTCGGGAGCCCCCATTTAAAAAGCTGTTTCAGAGACCTCTTTGCTGTATATGGTTAACCATTTACTGCTCATTAATCCTTCGGAGCAGGGGACAGGCAGTGTAGTCTCGGGTGCTCCCAATTAAAAAGCTGTTTCTGAGACCTCTGTACTGTACAGAGTTATCCATTTACTTCTCAATAATCCCTGGGAGAAGGGGGCAGACAGGTTTGCCTCGGGAGCCCCCCAATTAAAAAGCTGTTTCAGAGACCTCTGTGATGTATATAGTTAACCATTTACTGCTCAATAATCCCTGGGAGCAAGGGACAGGCAGTGTGGTCCGGGAGCACCCATTTAAAAAGCTGTTTCAGAGACCTCTTTGCTGTATATAGTTAACCATTTACTGCTCATTAATCCTTCGGAGCAGGGGACAGGCAGTGTGGCTCCGGGAGCCCCCAATTAAAAAGCTGTTTCAGAGACCTCTGTACTGTACAGAGTTATCCACTTACTTCTCAATAATCCCTGGGAGAAGGGGGCAGGCAGGTTGGCCTCGGGATCCCCCAATTAAAAAGCTGTTTCCGAGATCTCTGTGCTGTATACAGTTAACCATTTACTGCTCAATAATCCCTGGGAGCAGGGGACAGGCAGTGTGGCCTTGGGAGCCCCCAATTAAAAAGCTGTTTCAGAGGCCTCTGTGCATTTTATAGTTAACCATTTACTGCTCAATAATCCTTCGGAGCAGGGGACAGGCAGTGTGGCTCTGGGAGCCCCCAATTAAAAAGCTGAATCAGTGACCTCTGAGCTGTATATAGTTACTGCTCAACAATCCCTGGGAGCAGGGGACAGGCAGTGTGGCCTGGGGAGCCCCCAATTAAAAAGCTGTTTCAGAGGCCACTGTGCATTATATAGTTAACCATTTCCTGCTCAATAATCCCTGGGAGCAGGGGACAGGCAGTTTGGCCTTGTGAGTCACCAATTAAAAAGCTGTTTCAGATACTCTGTGCTGTATATAGTTAACCATTTACTGCTCAATTATCCCTGGGAGCAGAGACAGGCAGTGAGGTCCGGGAGCCCCCAATTAAAAAGCTGTTTCAGAGACCTCTGTGCCTGTATAGAGTTAACCATTTACTACTCAATAATCCCTGGGAGCAGGGTACAGGCAGCGTGGCCTCAGGCGCCCCCAATTAAAAAGCTGTTTCAGTGACCTCTGTGCAGTATATCGTTAACCATTTACTGCTCAATAATCCCTGGGAGCAGGGACAGGCAGTGTGGTCCGGGAGCCCCCAATTAAAAAGCTGTTTCAGATACCTCTGTGCTGTATATAGTTAACCATTTACTGCTCAATAATCCCTGGGAGCAGGGGACAGGCAGTGTGGCCTCGCAGCACCCAATGAAAAAGCTGTTTGGGAGACCTCTGTGCTGTATACAGTCAACCATTTACTTCCCAATAATCCCTGGGAGCAGGGTACAGGCAGTGTGGCCTCGGGAGCCCCCAATTAAAAGGCTGTTTCAGAGACATCTGTGCTGTACAAGGTTAACCATTTACTGCTGAATAAACACTGGGAGCAGGGGTCAGGCAGTGTGGCCTCGGGAGCCCCCAGTTAAAAAGGTGTTTCAGATACTCTGTGCTGTACGTATTTAACCATTTACTGCTAAATAATCCCTGGGAGCAGGGGTCAGGCAATGTGGCCTTGGGAGCCGCCAATTAAAAAGCTGTTTCAGAGACCTCTGTGGTGTATATAGTGAACCATTTACTGCTCAATAATCCCTGGGAGCAGGGGACAGGCAGTTTGGCCTCGGGGGCCCCCAATTATAAAACTGTTTCAGAGACCTCTGTGCTATATGTAGTTAACCATTTACTGCTCAATAATCCCTGGGAGCAGGGGACAGACAGTGTGGCCTCGGGAGCCCCCAATTAAAAAGCTGTTTCAGAGACCTCTGTCCTGTATATAGTTAACCAATTACTGCTCAATAATCCCTGGGAGCAGGGGTAGGCTGTTTGGCCTTGGGAGTCCCCAATTAAAAAGCTGTTTCAGAGACCTTTATGCCTGTATATAGTTAACCAATTACTGCTCAATAATCCCTGGAAGCAGGGGGAAGGCAGTTTGGCCTCGGGAGCCCCCAATTAAAAAGCTGTTTCAGAGACCTCTATGCTGTATATAGTTAACCGTGTCCGTCCCAATAATCCCTGGGAGCAGGAAACAGGTAGTTTGGATTCGGGTGCCCCCAATTAAAAAGCTGTTTCAGAGACTTCTATGCTGTATATAGTTAACCGTGTACTTTCCAATAATCCCTGGGAGCAGGGGACAGCCAGTGAGGCCTTGGGAGCCCCCAATTAAAAAGCTGTTTCAGAGACCTCTGTGCTGTATATAATTAACCATTTACTTCTCAATAATCCCTGGGAGCAGGGGACAGGCAGTGTGGCCTCGGGAGCCCCCAATTAAAAAGCTGTTTCAGTGATCTCTGCGCCTGTATATAGTTAACCATTTACTGCTCTATAATCCCTGGGAGCAGGGGACAGGCAGTGTGGCCTTGGGAGTCCCCAATTAAAAAGCTGTTTCAGATGCTCTGTGCTGTATATAGTTAACCATTTACTGCTCAATAATCCCTGGGAGCAGGGGACAGGCAGTGTGGCCTCGGGAGCCCCAATTAAAAGGCTGTTTCAGAGACTTCTGTGCTGTATATAGTTAACCATTTACAGCTCAATAATCCCTGGGAGCAGGGGACAGGCAGTGTGGTTACGGGAGCCCCCAATTAAAAAGCTGTTTCAGAGACCTCTGTGCCTGTATATAGTTAACCATTTACTGCTCAATAATCCCTGAGAGCAAGGGTCAGGCAGCGTGGCCCCGGGAGCCTCCAATTAAAAAGCTTTTTTAGTGACCTCTGCGCCTGTATATAGTTAACCATTTACTTCCCAATAATCCCTGGGAGCAGGGTACAGGCAGTGTGGCCTCGGGAGCCCCCAATTAAAAGGCTGTTTCAGAGACATCTGTGCTGTACAAGGTTAACCATTTACTGCTCAATAATCACTGGGAGCAGGGGACGGGCAGTGTGGCCTCGGGAGCCCCCAGTTAAAAAGGTGTTTCAGATACTCTGTGCTGTATATAGTTAACCATTTACTGCTCAATAATCGATGGGAGCAGGGGACAGGCAGTGTGGGCTCGGGAGCCCCCAATTAAAAAGCTGTTTCAGAGACCTCTGTGCTGTATATAATTAACTATTTACTGCTCAATAATCCCTGGGAGCAGGGGACAGGCAGTGTAGTCCGGGAGCCCCCAATTAAAAAGCTGTTTCAGAGACCTCTGAGCAGTATATAGTTAACCATTTGCTTCTCAATAATCCCTGGGAGCAGGGGACAGGCAGTGTAGTCCGGGAGACCCCAATTAAAACGCTGTTTCAGAGACCTCTGTGCTGTATATAGTTAATCATTTACTGCTCAATAATCCCTGGGAGCAGGGGGCAGACAGTGTGGCTTCGGGAGTTTCCAATTAAAAAGCTGTTTCAGAGACCTCTGTGCCTGTACATAGTTAACCATTTACTGCTCAATAATCCCTGGAAGCAGGGGGAAGGCAGTTTGGCCTCGGAAGCCCCCAATTAAAAAGCTGTTTCAGAGACCTCTGTGCCATTATATAGTTAACCATTTACTGCTCAATAATCCCTGGGAGCAGGGGACAGGCAGTGTGGCCTCGGGAGCCCCAAATTAAAAAGCTGCTTCAGAGACCTCTGTGCTGTATATAGTTAACCATTTACTGCTCAATAATCCCTGGGAGCAGGGGACAGGCAGTGTGGCCTCGGGAGCCCCCAATTAAAAAGCTGTTTCAGATACTCTGTGCAGTATATAGTTAACCATTTACTGCTCAATAATCCCTGGGAGCAGGGGACAGGCAGTGTGGTCCGGGAGCCCCCAATTAAAATGCTGTGTCAGAGAACACTGCGCGTGTATATAGTTAACCATTTACTGCTCAATAATCCCTTGGAGGAGGGGACAGGCAGTGTGGCCTCGCAGCACCCAATGAAAAAGCTGTTTGGGAGACCTCTGTGCTGTATACAGTTAACCATTTACTTCCCAATAATCCCTGGCAGCAGGGGAAAGGCAGTGTGGTTTCAGGAGCCCCCAATTAAATGGCTGTGTCAGAGACCTCTATGCTGTACGTATTTAACCATTTACTGCTCAATAATCCCTGGGAGCAGGGGACAGGCAGTGAGGCCTCGGGAGCTCCCCATAAAAAGCTGTTTCAGAGACCTCTGTGCTATATATAGATAATCATTTACTGCTCAATAATCCATGGGAGCAGGGGACAGACAGTGTGGCCTCGGGAGCCGCCAATTAAAAAAGCTGTTTCAGTGGCCTCTGTGCTGTATATAGTTAACCAATTACTGCTCAATAATCCCTGGGAGCAGGGGACAGGCAGCGTGGCCTCGGGAGCCCCAATTAAAAAGCTGTTTCAGATACTCTGTGCTGTATCTAGTTAACCATTTACTGCTCATTATCCCTGGGAGCAGGGGTAGGCTGTTTGGCCTTGGGAGTCCCCAATTAAAAAGCTGTTTCAGAGACATTTGTGCCTGTATATAGTTAACCAATTACTGCTCAATAATCCCTGGAAGCAGGGGACAGGCAGAGTGGCCTCTGGAGCCCCCAATTAAAAAGCTGTTTCAGTGACCTCTGCGCCTGTATATAGTTAACCATTTACTGCTCAATAATCCCTGGTTGCAAGGGGCAGGCAGTGTGGTCCGGGAGCCCCCATTTAAAAAGCTGTTTCAGAGACCTCTTTGCTGGATATAGTTAACCATTTACTGCTCAATAATCCTTCGGAGCAGGGGACAGGCAGTGTAGCCTCGGGTGCCCCCAATTAAAAAGCTGTTTCAGAGACCTCTGTGCTGTATATAGTTAACCATTTACTGCTCAATAATCCCTGGGAGCAGGGGACAGGCAGTGTGGCCTCGGGAGCCCCCAATTAAAAAGCTGTTTCAGAGACCTCTGTGCTGTATATAGTTAACCATTTACTGCTCAATAATCCCTGCGAGCAGGGGACAGGCAGGTTGGCCTCGGCAGCCCCCAATTAAAAAGCTGTTTCCGAGATCTCTGTGCTGTATACAGTTAACCATTTACTGCTCAATAATCCCTGGGAGCAGGGGACAGGCAGTGTGGCCTCGGGAGCCCCCAATTAAAAAGGCTGTTTCAGAGACCTCTGTGCTGTACATAGTTACCCATTTACTGCTCAATAATCCCTGGGAGCAGGGGACAGGCAGTGTGGCCTCGGTAGCCCCCAATTAAAATGCTGTTTCAGAGACCTCTGTGCCTGTATATAGTTAACCATTTACTGCTCAATAATCCCTGGGAGCAGGGGACAGGCAGCGTGGTCTCGGGAGCACACAGTTAAAAAGGAGTTTCAGAGACCTCTGTGCTGTATATAGTTAACCATTTACTGCTCAATAATCCCTGGGAGCAGGGGACAGGCAGGGTGGCCTCGGGAGCCCCCAATTATAAAGCTGTTTCAGAGGCCTCTATGCTGTATATAGTTAACCGTGTACTTCCCAATAATCCCTGGGAGCAGGGGACAGCCAGTGAGGCCTTGGGAGCTCCCAATTAAAAAGTTGTTTCAGAGACCTCTGTGCTGTATATAATTAACCATTTACTTCTCAATAATCCCTGGGAGCAGGGGACAGGCAGTGTGGCCTCGGGAGCCGCCAATTAAAAAAACTGTTTCAGTGGCCTCTGTGCTGTATATAGTTAACCAATTACTGCTCAATAATCCCTGGGAGCAGGGGACAGGCAGTGTGGCCTCGGGAGTCCCCAATTAAAAAGCTGTTTCAGAGACATTTGTGCCTGTATATAGTTAACCAACTACTGCTCAATAATCCCTGGAAGCAGGGGACAGGCAGCGTGTCCTTGGGAGCCCCCAATTAAAAAGCTGTTTCAGTGACCTCTGCGCCTGTATATAGTTAACCATTTACTGCTCAATAATCCCTGGGAGCAAGGGATAAGCAGTGTGGTCCGGGAGCACGCATTTAAAAAGCTGTTTCAGAGACCTCTGTGCTGTACAGAGTTATCCATTTACTGCTCAATAATCCCTGCGAGCAGGGGACAGGCAGGTTGGCCTCGGGAGCACACAGTTAAAAAGGGGTTTCAGAGACCTCTGTGCTGTATATCGTTAACCATTTACTGCTCAATAATCCCTGGGAGCAGGGGACAGGCAGGGTGGCCTCGGGAGCCCCCAATTAAAAAGCTGTTTCAGAGGCCTCTATGCTGTATATAGTTAACCGTGTACTTCCCAATAATCCCTGGGAGCAGGGGACAGCCAGTGAGGCCTTGGGAGCCCCCAATTAAAAAGCTGTTTCAGAGACCTCTGTGCTGTATATAGTTAACCATTTACTGCTCAATAATCCCTCGGAGCAGGGGACAGGCAGTGTGGTCTGGGAGACCCCAATTAAAAAGCTGTTTCAGAGACCTCTGTGCTGTATCTAGTTAAGCATTTATTGCTCAATAATCCCTGGGAGCAGGGGACAGGCAGTGTGGCCTCGGGGGCCCCCAATTAAAAAGCTGTTTCAGAGAACTCTGTGCTGTATGTAATTAACCATTTACTTCTCAATAATCCCTCGGAGCAGGGAACAGGCAGTGTGGCCTCGGGAGCCCCCAATTAAAAAGCTGTTTCAGAGACCTCTGTGCTTATATAGTTAACCATTTACTGCTCAATAATCCCTGGGAGCAGGGGACAGGCAGTGTGGTCCGGGAGCCCCCAATTAAAATGCTGTGTCAGAGAACACTGCGCGTGTATATAGTTAACCATTTACTGCTCAATAATCCCTGGGAGCAGGGGACAGCCAGTGAGGCCTTGGGAGCCCCCAATTAAAAAGCTGTTTCAGAGACTTCTGTGCTGTATTTAATTAACCATTTACTTCTCACTAATCCCTGGGAGCAGGGGACAGGCAGTGTGACCTCGGGAGCCCCCAATTAAAAAGCTGTTTCAGAGACCTCTGTGCTGTATATGGTTAACCATTTACTGCTCAATAATCCCTCGGAGCAGGGGACAGGCAGTGTGGTCTTGGAGACCCCAATTAAAAAGCTGTTTCAGAGACGTCTGTGCTGTACAGAGTTATCCATTTACTTCTCAATAATCCCTGGGAGCAGGGGACAGGCAGGTTGGCCTCGGGAGCCCCCAATTAAAAAGCTGTTTCCGAGATCTCTGTGCTGTATACAGTTAACCATTTACTGCTCAATAATACCTGGGAGCAGGGGACAGGCAGTGTGGCCTCGGGAGCCCCCAATTAAAAGGCTGTTTCAGAGTCCTCTGTGCTGTACATAGTTACCCATTTACTGCTCAATAATCCGTGGGAGCAGGGGTCAGGCAGTGTGGTCTCGAGAGCCCCCAATTAAAAAGCTGTTTGGGAGACCTATGTGCTGTATATAGTTAACCATTTACTGCTCAATAATCCCTGGGAGCAGGGGACAGGCAGTGTGGCCTCGGGAGCCTCCAGTTAAAAAGGTGTTTCAGATACCTCTGTGCTGTATATAGTTAACCATTTACTGCTCAATAATCCCTGGGAGCAGGGGACAGGCAGTGTGGCTCCGGGAGCACCCAATTAAAATGTTGTTTCAGAGACCTCTGTGCCTGTATATAGTTAACCATTTACTGCTCAATAATCCCTCGGAGCAGGGGACAGGCAGTGTGGTCTGGGAGACACCAATTAAAAAGCTGTTTCAGAGACCTCTGTGCTGTATATAGTTAAGCATTTACTGCTCAATAATCCCTGGGAGCAGGGGACAGGCAGTTTGGCCTTGGGTGCCACCAATTAAAAAGCTGTTTCAGAGACCTTTGTGCCTGTATATAGTTAACCATATACTGCTCAATAATCACTGGGAGCAGGGGACAGGCAGTGTGGCCTCGGGGGCCCCCAATTAAAAAGCTGTTTCAGAGAACTCTGTGCTGAATGTAATTAACCATTTACTTCTCAATAATCCCTGGGAGCAGGGGACATGCAGTGAGGCCTCGGGAGCCCCCAATTAAAATGCTGTGTCAGAGAACACTGCGCGTGTATATAGTTAACCATTTACTGCTCAATAATCCCTTGGAGCAGGGGAAAGGCAGTGTGTCCTCGCAGCACCCAATGAAAAAGCTGTTTGGGAGACCTCTGTGCTGTATACAGTTAACCATTTACTTCCCAATAATCCCTGGCAGCAGGGGAAAGGCAGTGTGGCTTCAAGAGCCCTCAATTAAATGGCTGTTTCAGAGACCTCTGTGCTGTACAGAGTTAACCATTTACTTCTCAATAATCCCTGGGAGCAGGGGACAGGCAGTGTGGCCTCGGGAGCCCCCAATTAAAAGGCTGTTTCAGAGACCTCTGTGCTGAACATAGTTACCCATTTACTGCTCAATAATCCGTGGGAGCAGGGGTCAGGCAGTGTGGTCTCGAGAGCCCCCAATTAAAAAGCTGTTTCAGAGACCTATGTGCTGTATATAGTTAACCATTTACTGGTCAATAATCCCTGGGAGCAGGGGACAGGCAGCGTGGCCTCGGGAGCACACAGTTAAAAAGGGGTTTCTGAGACCTCTGTGCTGTATATAGTTAACCATTTACTGCTCAATAATCCCTGGGAGCAGGGGACAGGCAGTTCGGCCTCGGGTGCCCAGAATTAAAAAGCTGTTTCAGAGACCTCTGTGCCTGTATATAGTTAACCATTTATTGCTCAATAATCCCTGGGAGCAGGGGACAGGCAGTGAGGCCTCGGGAGCCCCCAATTAAAAAGCTGTTTCAGAGGCCTCTGTGCTGTATATAGTTAACCGTGTACTTCCTAATAATCCCTGGGAGCAGTGGACAGCCAGTGAGGCCTTGGGAGCCCCCAATTAAAAAGCTGTTTCAGAGACCTCTGTGCTGTATATAATTAACCATTTACTTCTCACTAATCCCTCGGAGCAGGGGACAGGCAGTGTGGCCTCTGGAGCCCCCAATTAAAAAGCTGTTTCAGAGACCTCTGTGCTGTATATAATTAACCATTTACTTCTCAATAATCCCTGGGAGCAGGGTACAGGCAGTGTGGCATCGGGAGCCCCCAATTAAAAAGATGTTTCAGAGACCTCTGTTCCTGTATATAGTTAACCAGTTACTGCTCAATAATCCCTCGGAGCAGGGGACAGGCAGTTTGGCCTTGGGAGCCCCCAATTAAAAAGCTGTTTCAGAGACCTCTGTGCTGTATATAGTTAACCATTTACTTCTCAATAATCCCTCGGAGCAGAGGACAGGCAGTGTGGCTCCGGGAGACCACAATTGAAAATCTGTTTCAGAGACCTCTGTGCCTGTATATAGTTAACCATTTACTGCTCAATAATCCCTCGGAGCAGGGGACAGGCAGTGTGGCCTCAGGGGCCCCCAATTAAAAAGCTGTTTCAGTGACCTCTGTGCTGTATATAGTTAACCATTTACTGCTCAATAATCCCTGGGAGCAGGGGAGAGGCAGTGTGGCTCCGGGAGCCCACAATTAAAAAGCTGTTTCAGAGACGTCTGTGCTGTATATAGTTAACCATTTATTGCTCAATAATCCCTGGGAGAAGGGACAGGCAGTGTGGTCCGGGACCCCCAATGAAAAAGCTGTTTCAGTGACCTCTGTGCTGTATATAGTTAACCATTTACTGCTCAATAATCCCTGGGAGCAGGGGACAGGCAGTGTGGTCCAGGATCCCCCTATTAAAAAGCTGTTTCAGCGACCTCTGTGCCTTCATATAGTTAACCATTTACTGCTCAATAATCCCTGGGAGAAGGGACAGGGAGTGTGGTCCGGGAGCCCCCAATGCAAAAGTTGTATCAGAGACCTCTGTGCTGTATATAGTTAACCATTTACTGCTCAATAATCCCTGGGAGCAGGGACAGGCAGTGTGGCCTCGGGAGCCGCCAATTAAAAAGCTGTTTCAGAGGCCTCTGTGCTGTATATAGTTAACCATTTACTGCTCCATAATCCCTGGGAGCAGGGGACAGGCAGTGTGGCCTCGGGAGCCCACAATTAAAATGCTGTTTCAGAGGCCTCTGTGCTGTATATAGTTAACCATTTACTGCTCAATAATCCCTGGGAGCAGGGGACATGCGGTGTGGCTCCGGGAGCCCCCAATTAAAAAGCTGTGTCAGTGACCTCTGTGCAGTATATCGTAAACCATTTACTGCTCAATAATCCCTGGGAGCAGGGGACAGGCAGTGTGGTCCGGGAGCCCCCAATTAAAAAGCTGTTTCAGAGACCCCTGTGCTGTATATAGTTAACCATTTACTGCTCAATAATCCCTGGGAGCAGGACACAGGCAGTGTGGTCTTGGGAGCCGCCAATTAAAATGCTGTGTCAGAGACCTCTGTGCTGTGTATATTTAACCATTTACTTCTCAATAATCCCTGGGAGCAGGGGACAGGCAGTGTGGCCATGGGAGCCCCCAGTTAAAAAGCTGTTTCAGAGTCCTCTGTGCTGTATATAGTAAACCATTTATTGCTCAATAATCCCTGGGAGCAGGGGACAGGCAGTGTGGCCTTTGGAGCCCCCAATTAAAAAGCTGTTTCAGAGACTTCTGTGCTGTATATAGTTAACCTTTTACTTCTCAATAATCCCTGGGAGCAGGGGACAGGCACTGTGGTCCGGGAGCCCCCAATTAAAAAGCAGTTTCAGTGACAACTGTGCTGTATATGTTTAACCATTTACTTTGTCTTAATAATCGCTTGGAGCTGGAGACAGGCAGTGGGGTCTTGGGAGCCCCCAATTAAAAAGCTGTTTCAGAGGCCTCTGTGCTATATATGATTAACCATTTACTTCTTGTAGCTCAAAAAGACTCCGTGAGACGAATAGAGTGAAGTCGATGAGGCTTTATTAAGCGTGTCTGTTCCCCCGCAGCTCGATAGTAAACTGGCCTGCGGGGGAAGACTCCGGCTTCTTATACTCCGCCTTCAGGGCGGAGCTTGAGGTCAACGGCCAACCAGGACCCGGGATCTGTCAGCCAATGACATTAGGGCTTCCAGTCCCACATAACCCCCAATACATACTACCACATTCACCCCTTGTCAAAAATGAACCCGGCGGGGTGATGCTTCGTATGGTGGTAAGGGTTTACAGGGCTGGTCCAGGGAAGACAAAACATTCACATGGCAATACAGTATTGGACAATTTCGTCCTGTTGCAACTATTTACAGAGGGTATAGGAAGAAAAGCAAAATGTTCTTGTGAACAGTCCATATTTGTTTAACATCGACGCCACGAGTCGGTCGGGCGGTCTGGTCGTCCGTGTCGATCGCCTTGGCCCCGGTGGTGGTGGTGGTGCTTGTACCAGTGTTGTCGCCTCCAGGAGCCGTACGGTTTCAGCTCGGGCTTGATTCTTGGTCGGTGCTGAGGGGAGGGGGACTGATCCTCCTGGGAAGGGGGCGGTCGCGGGGTGCGGCGGTGGCAGAAAGGGGGGCGGTTGGGTTGATGGTGTCGGGGGGGGGGGTGCATATTGCCGGCGGGCGCCAGATCCCGCAGGGAGACCGTGTCCTGTCGGCCGTCGGGGTACTCCACGTAGGCGTACTGGGGGTTTGCGTGGAGGAGGTGAACCCTTTCGACCAACGGGTCCGCCTTATGTGCCCGCACGTGCTTTCGGAGCAGGATGGGTCCTGGGGCCGCCAGCCAGGTCGGCAGCGACGTTCCAGAGGAGGACCTCCTAGGGAAGACAAGGAGACGCTTATGAGGCGTTTGATTAGTGCTCGTACATAATAACGACCGGATGGAATGGAGAGCGTCCGGGAGGACCTCCTGCCACCGTGAAACTGGGAGGTCCCTGGACCGTAGGGCCAGTAGGACGGCCTTCCAGACCGTGCCGTTCTCCCTTTCTACTTGCCAGTTCCCCCGGGGGTTGTAGCTGGTCGTCCTGCTTGAGGCTATGCCCTTGCTGAGCAGGAACTGGCGCAGCTCGTCACTCATGAACGAGGACCCCCTGTCGCTGTGGACGTATGCGGGGTAACCGAACAGTGTGAAGATGCTGTTCAGGGCTTTAATGACTGTGGCCGCGGTCATGTCAGAACAGGGAATGGCAAAAGGGAAGCGGGAGTATTCGTCCACTACATTAAGAAAATATGCGTTGCGGTCGGTGGAGGGTAGGGGCCTTTTGAAATCGAGGCTGAGGCGTTCAAAGGGGCGGGAAGCCTTAATCAGGCACGCTCCATCTGGCCTGAAAAAATGCGGCTTGCATTCCGCGCAGATGTGGCAGTCCCTTGTGACTGTACGGACCTCCTCTAAAGAGTATGGGAGATTGCGGGACTTGATGAAGTGGTAAATCCGAGTGACCCCCGGGTGGCAGAGGTCCTCGTGGAGGGTTTGGAGGCGGTTAATTTGTGCGTTGGCACATGTGCCGCGGGATAGGGCATCGGACGGCTCGTTCAGCTTTCCGGGACGATACAAAATCTCATAGTTGAGGGTGGAGAGCTCGATCCTCCAAGATTTTGTCGTTTTTGATTTTGCCCCGCTGTGCACTATCGAACATGAAGGCTACCGACCGTTGGTCAATGAGGAGAGTGAATCTCCTGCCGACCAGGTAATGCCTCCAATGTCGCACAGCTTCCACTATGGCCTGGGCCTCCTTTTCCACTGAGGAGTGGCGGAATTCTGAGGCGTGGAGGGTCCGGGAGAAAAAGGCCACGGGTCTGCCCGCTTGGTTAAGGGTGGCCGCTAGAGCTACATCGGAGGCGTCGCTCTCGACCTGGAAGGGGAGGGACTCGTCGATGGCGCGCATCGTGGCCTTTGCGATATCCGCTTTGATGCGGCTGAAGGCCTGGCGAGCCTCTGTCGACAGGGGGAAGGTAGTGGTCTGTATTAGGGGGCGGGCCTTGTCTGCGTACTGGGGGACCCACTGGGCGTAGTACGAAAAGAACCCCAAGCAGCGTTTCAGGGCTTTTGGGCAGTGCGGGAGGGGAAATTCCATGAGTGCGCTCATACGTTCGGGGTCGGGGCCTATTATCCCATTGCGCACTACGTAGCCCAGAATGGCTAGCCGGTCGGTGCTAAAAACGCACTTGTCCTCGTTGTATGTGAGGTTCAAGGCTTTGGCGGTCTGGAGGAATTTTTGGAGGTTGGCGTCGTGGTCCTGCTGATCGTGGCCGCAGATGGTGACGTTGTCGAGATACGGGAACGTGGCCCGCAACCCATGTTGATCAACCATTCGGTCCATCTCCCGTTGGAAGACCGAGACCCCGTTTGTGACGCCAAAAGGGACCCGTAGGAAATGGTATAATCGCCCGTTTGCCTCGAAGGCTGTGTACTTGCGGTCACTTGGGCAGATGGGGAGCTGATGGTAGGCGGACTTGAGGTCCACGGTGGAGAAGACTTTATATTGGGCAATCCGATTGACCATGTCGGATATGCGGGGGAGAGGGTACGCGTCTAGTTGTGTGTACCTGTTGATGGTCTGGCTATAGTCAATGACCATCCTTTGTTTCTCCCCTGTCTTCACTACTGCCACCTGCGCTCTCCAGGGACTATTGCTGGCCTGGATTATGCCCTCCTTTAGTAGCCGCTGGACTTCGGACCAAATGAAGGTCCGGTCCTGGGCGCTGTACTGTCTGCTCCTAGTGGCGACGGGTTTGCAATCCGGGGTGAGGTTCGCAAACAAGGACGGGGGTTGCACCTTGAGGGTAGCGAGGCCGCAGATAGTGAGTGGGGGTATGGGTCCGCCAAATTTGAACGTAAGGCTCTGTAGATTGCATTGGAAATCTAATCCCAGCAAGGTGGGGGCACAGAGTTGGGGAAGGACGTTTAGTTTGTAGTTTTTGAACTCCCTCCCCTGCACCGTTAGGGTAACTATACAGAATCCCTGGATCTGTACGGAGTGGGATCCTGCAGCTAGGCAAATCTTTTGTGCGCTGGGATAGGTGGTCAAGGAACAGCGTCTTACCGTGTCGGGGTGGATAAAGCTTTCCGTGCTCCCGGAGTCGACTAGGCATGGCGTCTCGTGGCCGTTAATTAGGACCATTGTCGTCGTCGTCTGGAGTGTCCGGGGCCGAGCTTGATCGAGCGTAATCGAAGCGAGCCGTGGTTGTAGTAGCGGAGTGGGGTCCGTTGTTGCCGTCCAAGATGGCTTCGGGGATGGACAAAATGGCCGCCCCCATACATCGCACGTGGCTGGGGGGTCACAAGATGGCGGCGGGGTTGGACAAAATGGCCGCCCCATGCGTCGTACAGGTCTGGGGCAGTCCACGATGGCGGCGCCCCTCCTCCCCTCGTGGTGGCCGGGACCCAAAATGGCGGCGTCTGCGGGTCGCACATCGGCACCCCTCCTCCCCTCGTGGTGGCCGGGACCCAAAATGGCGGCGTCTGCGGGTCGCACATGGTGTGCTGGGGGGGCTGGGGAGCGCTACGACCGCGAGCGCTAGGACCGCGCGGAGCTCCCTCACCGGGGACAGCGGTGGTCGGGGCCCAAGTAGGTGGCGCCGGCGGGTCAGGCGTGGGGCGCGGGGTGGGGGTTAGGGTGGCGTTAGGGACGCGGAAAACTCCCTCCTCTCCGTGGAGAGTGTTGGCCGGGACCCAAAGCGGTAGCGCCGGCGGTGGGTCATACATGGGCTGCGGGGAGGGGGGATGGGGAGCGTAGGCGGCGTGCAGGGCTCCCAGTTCTCCCGGGACCGCGGTGGTCGGGACCCAGAGCGGCTGAGCCTGCGGTTCGTACATGGCGTGCTGGGGGGGTTGGGGTGCGTAAACTGCCTGTAGGGCTCCCTGTGCTCCCGGGACAGCGGCGACCTCGCGGGACCGGCACACAACCGCATAATGGCCCTTTTTCCCACAGCTTATGCAGATCGCTGCGCGGGCCGGGCAGCGTTGTCGGGGGTGCTTTGCCTGGCCGCAGAAATAACAGCGGGCGCCCCCGGTGCGACTCGGCGTTTGGACTGCGCAAGCCTGTGGGGTGTCCGGGGGGGGGGGTAGGGGGTTTGCCGCGACGGGTACGTACGGGGCCCAATGGGTTGCCGCGCGGTCGGGGCCGTAGGCGTGGGTATTACGCGCGGCCACGTCTAGGGAGGCTGCTAGGGCCCGTGCCTCTGAGAGTCCCAGCGACTCTTTTTCTAGAAGTCTTTGGCGGATTTGGGAGGATTGCATACCTGCCACAAAAGCGTCGCGCATTAACATGTCCGTGTGTTCGTTTGCGTTCACCGGCGGGCAGCTGCAGGCTCGTCCCAAAATCAGCAGCGCGGCGTAGAACTCGTCCATCGATTCTCCGGGAGCTTGCCGTCTCGTCGCGAGCTGGTAGCGAGCGTAGATTTGGTTAACAGGGCGGACATAGAGACTTCTCAGTGCTGCGAACGCCGTCTGGAAATCGTCCGAGTCTTTGATGAGGGAAAAAAATCTCCGTGCTCACCCTCGAGTGCAGGACCTGCAGTTTTTGTTCATCTGAGACCCGGCCGGTGGTCGTTCTGACGGAGGCCTCGAAGCAAGTCTGCCAGTGTTTGAAGGCTGCTGCTGCATTCACTGCGTGGGGGCTGATCCTCAGGCATTCCGGAATGATCCTGAGCTCCATAGTCCTTTTTCGGAACGCTTAATAAATTGTAGCGCACAAAGACTCCGTGAGACGAATAGAGATGAAGTCGATGAGGCTTTATTAAGCGTGTCTGTTCCCCCGCAGCTCGATAGTAAACTGGCCTGCGGGGGAAGACTCCGGCTTCTTATACTCCGCCTTCAGGGCGGAGCTTGAGGTCAACGGCCAACCAGTACCCGGGATCTGTCAGCCAATGACATTAGGGCTTCCAGTCCCACATGACCCCCAATACATACTACCACACTTCTCGATAATCCCTGGGAGCAGGGGACAGGCAGTGTGGCCTCGGGAGCCCCCAGTTAAAAAGGTGTTTCAGATACTCTGTGCTGTATATTGTTAACCATTTACTGCTCAATAATACCTGGGAGCAGGGGACAGGCAGTGTGGCCTCGGGAGTCCATAGTTAAAAAGGTGTTTCAGATACTCTGTGCTGTATATTGTTAACCATTTACTGCTCAATAATCCCTGGGAGCAGGGGACAGGCAGTGTGGCTCCGGGAGCCCAAATTAAAAAGCTGTTTCAGAGACCTCTGAGCCTGTATAGAGTTAACCATTTACTGCTCAATAATCCCTGGGAGCAGGGGACAGGCAGTGTGGCCTGGGGAGCCCCCAATTAAAAAGCTGTTTCAGAGACCTCTGTGCTGTACATAGTTAACCATTTACTGCTCAATAGTCCCTTGGAGCAGGGAACAGGCAGCGTGGCTCCGGGAGCCCCCAATTAAAAAGCTGTTTCAGTGACCTCTGTGCCTGTATATAGTTAACCATTTACTGCTCAAAGATCCCTAGGAGCAGGTAACAGGCAGTGTGGCTCCGGGAGCCCCCAATTAAAAAGCTGTTTCAGTGACCTCTGTGCCTGTATATAGTTAACCATTTACTGCTCAAAGATCCCTAGGAGCAGGGGACAGGCAGTGTGGCCTGGGGAGCCCCCAATTAAAAAGCTGTTTCAGAGACCTCTGTGCTGTATATAGTTAACCATTTACTGCTCAATATTCCCTTGGAGCAGGGAACAGGCAGTGTGGCTCCGGGAGCCCCCAATTAAAAAGCTGTTTCAGGGACCTCTGTGCTGTGTATATTTAACCATTTACTTCTCAATAATCCCTGGGAGCAGGGGACAGGCAGTGTGGTCTCGGGAGAAAACAATTAAAACGCTGTTTCAGAGACCTCTGTGCCTGTATATAGTTAACCATTTACTGCTCAATAATCCCTGGGAGCAGGGGACAGGCAGTGTGTCCGGGAGCCCCCAATTAAAAAGCTGTTTCAGAGACCTCTGTGCCTGAATATAGTTAACCATTTACTGCTCAATAATCCCTGGGAGCAGGGGACAGGCAGTGTGGTCCGGGAGCCCCCAATTAAAAAGCTGTTTCTGAGACCTCTGTGCTGTATATAGTTAACCATTTACTGCTCAATAATCCCTGGGAGCAGGGGTCAGGCAGTGTGGTCCGGGAGCCCCCAATTAAAAAACTGTTTCAGGGACCTCTGTGCTTTGTATATTTAACCATTTACTTCTCAATAATCCCTGGGTGCAGGGGACAGGCAGTGTGGTCTCGGGAGAAAACAATTAAAACGCTGTTTCAGAGACCTCTGTGCCTGTATATAGTTAATCATTCACTGCTCAATAATCAGTGGGAGCAGGGGACAGGCAGTGTGGTCCGGGAGCCCCCAATTAAAAAGCTGGTTCAGAGACATCTGTGATGTATATATTTAACAATTTACTGCTCAATAAAACCTGGGAGCAGGGGTCAGGCAGTGTGGCCTCGGGAGCCCCCAATTAAAAAGCTGTTTCATAGACATCTGTGCTGTATATAGTTAACCATTTACTGCTCAATAATCCCTTGGAGCAGGGGACAGGCAGTGTGGCCTTGGGAGCCCCCAATTATAAAGCTGTTTCAGAGGGCTCTGTGCTGTATATAGTTAACCATTTACTGCTCAATAATCCCTGGGAGCAGGGGACAGGCAGTGTGGCTCCGTGAGCCCCCAATTAAAAAGCTGTTTCAGAGACCTCTGTGCCTGAATATAGTTAACCATTTACTGCTCAATAATCCCTGGGAGCAGGGGACTGGCAGTGTGGTCTCGGGAGAAAACAATTAAAACGCTGTTTCACAGACTGTTCTGTATATAGTTAACCATTTACTGCTCAATAATCCCTGGGAGCAGGGGACAGGCAGTGTGACCTTGGGAGCCCCCAATTAAAAATCTGTTTCAGAGACTACTGGGCCTGTATATAGTGAACCATTTACTGCTCAATAATCCCAGCGAGCAGGGGACAGGCAGTGTGGCCTCGGGAGACCATAGTTAAAAAGGTGTTTCAGATACTCTATGCTGTATATAGTTAACCACTTACTGCTCAATAATCCCTGGGAGCAGGGGACAGGCAGTGTGGCCTTGGGAGCCCCCAATTAAAAAGCTGTTTCAGAGACCTCTGTGCTGTATATAGTTAACCATTTACTGCTCAATAATCCCTGGGAGCAGGGGACAGGCAGTGTGGCACCGGGAGCCCCCAATTAAAAAGCTGTATAAGTGAGCTCTGTGCCTGTATATAGTTAACCATTTACTGCTCAATAATCCCTGGGAGCAGGGGACAGGCAGTGTGGCTCCGGGAGCCCCCAATTAAAAAGCTGTTTCAGAGACCTCTGTGCTGTATATAGTTAACCATTTACTGCTCAATAATCCCTGGGAGCAGGGGACAGGCAGTGTGGCTCCGGGAGCCCCCAATGAAAAAGCTGTTTCAGAGACCTCTGTGCTGTATATAGTTAACCATTTACTGCTCAATAATCCCTGGGAGCAGGGGACAGGCAGTGTGGTCCGTGAGCCCCCAATTAAAAAGCTGTTTCAGAGACCTCTGTGCTGGATATATTTAACCATTTACTTCTCAATAATCCCTGGGAGCAGGGGACTGGCAGTGTGGTCTCGGGAGAAAACAATTAAAACGCTGTTTCAGAGACCTCTGTGCAGTATATAGTTAACCAATTACTGCTCAATAATCCCTGGGAGCAGGGGACAGGCAGTGTGGCTCCGGGAGCCCCAAATTAAAAAGCAGTTTCAGAGACCTCTGTGCTGTATATAGTTAACCATTTACTGCTCAATAATCCCTGGAAGCAGGAGACAGGCAGTGTGGTCCGGGAGCCCCCAGTTAAAAAGCTGTTTCAGAGACCTCTGTGCCTGTATATCGTTAACCATTTACTGGTCAATAATCAGTGGGAGCAGTGGACAGGCAGTGTGGTCCGGGAGCCCCCAATTAAAAAGCTGGTTCAGAGACCTCTGTGCTGTATATAGTTAACAATTTATTGCTCAATAATCCCTCGGAGCAGGGGTCAGGCAGTGTGGCCTCGGGAGCCCCCAATTAAAAAGCTGTTTCACAGACTGTTCTGTATATAGTTAACCATTTACTGCTCAATAATCCCTGGGAGCAGGGGACAGGCAGTGTGACCTTGGGAGCCCCCAATTAAAAAGCTGTTTCAGAGACTACTGGGCCTGTATATAGTTAACCATTTACTGCTCAATAATCCCTGGGAGCAGGGGACAGACAGTGTGGCCTCGGGAGACCATAGTTAAAAAGGTGTTTCAGATACTCTGTGCTGTATATAGTTAACCATTTACTGCTCAATAATCCCTGGTAGCAGGGGACAGGCAGTGTGGCCTCGGGGGCCCCCAATTAAAAAGCTGTTTCAGAGACCTCTGTGCCTGTATATAGTTAACCATTTACTGGTCAATAATCCCTGGGAGCAGGGGACAGGCAGTGTGGCCTTGGGAGCCCCCAATTAAAAAGCGGTTTAAGAGACTTCTGTGCTGTATATATTTAACCATTTACTTTGTCTTAATAATCTCTGGGAGCAGGCGACAGGCAGTGTGGCCTCGGGAGCCCCAATTAAAACACTTTCAGAGTCCTCTGTGCTGTATATAGTTAACCATTTACTGCTCAATAATCCCTTGGAGCAGGGGACAGGCAGTGTGGCCTTGGGAGCCCCCAATTATAAAGCTGTTTCAGAGGGCTCTGTGCTATATATAATTAACCATTTACTTCTCAATAATCCCTGGGAGCAGGGGTCAGGCAGTGTGGCCTCGGGAGCCCCCAATTAAAAAGCTGTTTCACAGACTGTTCTGTATATAGTTAACCATTTACTGCTCAATAATCCCTGGGAGCAGGGGACAGGCAGTGTGACCTTGGGAGCCCCCAATTAAAAAGCTGTTTCAGAGACCTCTGTGCCTGTATATAGTTAACCATTTACTGCTCAAAAACCCTGGGAGCAGGGGACAGGCAGTGTGGCCTCGGGAGCCCCCAATTAAAAAGCTGTTTCAGAGACCTCTGTGCTGTATATATTTAACCATTTACTGGTCAATAATCCCTGGGAGCAGGGGACAGGCAGCGTGGCTCCGGGTGCCCCCAATTAAAAAACTGTTTCAGGGACCTCTGTGCTTTGTATATTTAACCATTTACTTCTCAATAATCCCTGGGTGCAGGGGACAGGCAGTGTGGTCTCGGGAGAAAACAATTAAAACGCTGTTTCAGAGACCTCTGTGCCTGTATATAGTTAATCATTCACTGCTCAATAATCAGTGGGAGCAGGGGACAGGCAGTGTGGTCCGGGAGCCCCCAATTAAAAAGCTGGTTCAGAGACATCTGTGCTGTATATATTTAACAATTTACTGCTCAATAAAACCTGGGAGCAGGGGTCAGGCAGTGTGGCCTCGGGAGCCCCCAATTAAAAAGTTGTTTCATAGACATCTGTGCTGTATATAGTTAACCATTTACTGCTCAATAATCCCTTGGAGCAGGGGGCAGGCAGTGTGGCCTTGGGAGCCCCCAATTATAAAGCTGTTTCAGAGGGCTCTGTGCTGTATATAATTAACCATTTACTGCTCAATAATCCCTGGGAGCAGGGGACAGGCAGTGTGGCCTCGGGGGCCCCCAATTAAAAAGCTGTTTCAGAGACCTCTGTGCCTGTATATAGTTAACCATTTACTGGTCAATAATCCCTGGGAGCAGGGGACAGGCAGTGTGCCCTTGGGAGCCCCCAATTAAAAAGCGGTTTAAGAGACTTCTGTGCTGTATATATTTAACCATTTACTTTGTCTTAATAATCTCTGGGAGCAGGCGACAGGCAGTGTGGCCTCGGGAGCCCCAATTAAAACACTTTCAGAGTCCTCTGTGCTGTATATAGTTAACCATTTACTGCTCAATAATCCCTTGGAGCAGGGGACAGGCAGTGTGGCCTTGGGAGCCCCCAATTATAAAGCTGTTTCAGAGGGCTCTGTGCTATATATAATTAACCATTTACTTCTCAATAATCCCTGGGAGCAGGGGACTGGCAGTGTGGCCTCGGGAGCCCCCAATTAAAAAGATGTTTCAGAGACCTCTATGCTGTATATAGTTAAACATTTACTGCTCAATAACCCCTGGGAGCAGGGTACAGGGAGTGTGGCCTCGGGAGCCCCCAATTAAAAAGCTGTTTCCGTGACCTCTGTGCAGTTTCTCGTTAACCATTTACTGCTCAAAAATCAGTGGGAGCAGGGGACAGGCAGTATGGTCCTGGAGTCCCAAATAAAAAGCTGGTTCAGAGACCTCTGTCCATGTATATAGTTAACCATTTACTGCTCAATAATCCCTGGGAGCAGGGGTTAAAATGCTGTGTCAGAGACCACTGGGCCTGTATATAGTTAACCATTTACTGCTCAATAATCCCTGGGAGCAGGGGACAGGCAGTGTGGCCTCGGAAGCCCCCAGTTAAAAAGGTGTTTCAGATATTCTGTGCTGTATATAGTTAACCATTTACTGCTCAATAATCCCTTGGAGCAGGGGACAGGCTGTGTGGCCTTGGGAGCCCCCAATTAAAAAGCTGTTTCAGAGGCCTCTGTGCTGAATATAATTAACCATTTACTGCTCAATAATCCCTGGGAGCAGGGGACAGGCAGTGTGGCTCCGGGAGCCCCCAATTAAAAAGCTGTTTCAGGGACCTCTGAGCTGTATATAGTTAACCATTTACTGCTCAATAATCCCTGGGAGCAGGGGACAGGCAGTGTGGCCTCGGGAGCCCCCAATTAAAAAGCTGTTTCAGAGACCTCTATGCTGTATATAGTTAACCATTTACTGCTCAATAATCCCTGGGAGCAGGGTACAGGCAGTGTGGCCTCGGGAGCCCCCAATTAAAAAGCTGTTTCAGAGACCTCTGTGCCTGTATATAGTAAACCATTTACTGCTCAATAATCCCTGGGAGCAGGGGACAGGCAGTGTGGCCTTGGGAGCCCCCTTTTAAAAAGCTGTTTCAGAGGCCTCTGTGCTATATATAATTAACCATTTACTTCTCAACAATCCCTGGGAGCAGGAGACAGGCAGTGTGGCTCCGGGAGCCCCCAATTAAAAAGCTGTTTCCGTGACATCTGTGCAGTATATCGTTAACCATTTACTGCTCAATAATCCCTGGGATCAGGGGACAGGCAGTGTGGCCTCGGGAGCCCCCAATTAAAAAGCTGTTTCCGTGACCTCTGTGCCTGTATACAGTTAACCATTTACTGCTCAATAATCAGTGGGAGCAGGGGACAGGCAGTGTGGTCCGGGAGCCCCAAATAAAAAGCTGGTTCAGAGACCTCTGTCCCTGTATATATATAACCATTTACTGCTCAATAATCCCTGGGAGCAGGGGTTAAAATGCTGTGTCCGAGACCACTGGGCCTGTATATAGTTAACCATTTACTGCTCAATAATCCCTGGGAGCAGGGGACAGGCAGTGTGGCCTCGGGTGTCCCCAGTTAAAAAGGTGTTTCAGATACTCTGTGCTGTATATTGTTAACCATTTACTGCTCAATAATCCCTGGGAGCAGGGAACAGGCAGTGTGGCCCCGGGATACCCCAATTAAAAAGCTGTTTCAGAGACCTCTGTGCCTGGATATAGTTAACCATTTACTGCTCAATAATCCCTGGGAGCGAGGGATGGCAGTGTGGCCTTGGGAGCCCCCAATTAAAAAGCTGTTTCAGAGACCTCTGTGCTGTATATAATTAACCATTTACTTCTCAATAATCCCTGGGAGCAGGGGACAGGAAGTGTGGCTCCGGGAGCCCCCAATTAAAAAGCTGTTTCAGTGACCTCTGTGCTGTATATAGTTAACCATTTACTGCTCAATACTCCCTGGGAGCAGGGGACAGGCAGTGTGGCCTCGGAGCCCCAATTTAAAAAGCTGTTTCAGAGACCTCTGTGCTGTATATAGTTAACCATTTACTGCTCAATAATCCCTGGGAGCAGGGGACAGGCAGTGTGACTCCGGGAGCCCCCAATTAAAAAGGTGTTTCAGAGACCTCTGTGCAGTATATAGTTAACCATTTACTTCTCAATAATCCCTGGGAGCAGGGGACAGGCAGTGTGACTCCGGGATACCCCAATTAAAAAGCTGTTTCAGAGACCTCTGTGCCTGGATATAGTTAACCATTTACTGCTCAATAATCCCTGGGAGCGAGGGATGGCAGGGTGGCCTTGGGAGCCCCCAATTAAAAAGCTGTTTCAGAGGCCTCTGTGCCTGTATATAGTTAACCATTTACTTCTCAATAATCCCTGCGAGCAGGGGACAGGCAGTGTGGCCTCGGGAGCTCCCCAATTAAAAAGCTGTTTCAGAGGCCTCTGTGCTGTATATAATTAACCATTTACTTCTCAATAATCCCTGGGAGCTGGGGTCAGGCAGTTTGGCCTCGTGAGCCCCCAATTAAAAAGCTGTTTCAGAGACCTCTGTGCTGTATATAGTTAACCATTTACTGCTCAATAATCCCTGGGAGCTGGGGTCAGGCAGTGTGGCCTCGTGAGCCCCCAATTAAAAAGCTGTTTCAGAGGCCTCTGTGCCTGTATATAGTTAACCATTTACTTCTCAATAATCTCTGGGAGCAGGGGACAGGCAGTGTGGCCTCGGGAGCTCCCCAATTAAAAAGCTGTTTCAGAGGCCTCTGTGCTGTATATAATTAACCATTTACTGCTCAATAATCCCTGGGAGCAGGGGACAGGCAGTGTGGCTCCGTGAGCCCCCAATTAAAAAGCTGTTTCAGAGACCTCTGTGCCTGAATATAGTTAACCATTTACTGCTCAATAAACCCTGGGAGCAGGGGACTGGCAGTGTGGTCTCGGGAGAAAACAATTAAAACGCTGTTTCACAGACTGTTCTGTATATAGTTAACCATTTACTGCTCAATAATCCCTGGGAGCAGGGGACAGGCAGTGTGACCTTGGGAGCCCCCAATTAAAAAGCTGTTTCAGAGACTACTGGGCCTGTATATAGTGAACCATTTACTGCTCAATAATCCCTGCGAGCAGGGGACAGGCAGTGTGGCCTCGGGAGACCATAGTTAAAAAGGTGTTTCAGATACTCTATGCTGTATATAGTTAACCACTTACTGCTCAATAATCCCTGGGAGCGGGGGACAGGCAGTGTGGCCTTGGGAGCCCCCAATTAAAAAGCTGTTTCAGAGACCTCTGTGCTGTATATAGTTAACCATTTACTGCTCAATAATCCCTGGGAGCAGGGGACAGGCAGTGTGGCACCGGGAGCCCCCAATTAAAAAGCTGTTTCAGAGACCTCTGTGCTGTATACAGTTAACCATTTACTGCTCAATAATCCCTGGGAGCAGGGGACAGGCAGTGTGGCCTTGGGAGCCCCCAATTAAAAAGCTGTTTCAGAGACCTCTGTGCTGGATATATTTAACCATTTACTTCTCAATTATCCCTGGGAGCAGGGGACTGGCAGTGTGGTCTCGGGAGAAAACAATTAAAACGCTGTTTCAGAGACCTCTGTGCAGTATATAGTTAACCAATTACTGCTCAATAATCCCTGGGAGCAGGGGACAGGCAGTGTGGCTCCGGGAGCCCCCAATTAAAAAGCAGTTTCAGAGACCTCTGTGCTGTATATAGTTAACCATTTACTGCTCAATAATCCCTGGAAGCAGGAGACAGGCAGTGTGGTCCGGGAGCCCCCAGTTAAAAAGCTGTTTCAGAGACCTCTGTACCTGTATATCGTTAACCATTTACTGGTCAATAATCAGTGGGAGCAGGGGACAGGCAGTGTGGTCCGGGAGCCCCCAATTAAAAAGCTGGTTCAGAGACCTCTGTGCTGTATATAGTTAACAATTTATTGCTCAATAATCCCTCGGAGCAGGGGTCAGGCAGTGTGGCCTCGGGAGCCCCCAATTAAAAAGCTGTTTCACAGACTGTTCTGTATATAGTTAACCATTTACTGCTCAATAATCCCTGGGAGCAGGGGACAGGCAGTGTGACCTTGGGAGCCCCCAATTAAAAAGCTGTTTCAGAGACTACTGGGCCTGTATATAGTTAACCATTTACTGCTCAATAATCCCTGGGAGCAGGGGACAGACAGTGTGGCCTCGGGAGACCATAGTTAAAAAGGTGTTTCAGATACTCTGTGCTGTATATAGTTAACCATTTACTGCTCAATAATCCCTGGGAGCAGGGGACAGGCAGTGTGGCCTCGGGGGCCCCCAATTAAAAAGCTGTTTCAGAGACCTCTGTGCCTGTATATAGTTAACCATTTACTGGTCAATAATCCCTGGGAGCAGGGGACAGGCAGTGTGCCCTTGGGAGCCCCCAATTAAAAAGCGGTTTAAGAGACTTCTGTGCTGTATATATTTAACCATTTACTTTGTCTTAATAATCTCTGGGAGCAGGCGACAGGCAGTGTGGCCTCGGGAGCCCCAATTAAAACACTTTCAGAGTCCTCTGTGCTGTATATAGTTAACCATTTACTGCTCAATAATCCCTTGGAGCAGGGGACAGGCAGTGTGGCCTTGGGAGCCCCCAATTATAAAGCTGTTTCAGAGGGCTCTGTGCTATATATAATTAACCATTTACTTCTCAATAATCCCTGGGAGCAGGGGACTGGCAGTGTGGCCTCGGGAGCCCCCAATTAAAAAGATGTTTCAGAGACCTCTATGCTGTATATAGTTAAACATTTACTGCTCAATAACCCCTGGGAGCAGGGTACAGGGAGTGTGGCCTCGGGAGCCCCCAATTAAAAAGCTGTTTCCGTGACCTCTGTGCAGTTTCTCGTTAACCATTTACTGCTCAAAAATCAGTGGGAGCAGGGGACAGGCAGTATGGTCCTGGAGTCCCAAATAAAAAGCTGGTTCAGAGACCTCTGTCCATGTATATAGTTAACCATTTACTGCTCAATAATCCCTGGGAGCAGGGGTTAAAATGCTGTGTCAGAGACCACTGGGCCTGTATATAGTTAACCATTTACTGCTCAATAATCCCTGGGAGCAGGGGACAGGCAGTGTGGCCTCGGAAGCCCCCAGTTAAAAAGGTGTTTCAGATATTCTGTGCTGTATATAGTTAACCATTTACTGCTCAATAATCCCTGGGAGCAGGGGACAGGCTGTGTGGCCTTGGGAGCCCCCAATTAAAAAGCTGTTTCAGAGGCCTCTGTGCTGAATATAATTAACCATTTACTGCTCAATAATCCCTGGGAGCAGGGGACAGGCAGTGTGGCTCCGGGAGCCCCCAATTAAAAAGCTGTTTCAGGGACCTCTGAGCTGTATATAGTTAACCATTTACTGCTCAATAATCCCTGGGAGCAGGGGACAGGCAGTGTGGCCTCGGGAGCCCCCAATTAAAAAGCTGTTTCAGAGACCTCTATGCTGTATATAGTTAACCATTTACTGCTCAATAATCCCTGGGAGCAGGGTACAGGCAGTGTGGCCTCGGGAGCCCCCAATTAAAAAGCTGTTTCAGAGACCTCTGTGCCTGTATATAGTAAACCATTTACTGCTCAATAATCCCTGGGAGCAGGGGACAGGCAGTGTGGCCTTGGGAGCCCCCTTTTAAAAAGCTGTTTCAGAGGCCTCTGTGCTATATATAATTAACCATTTACTTCTCAACAATCCCTGGGAGCAGGAGACAGGCAGTGTGGCTCCGGGAGCCCCCAATTAAAAAGCTGTTTCCGTGACATCTGTGCAGTATATCGTTAACCATTTACTGCTCAATAATCCCTGGGATCAGGGGACAGGCAGTGTGGCCTCGGGAGCCCCCAATTAAAAAGCTGTTTCCGTGACCTCTGTGCCTGTATACAGTTAACCATTTACTGCTCAATAATCAGTGGGAGCAGGGGACAGGCAGTGTGGTCCGGGAGCCCCAAATAAAAAGCTGGTTCAGAGACCTCTGTCCCTGTATATATATAACCATTTACTGCTCAATAATCCCTGGGAGCAGGGGTTAAAATGCTGTGTCCGAGACCACTGGGCCTGTATATAGTTAACCATTTACTGCTCAATAATCCCTGGGAGCAGGGGACAGGCAGTGTGGCCTCGGGTGTCCCCAGTTAAAAAGGTGTTTCAGATACTCTGTGCTGTATATTGTTAACCATTTACTGCTCAATAATCCCTGGGAGCAGGGAACAGGCAGTGTGGCCCCGGGATACCCCAATTAAAAAGCTGTTTCAGAGACCTCTGTGCCTGGATATAGTTAACCATTTACTGCTCAATAATCCCTGGGAGCGAGGGATGGCAGTGTGGCCTTGGGAGCCCCCAATTAAAAAGCTGTTTCAGAGACCTCTGTGCTGTATATAATTAACCATTTACTTCTCAATAATCCCTGGGAGCAGGGGACAGGAAGTGTGGCTCCGGGAGCCCCCAATTAAAAAGCTGTTTCAGTGACCTCTGTGCTGTATATAGTTAACCATTTACTGCTCAATACTCCCTGGGAGCAGGGGACAGGCAGTGTGGCCTCGGAGCCCCAATTTAAAAAGCTGTTTCAGAGACCTCTGTGCTGTATATAGTTAACCATTTACTGCTCAATAATCCCTGGGAGCAGGGGACAGGCAGTGTGACTCCGGGAGCCCCCAATTAAAAAGGTGTTTCAGAGACCTCTGTGCAGTATATAGTTAACCATTTACTTCTCAATAATCCCTGGGAGCAGGGGACAGGCAGTGTGACTCCGGGATACCCCAATTAAAAAGCTGTTTCAGAGACCTCTGTGCCTGGATATAGTTAACCATTTACTGCTCAATAATCCCTGGGAGCGAGGGATGGCAGTGTGGCCTTGGGAGCCCCCAATTAAAAAGCTGTTTCAGAGGCCTCTGTGCCTGTATATAGTTAACCATTTACTTCTCAATAATCCCTGCGAGCAGGGGACAGGCAGTGTGGCCTCGGGAGCTCCCCAATTAAAAAGCTGTTTCAGAGGCCTCTGTGCTGTATATAATTAACCATTTACTTCTCAATAATCCCTGGGAGCTGGGGTCAGGCAGTTTGGCCTCGTGAGCCCCCAATTAAAAAGCTGTTTCAGAGACCTCTGTGCTGTATATAGTTAACCATTTACTGCTCAATAATCCCTGGGAGCTGGGGTCAGGCAGTGTGGCCTCGTGAGCCCCCAATTAAAAAGCTGTTTCAGAGGCCTCTGTGCCTGTATATAGTTAACCATTTACTTCTCAATAATCTCTGGGAGCAGGGGACAGGCAGTGTGGCCTCGGGAGCTCCCCAATTAAAAAGCTGTTTCAGAGGCCTCTGTGCTGTATATAATTAACCATTTACTTCTCAATAATCCCTGGGAGCAGGGGACAGGCAGCGTGGCTCCGGGAGCCCCCAATTAAAAAACTGTTTCAGGGACCTCTGTGCTGTGTATATTTAACCATTTACTTCTCAATAATCTCTGGGAGCAGGGGACAGGCAGTGTGGTCTCGGGAGAAAACAATTAAAACGCTGTTTCAGAGACCTCTGTGCCTGTATATAGTTAACCATTCACTGCTCAACAATCAGTGGGAGCAGGGGACAGGCAGTGTGGTCCGGGAGCCCCCAATTAAAAAGCTGGTTCAGAGACATCTGTGCTGTATATATTTAACAATTTACTGCTCAATAAAACCTGGGAGCAGGGGTCAGGCAGTGTGGCCTCGGGAGCCCCCAATTAAAAAGCTGTTTCACAGACATCTGTGCTGTATATAGTTAACCATTTACTGCTCAATAATCCCTTGGAGCAGGGGACAGGCAGTGTGGCCTTGGGAGCCCCCAATTATAAAGCTGTTTCAGAGGCCTCTGTGCTATATATAATTAACCATTAACTTCTCAATAATCCCTGGGAGCAGGGGACAGGCAGTGGTGCACCGGGAGCCCCAATTAAAAAGCTGTTTCAGTGACCTCTGTGCAGTATATCGTTAACCATTTACTGCTCAATAATCAGTTGGAGCAGGGGACAGGCAGTGTGGTCCTGGAGACCCAAATAAAAAGCTGGTTCAGAGACATCTGTCCCTGTATATAGTTAACCATTTACTGCTCAATAATCCCTGGGAGCAGGGGACAGGCAGTGTGGCCTTGGGAGCCCCCAATTAAAAAGCTGTTTCAGAGACCTCTGTGCTGTATATAGTTAACCATTTACTGCTCAATAATCCCTGGGAGCAGGGGACAGGCAGTGTGGCACCGGGAGCCCCCAATTAAAAAGCTGTTTAAGTGACCTCTGTGCCTGTATATAGTTAACCATTTACTGCTCAATAATCCCTGGGAGCAGGGGACAGGCAGTGTGGCTCCGGGAGCCCCCAATTAAAAAGCTGTTTCAGAGACCTCTGTGCTGGATATATTTAACCATTTACTTCTCAATAATCCCTGGGAGCAGGGGACTGGCAGTGTGGTCTCGGGAGAAAACAATTAAAACGCTGTTTCAGAGACCTCTCTGTTTCAGAGACCAGCGTCCCGGGTGGCTTCATCTGCAGAAAGTGCACCCAACTGGAGCTCCTCACAGACCGCATGGTTCGGTTGGAGCAGCAATTGGATGCACTTAGGAGCATGCAGGTGGCGGAAAGCGTCATAGATCGCAGTTATGTAAATGTGGTCACACCCAAGGTGCAGGCAGAGAAATGGGTGACCACCAGAAAGGGCAGGCAGTCAGTGCAGGAATCCCCTGTGGTTGTCCCCCTCTCGAACAGATATACCCCTTTGGATACTGTCGGGGGGGATAGCCTATCAGGGGAAAACAGCAGCAGCCAGAGCAGTGGCACCACGGCTGGCTCTGATGTTCAGAAGGGAGGGTCAAAGCGCAGAAGAGTAATAGTAATAGGGGACTCTATAGTCAGGGGCACAGATAGGCGCTTCTGTGGACGTGAAAGAGACTCCAGGATGGTATGTTGCCTCCCTGGTGCCAGGGTCCAGGATGTCTCCGAACGGGTAGAGGGAATCCTGAAGGGGGAGGGCAAACAGGCAGAGGTCGTTGTACATATTGGTACTAACGACATAGGCAGGAAGGGGCATGAGGTCCTGCAGCAGGAGTTCAGGGAGCTAGGCAGAAAGTTAAAGGACAGGACCTCGAGGGTTGTAATCTCGGGATTACTCCCTGTGCCACGTGCCAGTGAGGCTAGAAATAGGAAGATAGAGCAGACAAACACGTGGCTAAACAGCTGGTGTAGGAGGGAGGGTTTCCGTTTTCTGGACCACTGGGAGCTCTTCCGGGGCAGGTGTGACCTGTATAAGATGGACGGGTTGCATCTAAACCGGAGAGGCATAAATATCCTGGCCGCGAGGTTTGCTAGTGTCACACGGGAGGGTTTAAACTAGTATGGCAGGGGGGTGGGTACGGGAGCAATAGGTCAGAAGGTGAGAGCATTGAGGGAGAACTAGGGAATAGGGACAGTGTGGCTCTGAGGCAGAGCAGACGGGGAAAAGTTGCTGAACACAGCGGGTCTGGTGGCCTGAAGTGCCTATGTTTTAATGCAAGGAGCATTACGGGTAAGGCAGATGAACTTAGAGCTTGGATTACTACTTGGAACTATGATGTTATTGCCATTACAGAGACCTGGTTGAGGGAAGGGCAGGATTGGCAGCTAAACGTTCCAGGATTTAGATGTTTCAGGCGGGATAGAGGGGGATGTAAAAGGGGAGGCGGAGTTGCGCTACTTGTTCGGGAGAATATCACCGCTATACTGCGAGAGGACACCTCAGAGGGCAGTGAGGCTATATGGGTAGAGATCAGGAATAAGAAGGGTGCAGTCACAATGTTGGGGGTATACTACAGGCCTCCCAACAGCCAGCGGGAGATAGAGGAGCAGATAGGTAGACAGATTTTGGAAAAGAGTAAAAACAACAGGGTTGTGGTGATGGGAGACTTCAACTTCCCCAATATTGACTGGGACTCACTTAGTGCCAGGGGCTTAGACGGGGCGGAGTTTGTAAGGAGCATCCAGGAGGGCTTCTTAAAACAATATGTAGACAGTCCAACTAGGGAAGGGGCGGTACTGGACCTGGTATTGGGGAATGAGCCCGGCCAGGTGGTAGATGTTTCAGTAGGGGAGCATTTCGGTAACAGTGACCACAATTCAGTAAGTTTTAAAGTACTGGTGGACAAGGATAAGAGTGGTCCGAGGATGAATGTGCTAAATTGGGGGAAGGCTAATTATGACAATATTAGGTGGGAACTGAAGAACATAGATTGGGGGCGGATGTTTGAGGGCAAATCAACATCTGACATGTGGGAGGCTTTCAAGTGTCAGTTGAAGGGAATACAGGACAGGCATGTTCCTGTGAGGAAGAAAGATAAATACGGCAATTTTCGGGAACCTTGGATGACGAGTGATATTGTAGGCCTCGTCAAAAAGAAAAAGGAGGCATTTGTCAGGGCTAAAAGGCTGGGAACAGACGAAGCCTGTGTGGCATATAAGGAAAGTAGGAAGGAACTTAAGCAAGGAGTCAGGAGGGCTAGAAGGGGTCATGAAAAGTCATTGGCAAATAGGGTTAAGGAAAATCCCAAGGCTTTTTACACGTACATAAAAAGCAAGAGGGTAGCCAGGGAAAGGGTTGGCCCACTGAAGGATAGGCAAGGGAATCTATGTGTGGAGCCAGAGGAAATGGGCGAGGTACTAAATGAATACTTTGCATCAGTATTCACCAAAGAGAAGGAATTGGTAGATGTTGAGTCTGGAGAAGGGGGTGTAGATAGCCTGGGTCACATTGTGATCCAAAAAGACGAGGTGTTGGGTGTCTTAAAAAATATTAAGGTAGATAAGTCCCCAGGGCCTGATGGGATCTACCCCAGAATACTGAAGGAGGCTGGAGAGGAAATTGCTGAGGCCTTGACAGAAATCTTTGGATCCTCGCTGTCTTCAGGGGATGTCCCGGAGGACTGGAGAATAGCCAATGTTGTTCCTCTGTTTAAGAAGGGTAGCAAGGATAATCCCGGGAACTACAGGCCGGTGAGCCTTACTTCAGTGGTAGGGAAATTACTGGAGAGAATTCTTCGAGACAGGATCTACTCCCATTTGGAAGCAAATGGACGTATTAGTGAGAGGCAGCACGGTTTTGTGAAGGGGAGGTCGTGTCTCACTAACTTGATAGAGTTTTTCGAGGAGGTCACTAAGATGATTGATGCAGGTAGGGCAGTGGATGTTGTCTACATGGACTTCAGTAAGGCCTTTGACAAGGTCCCTCATGGTAGACTAGTACAAAAGGTGAAGTCACACGGGATCAGGGGTGAGCTGGCAAGGTGGATTCAGAACTGGCTAGGCCATAGAAGGCAGAGGGTAGCAATGGAGGGATGCTTTTCTAATTGGAGGGCTGTGACCAGTGGTGTTCCACAGGGATCAGTGCTGGGACCTTTGCTGTTTGTAGTATATATAAATGATTTGGAGGAAAATGTAACTGGTCTGATTAGTAAGTTTGCAGACGACACAAAGGTTGGTGGAATTGCGGATAGCGATGAGGACTGTCTGAGGATACAGCAGGATTTAGATTGTCTGGAGACTTGGGCGGAGAGATGGCAGATGGAGTTTAATCCGGACAAATGTGAGGTAATGCATTTTGGAAGGGCTAATGCAGGTAGGGAATATACAGTAAATGGTAGAACCCTCAAGAGTATTGAAAGTCAAAGAGATCTAGGAGTACAGGTCCACAGGTCATTGAAAGGGGCAACACAGGTGGAGAAGGTAGTCAAGAAGGCATACGGCATGCTTGCCTTCATTGGACGGGGCATTGAGTATAAGAATTGGCAAGTCATGTTGCAGCTGTATAGAACCTTAGTTAGGCCACACTTGGAGTATAGTGTTCAATTCTGGTCGCCACACTACCAGAAGGATGTGGAGGCTTTAGAGAGGGTGCAGAAGAGATTTACCAGAATGTTGCCTGGTATGGAGGGCATAAGCTATGAGGAGCGATTGAATAAACTCGGTTTGTTCTCTCTGGAACGAAGGAGGTTGAGGGGCGACCTGATAGAGGTCTACAAAATTATGAGGGGCATAGACAGAGTGGATAGTCAGAGGCTTTTCCCCAGGGTAGAGGGGTCAATTACTAGGGGGCATAGGTTTAAGGTGAGAGGGGCAAGGTTTAGAGTAGATGTACGAGGCAAGTTTTTTACGCAGAGGGTAGTGGGTGCCTGGAACTCGCTACCGGAGGAGGTAGTGGAAGCAGGGACGATAGGGACATTTAAGGGGCATCTTGACAAATATATGAATAGGATGGGAATAGAAGGATACGGACCCAGGAAGTGTAGAAGATTGTAGTTTAGTCGGGCAGTATGGTCGGCGCGGGCTTGGAGGGCCGAAGGGCCTGTTCCTGTGCTGTACATTTCTTTGTTCTTTGTTCTCTGTGCAGTATATAGTTAACCAATTACTGCTCAATAATCCCTGGGAGCAAGGGACAGGCAGTGTGGCCTCGGGAGCCCCCAATTAAAAAGCTGTTTCAGTGACCTCTGTGCCTGTATATAGTTAACCATTTACTGCTCAATAATCCCTGGGAGCAGGGGACAGGCAATGTGGCTCCGGGAGCCCCCAATTAAAAGGCTGTTTCAGAGACCTCTGTGCCTGTATATCGTTAACCATTTACTGGTCAATAATCAGTGGGAGCAGGGGACAGGCAGTGTGGTCTCGGGAGCCCCAATTAAAAAGCAGTTTCAGAGACCTCTGTGCTGTATATAGTTAACCATTTACTGCTCAGTAATCCCTGGAAGCAGGAGACAGGCAGTGTGGTCCGGGAGCCCCCAGTTAAAAAGCTGTTTCAGAGACCTCTGTGCCTGTATATCGTTAACCATTTACTGGTCAATAATCAGTGGGAGCAGGGGACAGGCAGTGTGGTCCGGGAGCCCCCAATTAAAAAGCTGGTTCAGAGACCTCTGTGCTGTATATAGTTAACAATTTATTGCTCAATAATCCCTCGGAGCAGGGGTCAGGCAGTGTGGCCTCGGGAGCCCCCAATTAAAAAGCTGTTTCACAGACTGTTCTGTATATAGTTAACCATTTACTGCTCAATAATCCCTGGGAGCAGGGGACAGGCAGTGTGACCTTGGGAGCCCCCAATTAAAAAGCTGTTTCAGAGACTACTGGGCCTGTATATAGTTAACCATTTACTGCTCAATAATCCCTGGGAGCAGGGGACAGACAGTGTGGCCTCGGGAGACCATAGTTAAAAAGGTGTTTCAGATACTCTGTGCTGTATATAGTTAACCATTTACTGCTCAATAATCCCTGGGAGCAGGGGACAGGCAGTGTGGCCTCGGGGACCCCAATTAAAAAGCTGTTTCAGAGACCTCTGTGCCTGTATATAGTTAACCATTTACTGGTCAATAATCCCTGGGAGCAGGGGACAGGCAGTGTGGCCTTGGGAGCCCCCAATTAAAAAGCGGTTTAAGAGACTTCTGTGCTGTATATATTTAACCATTTACTTTGTCTTAATAATCTCTGGGAGCAGGCGACAGGCAGTGTGGCCTCGGGAGCCCCAATTAAAACACTTTCAGAGTCCTCTGTGCTGTATATAGTTAACCATTTACTGCTCAATAATCCCTTGGAGCAGGGGACAGGCAGTGTGGCCTTGGGAGCCCCCAATTATAAAGCTGTTTCAGAGGGCTCTGTGCTATATATAATTAACCATTTACTTCTCAATAATCCCTGGGAGCAGGGGACAGGCAGTGTGGCCTCGGGAGCCCCCAATTAAAAAGCTGTTTCAGAGACCTCTATGCTGTATATAGTTAACCATTTACTGCTCAATAACCCCTGGGAGCAGGGTACAGGCAGTGTGGCCTCGGGAGCCCCCAATTAAAAAGCTGTTTCCGTGACCTCTGTGCAGTTTCTCGTTAACCATTTACTGCTCAAAAATCAGTGGGAGCAGGGGACAGGCAGTGTGGTCCTGGAGTCCCAAATAAAAAGCTGGTTCAGAGACCTCTGTCCATGTATATAGTTAACCATTTACTGCTCAATAATCCCTGGGAGCAGGGGTTAAAATGCTGTGTCAGAGACCACTGGGCCTGTATATAGTTAACCATTTACTGCTCAATAATCCCTGGGAGCAGGGGACAGGCAGTGTGGCCTCGGAAGCCCCCAGTTAAAAAGGTGTTTCAGATACTCTGTGCTGTATATAGTTAACCATTTACTGCTCAATAATCCCTGGGAGCAGGGGACAGGCTGTGTGGCCTTGGGAGCCCCCAATTAAAAAGCTGTTTCAGAGGCCTCTGTGCTGTATATAATTAACCATTTACTGCTCAATAATCCCTGGGAGCAGGGGACAGGCAGTGTGGCTCCGGGAGCCCCCAATTAAAAAGCTGTTTCAGGGACCTCTGAGCTGTATATAGTTAACCATTTACTGCTCAATAATCCCTGGGAGCAGGGGACAGGCAGTATGGCCTCGGGAGCCCCCAATTAAAAAGCTGTTTCAGAGACCTCTATGCTGTATATAGTTAACCATTTACTGCTCAATAACCCCTGGGAGCAGGGTACAGGCAGTGTGGCCTCGGGAGCCCCCAATTAAAAAGCTGTTTCAGAGACCTCTGTGCCTGTATATAGTTAACCATTTACTGCTCAATAATCCCTGGGAGCAGGGGACAGGAAGAGTGGCCTTGGGAGCCCCCAATTAAAAAGCTGTTTCAGAGGCCTCTGTGCTATATATAATTAACCATTTACTTCTCAACAATCCCTGGGAGCAGGGGACAGGCAGTGTGGCTCCGGGAGCCCCCAATTAAAAAGCTGTTTCCGTGACCTCTGTGCAGTATATCGTTAACCATTTACTGCTCAATAATCCCTGGGATCAGGGGACAGGCAGTGTGGCCTCGGGAGCCCCCAATTAAAAAGCTGTTTCCGTGACCTCTGTGCCTGTATACAGTTAACCATTTACTGCTCAATAATCCCTGGGAGCAGGGGACAGGCTGTGTGGCCTTGGGAGCCCCCAATTAAAAAGCTGTTTCAGAGGCCTCTGTGCTGTATATAATTAACCATTTACTGCTCAATAATCCCTGGGAGCAGGGGACAGGCAGTGTGGCTCCGGGAGCCCCCAATTAAAAAGCTGTTTCAGGGACCTCTGAGCTGTATATAGTTAACCATTTACTGCTCAATAATCCCTGGGATCAGGGGACAGGCAGTGTGGCCTCGGGAGCCCCCAATTAAAAAGCTGTTTCCGTGACCTCTGTGCCTGTATACAGTTAACCATTTACTGCTCAATAATCAGTGGGAGCAGGGGACAGGCAGTGTGGTCCGGGAGCCCCAAATAAAAAGCTGGTTCAGAGACCTCTGTCCCTGTATATATATAACCATTTACTGCTCAATAATCCCTGGGAGCAGGGGTTAAAATGCTGTGTCCGAGACCACTGGGCCTGTATATAGTTAACCATTTACTGCTCAATAATCCCTGGGAGCAGGGGACAGGCAGTGTGGCCTCGGGTGCCCCCAGTTAAAAAGGTGTTTCAGATACTCTGTGCTGTATATTGTTAACCATTTACTGCTCAATAATCCCTGGGAGCAGGGAACAGGCAGTGTGGCCCCGGGATACCCCAATTAAAAAGCTGTTTCAGAGACCTCTGTGCCTGGATATAGTTAACCATTTACTGCTCAATAATCCCTGGGAGCGAGTGATGGCAGTGTGGCCTTGGGAGCCCCCAATTAAAAAGCTGTTTCAGAGACCTCTGTGCTGTATATAATTAACCATTTACTTCTCAATAATCCCTGGGAACAGGGGACAGGAAGTGTGGCTCCGGGAGCCCCCAATTAAAAAGCTGTTTCAGTGACCTCTGTGCTGTATATAGTTAACCATTTACTGCTCAATACTCCCTGGGAGCAGGGGACAGGCAGTGTGGCCTCGGGAGCCCCAATTAAAAAGGCTGTTTCAGAGACCTCTGTGCTGTATATAGTTAACCATTTACTGCTCAATAATCCCTGGGAGCAGGGGACAGGCAGTGTGACTCCGGGAGCCCCCAATTAAAAAGCTGTTTCAGAGACCTCTGTGCAGTATATAGTTAACCATTTACTGCTCAATAATCCCTGGGAGCAGG
Organism: Scyliorhinus torazame; assembly: GCF_047496885.1. Lineage (NCBI taxonomy): Eukaryota > Metazoa > Chordata > Chondrichthyes > Carcharhiniformes > Scyliorhinidae > Scyliorhinus > Scyliorhinus torazame. The sequence goes on from NW_027307828.1 coordinate 83,618, forward strand.
GGACAGGCAGTGTGACTCCGGGATACCCCAATTAAAAAGCTGTTTCAGAGACCTCTGTGCCTGGATATAGTTAACCATTTACTGCTCAATAATTCCTGGGAGCGAGGGATGGCAGTGTGGCCTTGGGAGCCCCCAATTAAAAAGCTGTTTCAGAGGCCTCTGTGCCTGTATATAGTTAACCATTTACTTCTCAATAATCCCTGGGAGCAGGGGACAGGCAGTGTGGCCTCGGGAGCCCCCAATTAAAAAGCTGTTTCAGAGGCCTCTGTGCAGTTTCTCGTTAACCATTTACTGCTCAAAAATCAGTGGGAGCAGGGGACAGGCAGTGTGGTCCTGGAGTCCCAAATAAAAAGCTGGTTCAGAGACCTCTGTCCATGTATATAGTTAACCATTTACTGCTCAATAATCCCTGGGAGCAGGGGTTAAAATGCTGTGTCAGAGACCACTGGGCCTGTATATAGTTAACCATTTACTACTCAATAATCCCTGGGAGCAGGGGACAGGCAGTGTGGCCTCGGAAGCCCCCAGTTAAAAAGGTGTTTCAGATATTCTGTGCTGTATATAGTTAACCATTTACTGCTCAATAATCCCTGGGAGCAGGGGACAGGCTGTGTGGCCTTGGGAGCCCCCAATTAAAAAGCTGTTTCAGAGGCCTCTGTGCTGTATATAATTAACCATTTACTGCTCAATAATCCCTGGGAGCAGGGGACAGGCAGTGTGGCTCCGGGAGCCCCCAATTAAAAAGCTGTTTCAGGGACCTCTGAGCTGTATATAGTTAACCATTTACTGCTCAATAATCCCTGGGAGCAGGGGACAGGCAGTGTGGCCTCGGGAGCCCCCAATTAAAAAGCTGTTTCAGAGACCTCTATGCTGTATATAGTTAACCATTTACTGCTCAATAACCCCTGGGAGCAGGGTACAGGCAGTGTGGCCTCGGGAGCCCCCAATTAAAAAGCTGTTTCAGAGACCTCTGTGCCTGTATATAGTAAACCATTTACTGCTCAATAATCCCTGGGAGCAGGGGACAGGCAGTGTGGCCTTGGGAGCCCCCAATTAAAAAGCTGTTTCAGAGGCCTCTGTGCTATATATAATTAACCATTTACTTCTCAACAATCCCTGGGAGCAGGGGACAGGCAGTGTGGCTCCGGGAGCCCCCAATTAAAAAGCTGTTTCCGTGACATCTGTGCAGTATATCGTTAACCATTTACTGCTCAATAATCCCTGGGATCAGGGGACAGGCAGTGTGGCCTCGGGAGCCCCCAATTAAAAAGCTGTTTCCGTGACCTCTGTGCCTGTATACAGTTAACCATTTACTGCTCAATAATCAGTGGGAGCAGGGGACAGGCAGTGTGGTCCGGGAGCCCCAAATAAAAAGCTGGTTCAGAGACCTCTGTCCCTGTATATATATAACCATTTACTGCTCAATAATCCCTGGGAGCAGGGGTTAAAATGCTGTGTCCGAGACCACTGGGCCTGTATATAGTTAACCATTTACTGCTCAATAATCCCTGGGAGCAGGGGACAGGCAGTGTGGCCTCGGGTGTCCCCAGTTAAAAAGGTGTTTCAGATACTCTGTGCTGTATATTGTTAACCATTTACTGCTCAATAATCCCTGGGAGCAGGGAACAGGCAGTGTGGCCCCGGGATACCCCAATTAAAAAGCTGTTTCAGAGACCTCTGTGCTGTATATAATTAACCATTTACTTCTCAATAATCCCTGGGAGCAGGGGACAGGAAGTGTGGCTCCGGGAGCCCCCAATTAAAAAGCTGTTTCAGTGACCTCTGTGCTGTATATAGTTAACCATTTACTGCTCAATACTCCCTGGGAGCAGGGGACAGGCAGTGTGGCCTCGGAGCCCCAATTAAAAAAGCTGTTTCAGAGACCTCTGTGCTGTATATAGTTAACCATTTACTGCTCAATAATCCCTGGGAGCAGGGGACAGGCAGTGTGACTCCGGGAGCCCCCAATTAAAAAGGTGTTTCAGAGACCTCTGTGCAGTATATAGTTAACCATTTACTTCTCAATAATCCCTGGGAGCAGGGGACAGGCAGTGTGACTCCGGGATACCCCAATTAAAAAGCTGTTTCAGAGACCTCTGTGCCTGGATATAGTTAACCATTTACTGCTCAATAATCCCTGGGAGCGAGGGATGGCAGTGTGGCCTTGGGAGCCCCCAATTAAAAAGCTGTTTCAGAGGCCTCTGTGCCTGTATATAGTTAACCATTTACTTCTCAATAATCCCTGGGAGCAGGGGACAGGCAGTGTGGCCTCGGGAGCTCCCCAATTAAAAAGCTGTTTCAGAGGCCTCTGTGCTGTATATAATTAACCATTTACTTCTCAATAATCCCTGGGAGCTGGGGTCAGGCAGTGTGGCCTCGTGAGCCCCCAATTAAAAAGCTGTTTCAGAGACCTCTGTGCTGTATATAGTTAACCATTTACTGCTCAATAATCCCTGGGAGCTGGGGTCAGGCAGTGTGGCCTCGTGAGCCCCCAATTAAAAAGCTGTTTCAGAGGCCTCTGTGCCTGTATATAGTTAACCATTTACTTCTCCATAATCTCTGGGAGCAGGGGACAGGCAGTGTGGCCTCGGGAGCTCCCCAATTAAAAAGCTGTTTCAGAGGCCTCTGTGCTGTATATAATTAACCATTTACTTCTCAATAATCCCTGGGAGCAGGGGACAGGCAGCGTGGCTCCGGGAGCCCCCAATTAAAAAACTGTTTCAGGGACCTCTGTGCTGTGTAAATTTAACCATTTACTTCTCAATAATCTCTGGGAGCAGGGGACAGGCAGTGTGGTCTCGGGAGAAAACAATTAAAACGCTGTTTCAGAGACCTCTGTGCCTGTATATAGTTAACCATTCACTGCTCAACAATCAGTGGGAGCAGGGGACAGGCAGTGTGGTCCGGGAGCCCCCAATTAAAAAGCTGGTTCAGAGACATCTGTGCTGTATATATTTAACAATTTACTGCTCAATAAAACCTGGGAGCAGGGGTCAGGCAGTGTGGCCTCGGGAGCCCCCAATTAAAAAGCTGTTTCACAGACATCTGTGCTGTATATAGTTAACCATTTACTGCTCAATAATCCCTTGGAGCAGGGGACAGGCAGTGTGGCCTTGGGAGCCCCCAATTATAAAGCTGTTTCAGAGGCCTCTGTGCTATATATAATTAACCATTAACTTCTCAATAATCCCTGGGAGCAGGGGACAGGCAGTGGTGCACCGGGAGCCCCAATTAAAAAGCTGGTTCAGTGACCTCTGTGCAGTATATCGTTAACCATTTACTGCTCAATAATCAGTTGGAGCAGGGGACAGGCAGTGTGGTCCTGGAGACCCAAATAAAAAGCTGGTTCAGAGACATCTGTCCCTGTATATAGTTAACCATTTACTGCTCAATAATCCCTGGGAGCAGGGGACAGGCAGTGTGGCCTTGGGAGCCCCCAATTAAAAAGCTGTTTCAGAGACCTCTGTGCTGTATATAGTTAACCATTTACTGCTCAATAATCCCTGGGAGCAGGGGACAGGCAGTGTGGCACCGGGAGCCCCCAATTAAAAAGCTGTTTAAGTGACCTCTGTGCCTGTATATAGTTAACCATTTACTGCTCAATAATCCCTGGGAGCAGGGGACAGGCAGTGTGGCTCCGGGAGCCCCCAATTAAAAAGCTGTTTCAGAGACCTCTGTGCTGGATATATTTAACCATTTACTTCTCAATAATCCCTGGGAGCAGGGGACTGGCAGTGTGGTCTCGGGAGAAAACAATTAAAACGCTGTTTCAGAGACCTCTGTGCAGTATATAGTTAACCAATTACTGCTCAATAATCCCTGGGAGCAAGGGACAGGCAGTGTGGCCTCGGGAGCCCCCAATTAAAAAGCTGTTTCAGTGACCTCTGTGCCTGTATATAGTTAACCATTTACTGCTCAATAATCCCTGGGAGCAGGGGACAGGCAGTGTGGCTCCGGGAGCCCCCAATTAAAAAGCAGTTTCAGAGACCTCTGTGCTGTATATAGTTAACCATTTACTGCTCAATAATCCCTGGAAGCAGGAGACAGGCAGTGTGGTCCGGGAGCCCCCAGTTAAAAAGCTGTTTCAGAGACCTCTGTGCCTGTATATCGTTAACCATTTACTGGTCAATAATCAGTGGGAGCAGGGGACAGGCAGTGTGGTCCGGGAGCCCCCAATTAAAAAGCTGGTTCAGAGACCTCTGTGCTGTATATAGTTAACAATTTATTGCTCAATAATCCCTCGGAGCAGGGGTCAGGCAGTGTGGCCTCGGGAGCCCCCAATTAAAAAGCTGTTTCACAGACTGTTCTGTATATAGTTAACCATTTACTGCTCAATAATCCCTGGGAGCAGGGGACAGGCAGTGTGACCTTGGGAGCCCCCAATTAAAAAGCTGTTTCAGAGACTACTGGGCCTGTATATAGTTAACCATTTACTGCTCAATAATCCCTGCGAGCAGGGGACAGACAGTGTGGCCTCGGGAGACCATAGTTAAAAAGGTGTTTCAGATACTCTGTGCTGTATATAGTTAACCATTTACTGCTCAATAATCCCTGGGAGCAGGGGACAGGCAGTGTGGCCTCGGGGGCCCCCAATTAAAAAGCTGTTTCAGAGACCTCTGTGCCTGTATATAGTTAACCATTTACTGGTCAATAATCCCTGGGAGCAGGGGACAGGCAGTGTGGCCTTGGGAGCCCCCAATTAAAAAGCGGTTTAAGAGACTTCTGTGCTGTATATATTTAACCATTTACTTTGTCTTAATAATCTCTGGGAGCAGGCGACAGGCAGTGTGGCCTCGGGAGCCCCAATTAAAACACTTTCAGAGTCCTCTGTGCTGTATATAGTTAACCATTTACTGCTCAATAATCCCTTGGAGCAGGGGACAGGCAGTGTGGCCTTGGGAGCCCCCAATTATAAAGCTGTTTCAGAGGGCTCTGTGCTATATATAATTAACCATTTACTTCTCAATAATCCCTGGGAGCAGGGGACAGGCAGTGTGGCCTCGGGAGCCCCCAATTAAAAAGCTGTTTCAGAGACCTCTATGCTGTATATAGTTAACCATTTACTGCTCAATAACCCCTGGGAGCAGGGTACAGGCAGTGTGGCCTCGGGAGCCCCCAATTAAAAAGCTGTTTCCGTGACCTCTGTGCAGTTTCTCGTTAACCATTTACTGCTCAAAAATCAGTGGGAGCAGGGGACAGGCAGTGTGGTCCTGGAGTCCCAAATAAAAAGCTGGTTCAGAGACCTCTGTCCATGTATATAGTTAACCATTTACTGCTCAATAATCCCTGGGAGCAGGGGTTAAAATGCTGTGTCAGAGACCACTGGGCCTGTATATAGTTAACCATTTACTGCTCAATAATCCCTGGGAGCAGGGGACAGGCTGTGTGGCCTTGGGAGCCCCCAATTAAAAAGCTGTTTCAGAGGCCTCTGTGCTGTATATAATTAACCATTTACTGCTCAATAATCCCTGGGAGCAGGGGACAGGCAGTGTGGCTCCGGGAGCCCCCAATTAAAAAGCTGTTTCAGGGACCTCTGAGCTGTATATAGTTAACCATTTACTGCTCAATAATCCCTGGGAGCAGGGGACAGGCAGTGTGGCCTCGGGAGCCCCCAATTAAAAAGCTGTTTCAGAGACCTCTATGCTGTATATAGTTAACCATTTACTGCTCAATAATCCCTGGGAGCAGGGGACAGGCAGTGTGGCCTTGGGAGCCCCCAATTAAAAAGCTGTTTCAGAGGCCTCTGTGCTATATATAATTAACCATTTACTTCTCAACAATCCCTGGGAGCAGGGGACAGGCAGTGTGGCTCCGGGAGCCCCCAATTAAAAAGCTGTTTCCGTGACCTCTGTGCAGTATATCGTTAACCATTTACTGCTCAATAATCCCTGGGATCAGGGGACAGGCAGTGTGGCCTCGGGAGCCCCCAATTAAAAAGCTGTTTCCGTGACCTCTGTGCCTGTATACAGTTAACCATTTACTGCTCAATAATCAGTGGGAGCAGGGGACAGGCAGTGTGGTCCGGGAGCCCCAAATAAAAAGCTGGTTCAGAGACCTCTGTCCCTGTATATATATAACCATTTACTGCTCAATAATCCCTGGGAGCAGGGGTTAAAATGCTGTGTCCGAGACCACTGGGCCTGTATATAGTTAACCATTTACTGCTCAATAATCCCTGGGAGCAGGGGACAGGCAGTGTGGCCTCGGGTGCCCCCAGTTAAAAAGGTGTTTCAGGTACTCTGTGCTGTATATTGTTAACCATTTACTGCTCAATAATCCCTGGGAGCAGGGAACAGGCAGTGTGGCCCCGGGATACCCCAATTAAAAAGCTGTTTCAGAGACCTCTGTGCCTGGATATAGTTAACCATTTACTGCTCAATAATCCCTGGGAGCGAGGGATGGCAGTGTGGCCTTGGGAGCCCCCAATTAAAAAGCTGTTTCAGAGACCTCTGTGCTGTATATAATTAACCATTTACTTCTCAATAATCCCTGGGAACAGGGGACAGGAAGTGTGGCTCCGGGAGCCCCCAATTAAAAAGCTGTTTCAGTGACCTCTGTGCTGTATATAGTTAACCATTTACTGCTCAATACTCCCTGGGAGCAGGGGACAGGCAGTGTGGCCTCGGGAGCCCCAATTAAAAAAGCTGTTTCAGAGACCTCTGTGCTGTATATAGTTAACCATTTACTGCTCAATAATCCCTGGGAGCAGGGGACAGGCAGTGTGACTCCGGGAGCCCCCAATTAAAAAGCTGTTTCAGAGACCTCTGTGCAGTATATAGTTAACCATTTACTTCTCAATAATCCCTGGGAGCAGGGGACAGGCAGTGTGACTCCGGGATACCCCAATTAAAAAGCTGTTTCAGAGACCTCTGTGCCTGGATATAGTTAACCATTTACTGCTCAATAATCCCTGGGAGCGAGGGATGGCAGTGTGGCCTTGGGAGCCCCCAATTAAAAAGCTGTTTCAGAGGCCTCTGTGCCTGTATATAGTTAACCATTTACTTCTCAATAATCCCTGGGAGCAGGGGACAGGCAGTGTGGCCTCGGGAGCTCCCCAATTAAAAAGCTGTTTCAGAGGCCTCTGTGCTGTATATAATTAACCATTTACTTCTCAATAATCCCTGGGAGCTGGGGTCAGGCAGTGTGGCCTCGTGAGCCCCCAATTAAAAAGCTGTTTCAGAGACCTCTGTGCTGTATATAGTTAACCATTTACTGCTCAATAATCCCTGGGAGCTGGGGTCAGGCAGTGTGGCCTCGTGAGCCCCCAATTAAAAAGCTGTTTCAGAGGCCTCTGTGCCTGTATATAGTTAACCATTTACTTCTCAATAATCCCTGGGAGCAGGGGACAGGCAGTGTGGCCTCGGGAGCTCCCCAATTAAAAAGCTGTTTCAGAGGCCTCTGTGCTGTATATAATTAACCATTTACTTCTCAATAATCCCTGGGAGCAGGGGACAGGCAGCGTGGCTCCGGGAGCCCCCAATTAAAAAACTGTTTCAGGGACCTCTGTGCTGTGTATATTTAACCATTTACTTCTCAATAATCTCTGGGAGCAGGGGACAGGCAGTGTGGTCTCGGGAGAAAACAATTAAAACGCTGTTTCAGAGACCTCTGTGCCTGTATATAGTTAACCATTCACTGCTCAACAATCAGTGGGAGCAGGGGACAGGCAGTGTGGTCCGGGAGCCCCCAATTAAAAAGCTGGTTCAGAGACATCTGTGCTGTATATATTTAACAATTTACTGCTCAATAAAACCTGGGAGCAGGGGTCAGGCAGTGTGGCCTCGGGAGCCCCCAATTAAAAAGCTGTTTCACAGACATCTGTGCTGTATATAGTTAACCATTTACTGCTCAATAATCCCTAGGAGCAGGGGACAGGCAGTGTGGCCTTGGGAGCCCCCAATTATAAAGCTGTTTCAGAGGCCTCTGTGCTATATATAATTAACCATTAACTTCTCAATAATCCCTGGGAGCAGGGGACAGGCAGTGGTGCACCGGGAGCCCCAATTAAAAAGCTGGTTCAGTGACCTCTGTGCAGTATATCGTTAACCATTTACTGCTCAATAATCAGTTGGAGCAGGGGACAGGCAGTGTGGTCCTGGAGACCCAAATAAAAAGCTGGTTCAGAGACATCTGTCCCTGTATATAGTTAACCATTTACTGCTCAATAATCCCTGGGAGCAGGGGTTAAAATGCTGTGCCAGAGACCACTGGGCCTGTATATAGTTAACCATTTACTGCTCAATAATCCCAGGGAGCAGGGGACAGGCAGTGTGGCCACGGGAGCCCACAATTAAAAAGCTGTTTCAGAGACCACTGTGCTGTATATAGTTAACCATTTACTGCTCAATAATCCCTGGGAGCAGGGACAGGCCGTGTGGGTCCGGGAGCCCCCAATTAAAAAGCTGTTTCAGAGACCTCTGAGCTGTATATAGTTAACCATTTTCTGCTCAACAATCCCTGGGAGCAGGGAACAGGCCGTGTGGCCTTGGGAGCCCCCAATTAAAAAGCTGTTTCAGAGGCCTCTGTGCTATATATAATTAACCATTTTCTGCTCAACAATCCCTGGGAGCAGGGGACAGGCAGTGTGGCTCCGGGAGCCCCCAATTAAAAAGGTGTTTCAGAGACCTCTGTGCTGTATATAGTTAACCATTTACTGCTCAATAAACCCTGGGAGCAGGAGACAGGCAGTGTGGCTCCGGGAGCCCCCAATTAAAAAGCTGTTTCAGAGACTTCTGTGCCTGTATACAGTTAACCATTTACTGCTCAATAATCCCTGGGAGCAGGAGACACGCAGTGTTGCCTCGGGAGCCCATAGTTTAAAAAGGTGTTTCAGAGACCTCTGTGCTGTATATAGTTAACCATTTACTGCTCAATAATCCTTGGGAGCAGGGGACAGGCAGTGTGGTACGGGAGCCCCCAATTAAAATGCTGTTTCAGTGACCTCTGTGCAGTCTATCGTTAACCATTTGCTCCTCAATAATCCCTGGGAGCAGGGGACAGGCAGTGTGGCATCATGAGCCCCAATTAAAAAGCTGTTTCAGAGACCTCTGTGCTGTGTATATTTAACCATTTACTTTGTCGTAATAATCCCTGGGAGCAGGGGACAGCGGTGTGGCCTCAGGAGCCCCCAATTCAAAAGCTGTGTCAGAGACCTCTGTGTTGTATATCGTTAACCATTTACTGCTCAATAATCCCTGGGCGCAGGGACAGCAGTGTGGCCTCGGGTGCCCCCCAATTAAAAAGCTGTTTCAGTGACCTCTGTGCTTTATATAGTTAACTATTTACTGCTCAATAATCCCTGGGAGCAGGGGACAGGCAGTGTGGCCTCGGGTGCCCCCCAATTAAAAAGCTGTTTCAGTGACCTCTGTGCTTTATATAGTTAACCATTTACTGCTCAATAATCCCTGGGAGCAGGGGACAGGCAGTGTGGCCTCGGGAGCCCCCAATGAAAAAGCAGTTTCATTGACAACTGTGCTGTACATATTTAAGCATTTACTGCTCAATAATCCCTGGGAGCAGTGGACAGCAGTGTGGCCTCAGGAGCCCCCAATTGAAACGCTGTTTCAGAGACCTCTGTGCAGTATATAGTTAACCATTTGCTTCTCAATAATCCCTGCGAGCAGGGCTCAGGCAGTGTTGCCTCGGGAGCCCCCAATTATAAAGCTGTTTCAGAGACCTCTGTGCCTGTGTATAGTTAACCATTTACTGCTCAATAATCCCTGGGATCAGGGTCAGGCAGTGTGGCCTCGGGAGCCCATAATTCTAAAGCTGTGTCAGTGACCTCTGTGATGTATATAGTTAACCATTTACTGCTCAATAATCCCTGGGAGCAGGGGACAGGCAGTGTGGCCTCGGGAGCTCCCAATTAAATAGCTGTTTCAGTGACCTCTGTGCTGTATATAGTTAACCATTTACTGCTCAATAATCCTTGGGAGCAGGGTACAGGCAGTATGGCCTCGGGAACCCCCAATTAAAAAGCTGTTTCAGAGGCCTCTGTGATGTATATAGTTAACCATTTACTGCTCAATAATACCTGGGAGCAGGGGTCAGGCAGTGTGGTCCAGGAGCCCCCAATTAAAATGCTGTTTCAGAGACCTCTGTGCCTGTATATAGTTAACCATTTACTGCTCAATAATCCCTGGGAGCAGGGGACAGGCAGTGTGGCCTCGGGAGCTCCCAATTAAATAGCTGTTTCAGTGACCTCTGTGCTGTATATAGTTAACCATTTACTGTTCAATAATCCTTGGGAGCAGGGTACAGGCAGTGTGGCCTCGGGAACCCCCAATTAAAAAGCTGTTTCGGAGACCTCTGTGCTGTATATAGTTAACCATTTACTGCTCAATAATCCCTGGGAGCAGGGGACAGGCAGTGTGGTCAGGGAGCCCCAATTAAAAAGCTGTTTCAGACACCTCTGTGTGGTGGTATGTATTAGGGGTATTAAGGTACCCTGTGATGCCGAGAGGCTATTAGTGGATAGACGCTGTGTCCCGAGTGGATCAGCTGCCTACTGGCTCCACCCAGTAAGGCGGAATATAAGAGCCCGGGGTCTCCCAGCAGCCGCATTCTGTAACTGTGCTGCTGGGGAACAAGTCTGCGTAATAAAACCATCGATCGACTCCTTCTCTTCTCGTCTCGTGAGTGATTGATTGTGCTGCAATTTATTACGCAGACTTAAAGGACATGGAGCTCCGACTCACTCCGGAGTGTCTGCGAATCAGCCCCCACGCGGCAGACTCAGCGGGCACTTTTAAACACTGGCTAGCGTGGTTCGAAGGATACCTCCGAACGGCCCCTGGCATAGTTACAGAAGACCAGAAACTGCAGGTCCTGCCAGTGTGAGCCCGGAAATCTACACTCTCATAGAGGACGCGGACGATTTCCCGACGGCGATCGCCATGCTGAGAGGAATCTACGTCAGCCCCGTCAACCAGGTCTCCGCAGGCCACCAGCTCGCGGCGAGACGGCAAATCCCCGGGGAATCACTGGACGAATTCTACAGTGCGCTGATAATACTGGGGAGAAACTGCAACTGCCCATCGGTTTCGGCTAACGAACACACAGAGCTGCTGGTCTGAGATGCGTTCGTGGCAGGTATGCTTTCGTCCCAAATTCGCCAGCGCTTGCTGGAAAAAGACACACTAGGCCTCAAAGAGCATGGGCCCTCGCGGCCTCGTTTGATGTGGCATCGCAGAACTCCCGTGCCTACGCCGCCGACCGTGCGGCAGCCCCCCCCCCCCTCCGCAACCTACCCTACTCCATCGAGGAGGTCGGGACAGCCACCAGGAACTGCCAAATCTGCGCAGAGCGCAAAACACACTTCTCCAGGCCAGAGAAAGCACATGTGATAAAGGCTTCCCGTCCCTTTGAGCGCCTCAGTCTGGACTTCAAAGGCCCCCTCCCCTCTACCCACCGCAACTAGTACTTCCTGAACGTGATTGTCAAGTACTCCCTGTTACCATTAGCTATTCCCTGTCCCGAAATGACCGAGGCCACGGTCATTAGAGCCCTCACCACCACCTTTACACTATTCGGTTTCCCCGCCTACATACATAGCGATAGGGGCCCTCCTTCGTGAGCAATGAACTGCGTCAATTCCTGCTCAGCAAGGGCATCGCCTCGAGCAGGACGACCAGTTACAACCCCCGGGGGAACGGTCAGGTAGAGAGGGAGAACGGAACGGTCTGGAAGACCGTCCTGCTGGCCCTACGGTCCAGGAATCTCCCAGTCTCCCGCTGCAGGAAGTCCTCCCGGACGCCCTCCACTCCACCCGGTCGCTGCTTTGTACAACAACGAATCAAACACCTCAGGGACTCCTCCTTGTCTTCCCTAGGAAGTCTTCCTCCGGAACGTCACTTCCAACCTGGCTGGCAGCCCCGGGACCCATCCTGCTCCGAAAACATGTGCGGACGCACAAATCGGACCCGTTGGTCGAGAGGCTTCATCTCCTCAACGCGAACCCTCAATACGCCTGCGTGGCGTACCCCGACGGCCGACAGGACACGGTCTCCCTGCGGGACCCGGCACCCGCCGGAGCTCCACACACACCCTCCCTCCCACCGGCGCACCCCACAGCCGACCCCTCCGGAGCTGCACCCCCCCCAACACCAGTCACCCCCTCTGGAGCTCCACCCCCCCCAACACCAATCACCCATCCCTCGCACCGGCGCACCCCACAGCCGCCCCCTTCCCGGGTGGATCGGTCCTTCCCCCGGTCCGAATAGGGATATTGGAGCGGGGAGAGGCATTGCGACGTTCCCAGAGACGACAGGGCCCGAACCAGCGTCTGCATCACCACCGGGGCTAAGCCGATCGGTTAGGACGACCAGGGAACCCATTCGACTCATCGAATCAGTATAGTAAAGCAAGAAATCGGAGCATAACCGCCGTGTTAGCGGCATCCTAGGGACAGACTCTGTAAACACCGACCACCATACGGCCCACGACCCCGCCGGGTTCTTTTTCAACAAGGGGTGAATGTGGTGGTATGTATTAGGGGTATTAAGGTACCCTGTGAGGCCGAAAGGCTATTGGTGGATAGACACTGGATCCCGATTGGATCAGCCGCCTGCTGGCTCCACCCAGTAATGCGGAGTATAAGAGCCCGGGTTCTCCCAGCAGCCGCATTCCGGACCCGTGATGCGGGAGGAACAAGTCAGCGTAATAAAGCCATCGTTCGACTCCTCAACTCCTCTCGTCTCGTGAGTGATTGATTGTGCTGCACTCTGTGACTGTATACAGTTAACCATTTACTGCTCAATAATCCCTGGGAGCAGGGACAGGCAGTGTGGTCCGGGAGACCCCAGTTAAAAAGCTGTTTCAGAGACCTCTGTGCTGTATATAGTTAACCATTTACTGCTCAATAATTCCTGGGAGCAGGGGACAGGCAGTGTGGTCCGGGAGCCCCCAATTAAAAAGCTGTTTCAGAGACCTCTATGCTGTATATAGTTAACCATTTACTTTTTCTCAATAATCCCCTTTCGTGTGACACAAGGAGCCCCTGCAGTGTTGCCTCAAACCCCCGCAGTGTAACGATCACCATTACTGAGGCGGGTTTTTAAATTCCGGATGCAGAAACGGACAATGGAACTGTGACGTTAACAGCCCCTTACAGGCCCATCCACAGCCTGGTGTCAGGCTCCAGGCCGTGCTGAAGGAGGTGACTCCGTTCTGTAACCAGCTCCTTGTTGTATCAGATTTGACAGGGCCATCCACAGCCTGGTGTCAGGCTCCAGGCCGTGCTGAAGGAGGGGACACCGTTCTGTAACCAGCTCCTTGTTATATCAGATTTGACAGGACCATCCACAGCCTGGTGACAGGCTCCAGGCCGTGCTGAAGGAGGCGACACCGTTCTGTAACCGGCTCCTTGTTGTATCAGATTTGACAGGACCATCCACAGCCTGGTGTCAGGCTCCAGGCCGTGCTGAAGGAGGCGACACCGTTCTGTAACCAGCTCCTTGTTGTATCAGATTTGACAGGACCATCCACAGCCTGGTGTCAGGCTCCAAGCCGTGCTGAAGGAGGCGACACCGTTCTGTAACCAGCTCCTTGTTATATCAGATTTGACAGGACCATCCACAGCCTGGTGTCAGGCTCCAGGCCGTGCTGAAGGAGGTGTCACCGTTCTGTAACCAGCACCTTGTTATATCAGATTTGACAGGACCATCCACAGCCTGGTGTCAGGCTCCAGGCCATGCTGAAGGAGGCGACACCGTTCTGTAACCAGCTCCTTGTTGTATCAGATTTGACAGGACCATCCACAGCCTGGTGTCAGGCTCCAGGCCGTGCTGAAGGAGGCAACTACGTTCTGTAACCAGCTCCTTGTTATATCAGATTTGACAGGCCCATCCACAGCCTGGTGTCAGGCTCCAGGCCGTGCTGAAGGAGGCGACACCGTTCTGTAACCAGCACCTTGTTATATCAGATTTGACAGGACCATCCACAGGCTGGTGTCAGGCTCCAGGCCGCGCTGAAGAAGGTGACACCGTTCTGTAACCAGCTCCTTGTTATACCAGATTTGACAGGACCATCCACAGCCTGGTGTCAGGCTCCAGGCCGTGCTGAAGGAGGTGACACCGTTCTGTAACCAGCTCCTTGTTGTATCTGATTTGACAGGACCATCCACAGCCTGGTGTCAGGCTCCAGGCCGTGCTGAAGGAGGCGACACCGTTCTGTAACCAGCTCCTTGTTATATCAGATTTGACAGGACCATCCACAGCCTGGTGTCAGGCTCCAGGTCGTGCTGAAGGAGGTGACACCGTTCTGTAACTAGCTCCTTGTTATATCAGATTTGACAGGACCATCCACAGCTTGGTGTCAGGCTCCAGGCCGCGCTGAACGAGGCGACACCGTTCTGTAACCAGCTCCTTGTTAAATCAGATTTGACAGGACCATCCACAGCCTGGTGTCAGGCTCCAGGCCGTGCTGAATGAGGCGACACCGTTCGGTAAACAGCTCCTTGTTATATCAGATTTGACAGGACCATCCACAGCCTGGTGTCAGGCTCCAGGCCGTGCTGAAGGAGGCGACACCGTTCTGTAACCAGCTCCTTGTTATATCAGATTTGACAGGACCATTCACAGCCTGGTGTCAGGCTCCAGGCCGTGCTGAAGGAGGCGACACCGTTCTGTAACCAGCACCGTGTTATATCAGATTTGACAGGACCATCCACAGCCTGGTGTCAGGCTCCAGGCCGTGCTGAAGGAGGCGACACCGTTCTGTAACAAGCTCCTTGTTATATCAGATTTGACAGGCCCATCCACAGCCTGGTGTCAGGTTCCAGGCCGTGCTGAAGGAGGCGAAACCGTTCTGTAACCAGCTCCTTGTTATATCAGATTTGACAGGACAATCCACAGCCTGGTGTCAGGGTCCAGGCCGTGCTGAAGGAGGCGACACCGTTCTGTAACCAGCTCCTTGTTATATCAGATTTGACAGGACCATCCACAGCCTGGTGTCAGTCTCCAGGCCGTGCTGAAGGAGGCGACACCGTTCTGTAACCAGCTCCTTGTTATATCAGATTTGACAGGACCATCCACAGCCTGGTGTTAGGCTCCAGGCCGTGCTGAAGGAGGTGACACCGTTCTGTAACCAGCGCCTTGTAATATCAGATTTGACAGGACCATCCACAGCCTGGTGTCAGGCTCCAGGCCGTGCTGAAGGAGGCGACACCGTTCTGTAACCAGCTCCCTGTTATATCAGATTTGACAGGACCATCCACAGCCTGGTGTCAGGCTCCAAGCCGTGCTGAAGGAGGCGACACCGTTCTGTAACCAGCTCCTTGTTATATCAGATTTGACAGGACCATCCACAGCCTGGTGTCAGGCTCCAGGCCGTGCTGAAGGAGGCGACACCGTTCTGTAACCAGCTCCTTGTATCTGATTTGACAGGACCATCCACAGCCTGGTGTCACGCTCCAGGCCGTGCTGCAGGAGGCGACACCGTTCTGTAACCAGCACCTTGTTATATCAGATTTGACAGGACCATCCACAGCCTGGTGTCAGGCTCCAGGCCGTGCTGAAGGAGGCGACACCGTTCTGTAACCAGCTCCTTGTTATATCAGATTTGACAGGACCATCCACAGCCTGGTGTCAGGCTCCAGGCCGTGCTGAAGGAGGTGACACCGTTCTGTAACCAGCACCTTGTTATATCAGATTTGACAGGACCATCCACAGCCTGATGTCAGGCTCCAGGACGTGCTGAAGGAGGCGACACCGTTCTGTAACCAGATCCTTTTTGTATCAGATTTGACAGGACCATCCACAGCCTGGTGTCAGGCTCCAGGCCGTGCTGAAGGAGGCGACACCGTTCTGTAACCAGCTCCTTGTTATATCAGATTTGACAGGACCATCCACAGCCTGGTGTCAGGCTCCAGGCCGCGCTGAAGGAGGCGACACCGTTCTGTAACCAGCTCCTTGTTATATCAGATTTGACAGGACCATCCACAGTCTGGTGTCAGGCTCCAGGCCGTGCTGAAGGAGGCGACACCGTTCTGTAACCAGCTCCTTGTTATATCAGATTTGACAGGACCATCCACAGCCTGGTGTCAGGCTCCAGGCCGTGCTGAAGGAGGCAACACCGTTCTGTAACCAGCTCCTTGTTATATCAGATTTGAAAGGACCATCCACAGCCAGGTGTCAGGCTCCAGGCCGTGCTGAAGGAGGCGACACCGTTCTGTAACCAGCTCCGTGTTATATCAGATTTGACAGGACCATCCACAGCATGGCGTCAGGCTCCAGGCCGTGCTGAAGGAGGCGACACCGTTCTGTAACCAGCTCCTTGTTATGTCAGATTTGACAGGGCCATCCACAGGCTGGTGTCAGGCTCCAGGCCGTGATGAAGGAGGCCACATCGTTCTGTAACCAGCTCCGTGTTATATCAGATTTGACGGGACCGCCCACAGCCTGGTGTCAGGCTCCAGGCCGTGCTGAAGGAGGCGACACCGTTCTGTAACCAGCTCCTTGTTATATTAGATTTGACAGGACCACCCACAGCCTGGTGTCAGGCTCCAGGCCGTGCTGAAGGAGGCGACACCGTTCTGAAACCAGCTCCTTGTTATATCAGATTTGACAGGCCCATCCACAGGCTGGTGTCAGGCTCCAGGCCATGCTGAAGGAGGCGACACCGTTCTGTAACCAGCACATTGTTCTATCAGATTTGACAGGACCATCCACAGCCTGGTGTCAGACTCCAGGCCGTGCTGAAGGAGGCGACACCGTTCTGAAACCAGCTCCTTGTTATATCAGATTTGACAGGCCCATCCACAGGCTGGTGTCAGGCTCCAGGCCGTGCTGAAGGAGGCGACACCGTTCTGAAACCAGCTCCTTGTTATATCAGATTTGACAGGACCATCCACAGCCTGGTGTCAGGCTCCAGGCCGTGCTGAAGGAGGTGACACCGGTCTGTAACCAGCTCCTTGTTATATCAGGTTTGACAGGACCACCCACAGCCTGGTGTCAGGCTCCAGGCCGTGCTGAAGGAGGCGACACCGTTCTGTAACCAGCTCCTTGTTATATCAGATTTGACAGGACCATCCACAGCCTGGTGTCAGGCTCCAGGCCGTGCTGAAGGAGGCGACACCGTTCTGTAACCAGCTCTTTGTTATATCAGATTTGACAGGACCACCCACACCCTGGTGTCAGGCTCCAGGCCGTGCCGAAGGAGGCGACACCGTTCTGTAACCAGCTCCTTGTTGTATCTGATTTGACAGGACCATCCACAGCCTGGTGTCAGGCTCCAGGCCGTGCTGAAGGAGGTGACACCGTTCTGTAACCAGCACCTTGTTGTATCAGATTTGACAGGACCATCCACATCCTGGTGTCAGGCTCTAGGCCGTGCTGAAGGAGGTGACACCGTTCTGTAACCAGCTCCTTGTTCTATCAGATTTGTCAGGACCATCCACAGCCTGGTGTCAGGCTCCAGCCCGTGCTGAAGGAGGCGACACCGTTCTGTAACCAGCTCCTTGTTATATCAGATTTAACAGGACCATCCATAGCCTGGTGTCAGGCTCCAGGCCGTGCTGAAGGAGGCGACACCGTTCTGTAACCAGCTCCTTGTTATATCAGATTTGACAGGACCATCCACAGCCTGGTGTCAGGCTCCAGGCCGTGCTGAAGGAGGCGACACCGTTCTGTAACCAGCTCCTTGTTATATCAGATTCGACAGGACCATCCACAGCCTGGTGTCAGGCTCCAGGCCGTGCTGAAGGAGGTGACACCGTTCTGTAACCAGCTCCTTGTTATATCAGATTTGACAGGACCATCCACAGCCTGGTGTCCGGCTCCAGGCCGTGCTGAAGGAGGCGACACCGTTCTGTAACCAGCACCTTGTTATATCAGATTTGACAGGACCATCCACAGCCTGGTGTCAGGCTCCAGGCCGTGCTGAAGGAGGCGACACCGTTCTGTAACCAGCTCCGTGTTATATCAAATTTCACAGGACCAGCCACAGCATGGCGTCAGGCTCCAGGCCGTGCTGAAGGAGGCAACACCGTTCTGTAACCAGCTCCTTGTTATATCAGATTTGAAAGGACCATCCACAGCCAGGTGTCAGGCTCCAGGCCGTGCTGAAGGAGGCGACACCGTACTGTAACAAGCTCCGTGTTATATCAGATTTGACAGGACCATCCACAGCATGGCGTCAGGCTCCAGGCAGTGCTGAAGGAGGCGACACCGTTCTGTAACCAGCTCCTTGTTATGTCAGATTTGAAAGGACCATCCACAGCCTGGTGTCAGGCTCCAGGCCGTGCTGAAGGAGGTGACACCGTTCTGTAACCAGCTCCTTGTTATATCAGTTTTGACAGGCCCATCCACAGGCTGGTGTCAGGCTCCAGGCCGTGCTGAAGGGGGTGACACCGTTCTGAAACCAGCTCCTTGTTATATCAGTTTTGACAGGCCCATCCACAGGCTGGTGTCAGGCTCCAGGCCGTGCTGAAGGAGGCGACACCGTTCTGTAACCAGCTCCTTGTTCTATCAGATTTGACAGGACCATCCACAGGCTGGTGTCAGGCTCCAGGCCGTGCTGAAGGAGGCGACACCGTTCTGTAACCAGCTCCTTGTTCTATCAGATTTGACAGGACCATCCACAGCCTGGTGTCAGACTCCAGGCCGTGCTGAAGGAGGCGACACCGTTCTGTAACGAGCTCCTTGTTATATCAGATTTGACAGGACCATCCACAGCCTGGTGTCAGGCTCCAGGCCGTGCTGATGGAGGTGTCACCATTCTGTAACCAGCACCTTGTTCTATCAGATTTGACAGGACCATCCACAGCCTGGTGTCAGACTCCAGGCCGTGCTGATGGAGGTGTTACCGTTCTGTAACGAGCTCCTTGTTATATCAGATTTGACAGGACCATCCACAGCCTGGTGTCAGGCTCCAGGCCGTGCTGAAGGAGGTGACACAGTTCTGTAACCAGCTCCTTGTTATATCAGGTTTGACAGGACCATCTACAGCCTGGTGTCAGGCTCCAGTTCGTGCTGAAGGAGGCGACACCGTTCTGTAACCAGCTCTTTGTTATGTCAGATTTCACAGGACCATTCACAGCCTGGTGTCAGGCTCCAGGCCGTGCCGAAGGAGGCGACACCGTTCTGTAACCAGCTCCTTGTTGTATCTGATTTGACAGGACCATCCACAGCCTGTTGTCAGGCTCCAGGCCGTGCTGAAGGAGGCGACACCGTTCTGTAACCAGCTCCTTGTTATATCAGATTTGACAGGACCATCCACAGCCTGGTGTCAGGCTCCAGGCCGTGCTGAAGGAGGCGACACCGTTCTGTAACCAGCTCCTTGTTATATCAGATTTGACAAGACCATCCACAGCCTGGTGTCAGGCTCCAGGCCGTGCTGAAGGAGGCGACACCGTTCTGTAACCAGCTCCTTGTTATGTCAGATTTGAAAGGACCATCCACAGACTGGTGTCAGTCTCCAGGCCATGCTGAAGTAGGTGACACCGTTCTGTAACGAGCTCCTTGTTATATCAGATTTGACAGGACCATCCACAGCCTGGTGTCAGGCTCCAGGCCGTGCTGAAGGAGGCGACATCGTTCTGTAACCAGCTCCGTGTTATATCAGATTTGACGGGACCACCCACAGCCAGGTGTCAGGCTCCAGGCCGTGCTGAAGGAGGCGACACCGTTCTGTAACCAGCTCCTTGTTATATCAGATTTGACAGGACCACCCACAGCCTGGTGTCAGGCTCCAGGCCGTGCTGAAGGAGGCGACACCGTTCTGTAACCAGCTCCTTGTTATATCAGATTTGACAGGACCATCCACAGCCTGGTGTCAGGCTCCAGGCCGTGCTGAAGGAGGCGACAGCGTTCTGTAACCAGCACCTTGTTATATCAGATTTGACAGGACCATCCACACTCTGGTGTCAGGCTCCAGGCCGTGCTGAAGGAGGCGACACCGTTCTGTAACCAGCTCCTTGTTATATCAGATTTGACAGGACCATCCACAGCCTGGTGTCAGGCTCCAGGCCGTGCTGAAGGAGGCGACACCGTTCTGTAACCATCTCCGTGTTATATCAAATTTCACAGGACCAGCCACAGCCTGGTGTCAGGCTCCAGGCTGTGCTGAAGGAGGCGACACCGTTCTGTAACCAGCTACTTGTTATATCAGATTTGACAGGACCATCCACAGCCTGGCGTCAGGCTCCAGGCCGTGCTGAAGGAGGCAACACCGTTCTGTAACCAGCTACTTGTTATATCAGATTTGATAGGACCATCCACAGCCAGGTGTCAGGCTCCAGGCCGTGCTGAAGGAGGCGACACCGTACTGTAACCAGCTCCGTGTTATATCAGATTTGACAGGACCATCCACAGCATGGCGTCAGGCTCCAGGCCGTGCTGAAGGAGGCGACACCGTTCTGTAACCAGCTCCTTGTTATGTCAGATTTGAAAGGACCATCCACAGCCTGGTGTCAGTCTCCAGGCCATGCTGAAGGAGGTGACACCGTTCTGTAACGAGCTCCTTGTTATATCAGATTTGACAGGACCATCCACAGCCTGGTGTCAGGCTCCAGGCCGTGCTGAAGGAGGCGACATCGTTCTGTAACCAGCTCCGTGTTATATCAGATTTGACGGGACCACCCACAGCCTGGTGTCAGGCTCCAGGCCGTGCTGAAGGAGGCGACACCGTTCTGTAACCAGCTCCTTGTTATATCAGATTTGACAGGACCATCCACAGCCTGGTGTCAGGCTCCAGGCCGTGCTGAAGGAGGCGACACCGTTCTGTAACCAGCTCCTTGTTATATCAGATTCGACAGGACCATCCACAGCCTGGTGTCAGGCTCCAGGCCGTGCTGAAGGAGGTGACACCGTTCTGTAACCAGCTCCTTGTTATATCAGATTTGACAGGACCATCCACAGCCTGGTGTCCGGCTCCAGGCCGTGCTGAAGGAGGCGACACCGTTCTGTAACCAGCACCTTGTTATATCAGATTTGACAGGACCATCCACAGCCTGGTGTCAGGCTCCAGGCCGTGCTGAAGGAGGCGACACCGTTCTGTAACCAGCTCCGTGTTATATCAAATTTCACAGGACCAGCCACAGCCTGGTGTCAGGCTCCAGGCCGTGCTGAAGGAGGCAACACCGTTCTGTAACCAGCTCCTTGTTATATCAGATTTGAAAGGACCATCCACAGCCAGGTGTCAGGCTCCAGGCCGTGCTGAAGGAGGCGACACCGTACTGTAACCAGCTCCGTGTTATATCAGATTTGACAGGACCATCCACAGCATGGCGTCAGGCTCCAGGCCGTGCTGAAGGAGGCGACACCGTTCTGTAACCAGCTCCTTGTTATGTCAGATTTGAAAGGACCATCCACAGCCTGGTGTCAGGCTCCAGGCCGTGCTGAAGGAGGTGACACCGTTCTGTAACCAGCTCCTTGTTATATCAGTTTTGACAGGCCCATCCACAGGCTGGTGTCAGGCTCCAGGCCGTGCTGAAGGAGGTGACACCGTTCTGAAACCAGCTCCTTGTTCTTTCAGTTTTGACAGGCCCATCCACAGGCTGGTGTCAGGCTCCAGGCCGTGCTGAAGGAGGCGACACCGTTCTGTAACCAGCTCCTTGTTCTATCAGATTTGACAGGACCATCCACAGGCTGGTGTCAGGCTCCAGGCCGTGCTGAAGGAGGCGACACCGTTCTGTAACCAGCTCCTTGTTCTATCAGATTTGACAGGACCATCCACAGCCTGGTGTCAGACTCCAGGCCGTGCTGAAGGAGGCGACACCGTTCTGTAACGAGCTCCTTGTTATATCAGATTTGACAGGACCATCCACAGCCTGGTGTCAGGCTCCAGGCCGTGCTGATGGAGGTGTCACCGTTCTGTAACCAGCACCTTGTTCTATCAGATTTGACAGGACCATCCACAGCCTGGTGTCAGACTCCAGGCCGTGCTGATGGAGGTGTTACCGTTCTGTAACGAGCTCCTTGTTATATCAGATTTGACAGGACCATCCACAGCCTGGTGTCAGGCTCCAGGCCGTGCTGAAGGAGGTGACACAGTTCTGTAACCAGCTCCTTGTTATATGAGGTTTGACAGGACCATCTACAGCCTGGTGTCAGGCTCCAGTCCGTGCTGAAGGAGGCGACACCGTTCTGTAACCAGCTCTTTGTTATATCAGATTTCACAGGACCATTCACAGCCTGGTGTCAGGCTCCAGGCCGTGCCGAAGGAGGCGACACCGTTCTGTAACCAGCTCCTTGTTGTATCTGATTTGACAGGACCATCCACAGCCTGTTG
Organism: Scyliorhinus torazame; assembly: GCF_047496885.1. Classification (NCBI taxonomy): domain Eukaryota; kingdom Metazoa; phylum Chordata; class Chondrichthyes; order Carcharhiniformes; family Scyliorhinidae; genus Scyliorhinus; species Scyliorhinus torazame. The sequence continues at coordinate 105,845 of NW_027307828.1, forward strand.
TCAGGCTCCAGGCCGTGCTGAAGGAGGCGACACCGTTCTGTAACCAGCTCCTTGTTATATCAGATTTGACAGGACCATCCACAGCCTGGTGTCAGGCTCCAGGCCATGCTGAAGGAGGCGACACCGTTCTGTAACCAGCTCCTTGTTATATCAGATTTGACAAGACCATCCACAGCCTGGTGTCAGGCTCCAGGCCGTGCTGAAGGAGGCGACACCGTTCTGTAACCAGCTCCTTGTTATGTCAGATTTGAAAGGACCATCCACAGCCTGGTGTCAGTCTCCAGGCCATGCTGAAGGAGGTGACACCGTTCTGTAACGAGCTCCTTGTTATATCAGATTTGACAGGACCATCCACAGCCTGGTGTCAGGCTCCAGGCCGTGCTGAAGGAGGCGACATCGTTCTGTAACCAGCTCCGTGTTATATCAGATTTGACGGGACCACCCACAGCCTGGTGTCAGGCTCCAGGCCGTGCTGAAGGAGGCGACACCGTTCTGTAACCAGCTCCTTGTTATATCAGATTTGACAGGACCACCCACAGCCTGGTGTCAGGCTCCAGGCCGTGCTGAAGGAGGCGACACCGTTCTGTAACCAGCTCCTTGTTATATCAGATTTGACAGGACCATCCACAGCCTGGTGTCAGGCTCCAGGCCGTGCTGAAGGAGGCGACAGCGTTCTGTAACCAGCACCTTGTTATATCAGATTTGACAGGACCATCCACACTCTGGTGTCAGGCTCCAGGCCGTGCTGAAGGAGGCGACACCGTTCTGTAACCAGCTCCTTGTTATATCAGATTTGACAGGACCATCCACAGCCTGGTGTCAGGCTCCAGGCCGTGCTGAAGGAGGCGACACCGTTCTGTAACCAGCTCCGTGTTATATCAAATTTCACAGGACCAGCCACAGCCTGGTGTCAGGCTCCAGGCTGTGCTGAAGGAGGCGACACCGTTCTGTAACCAGCTACTTGTTATATCAGATTTGACAGGACCATCCACAGCCTGGCGTCAGGCTCCAGGCCGTGCTGAAGGAGGCAACACCGTTCTGTAACCAGCTACTTGTTATATCAGATTTGATAGGACCATCCACAGCCAGGTGTCAGGCTCCAGGCCGTGCTGAAGGAGGCGACACCGTACTGTAACCAGCTCCGTGTTATATCAGATTTGACAGGACCATCCACAGCATGGCGTCAGGCTCCAGGCCGTGCTGAAGGAGGCGACACCGTTCTGTAACCAGCTCCTTGTTATGTCAGATTTGAAAGGACCATCCACAGCCTGGTGTCAGTCTCCAGGCCATGCTGAAGGAGGTGACACCGTTCTGTAACGAGCTACTTGTTATGTCAGATTTGACAGGACCATCCACAGCCTGGTGTCAGGCTCCAGGCCGTGCTGAAGGAGGCGACATCGTTCTGTAACCAGCTCCGTGTTATATCAGATTTGACGGGACCACCCACAGCCTGGTGTCAGGCTCCAGGCCGTGCTGGAGGAGGCGACACCGTTCTGTAACCAGCTCCTTGTTATGTCAGATTTGACAGGACCACCCACAGCCTGGTGTCAGGCTCCAGGCCGTGCTGAAGGAGGCGACACCGTTCTGTAACCAGCTCCTTGTTATATCAGATTTGACAGGACCATCCACAGCCTGGTGTCAGGCTCCAAGCCGTGCTGAAGGAGGCGACACCGTTCTGAAACCAGCTCCTTATTATATCAGATTTGACAGGCCCATCCACAGGCTGGTGTCAGGCTCCAGGCCATGCTGAAGGAGGCGACACCGTTCTGTAACCAGCACCTTGTTCTATCAGATTTGACAGGACCATCCACAGCCTGGTGTCAGACTCCAGGCCGTGCTGATGGAGGTGTCACCGTTCTGTAACGAGCTCCTTGTTATATCAGATTTGACAGGACCATCCACAGCCTGGTGTCAGGCTCCAGTCCGTGCTGAAGGAGGCGACACCGTTCTGTAACCAGCTCCTTGTTATATCAGATTTTACAGGACCATCCACAGCCTGGTGTCAGGCTCCAGGCCGTGCTGAAGGAGGCGACACAGTTCTGAAACCAGCTCCTTGTTATATCAGATTTGACAGGCCCATCCACAGGCTGGTTTCAGGCTCCAGGCCGTGCTGAAGGAAGCGACACCGTTCTGTAACCAGCTCTTTGTTATATCAGATTTCACAGGACCATTCACAGCCTGGTGTCAGGCTCCAGGCCGTGCCGAAGGAGGCGACACCGTTCTGTAACCAGCTCCTTGTTGTATCTGATTTGACAGGACCATCCACAGCCTGGTGTCAGGCTCCAGGCCGTGCTGAAGGAGGCGACACCGTTCTGTAACCAGCTCCTTGTTATATCAGATTTGACAGGACCATCCACAGCCTGGTGTCAGGCTCCAGGCCGTGCTGAAGGAGGCGACACCGTTCTGTAACCAGCTCCTTGTTATATCAGATTTGACAGGACCATCCACAGCCTGGTGTCAGGCTCCAGGCCGTGCTGAAGGAGGCGACATCGTTCTGTAACCAGCTCCGTGTTATATCAGATTTGACGGGACCACCCACAGCCTGGTGTCAGGCTCCAGGCCGTGCTGAAGGAGGCGACATCGTTCTGTAACCAGCTCCGTGTTATATCAGATTTGACAGGCCCATCCACAGCTTGGTGTCAGGCTCCAGGCCGTGCTGAAGGAGGCGACACCGTTCTGTAACCAGCACCTTGTGATATCAGATTTGACAGGACCATCCACAGCCTGATGTCAGGCTCCAGGCCGTGCTGAAGGAGGCGACACCGTTCTGTAACCAGCTCCGTGTTATATCAGATTTGACAGGACCATCCACAGCCTGGTGTCAGGCTCCAGGCCGTGCTGAAGGAGGCGACACCGTTCAGAAACCAGCTCCTTGTTATATCAGGTTTGACAGGACCATCCACAGCCTGGTGTCAGGCTCCAGGCCGTGCTGAAGGAGGCGACACCGTTCAGAAACCAGCTCCTTGTTATATCAGGTTTGACAGGACCATCCACAGGCTGGTGTCAGGCTCCAGGCCGTGCTGAAGGAGGCGACACCGTTCTGTAACCAGCACCTTGTTGTATCAGATTTGACAGGACCATCCACAGCCTGGTGTCAGGCTCCAGGCCGTGCTGAAGGAGGCGACACCGTTCTGTAACCAGCTCCTTGTTATGTCAGATTTGACAGGACCATCCACAGCCTGGTGTCAGGCTCCAGGCCGTGCTGAAGGAGGTGACACCGTTCTGTAACCAGCTCCTTGTTATATCAGATTTGACAGGACCATCCACAGCCTGGTGTCAGGCTCCAGGCCGTGCTGAAGGAGGCGACACCGTTCTGTAACCAGCTCCTTGTTATGTCAGATTTGACAGGACCATCCACAGCCTGCTGTCAGGCTCCAGGCCGTACTGAAGGAGGTGACACCGTTCTGTAACCAGCTCCTTGTTATATCAGATTTGACAGGACCATCCACAGCCTGGTGTCAGGCTCCAGGCCGTGCTGAAGGAGGCGACACCGTTCTGTAACCAGCTCCTTGTTATATCAGATTTGGCAGGACCATCCACAGCCTGGTGTCAGGCTCCAGGCCGAGCTGAAGGAGGTGACACCGTTCTGTAACCAGCTCCTTGTTATATCAGATTTGACAGGACCATCCACAGCCTGGTGTCAGGCACCAAGCCGTGCTGAAGGAGGCGACAGCGTTCTGTAACCAGCTCCTTGTTATATCAGATTTGACAGGACCATCCACAGCCTGGTGTCAGGCTCCAGGCCGTGCTGAAGGAGGCGACACCGTTCTGTAACCAGCTCCTTGTTGTATCAGATTTGACAGGACCATCCACAGCCTGGTGTCAGGCTCCAGGCCGTGCTGAAGGAGGTGACACCGTTCTGTAACCAGCTCCTTGTTATATCAGATTTGACAGGACCATCCACAGCCTGGTGTCAGTCTCCAGGCCGTGCTGAAGGAGGCGACATCGTTCTGGAACCAGCTCCGTTTTATATCAGATTTGACGGTACCACCCACAGCCTGGTGTCAGGCTCCAGGCCATGCTGAAGGAGGCGACACCGTTCTGTAACCAGCACCTTGTTATATCAGATTTGACAGGACCATCCACAGCCTGGTGTCAGGCTCCAGGCCGTGCTGAAGGAGGCGACACCGTTCTGTAACCAGCTCCTTGTTATGTCAGATTTGACAGGACCATCCACAGCCTGGTGTCAGGCTCCAGGCCGTACTGAAGGAGGTGACACCGTTCTGTATCCAGCTCCTTGTTATATCAGATTTGACAGGACCATCCACAGCCTGGTGTCAGGCTCCAGGCCGTGCTGAAGGAGGCGACACCGTTCTGTATCCAGCTCCTTGTTATATCAGATTTGACAGGACCATCCACAGCCTGGTGTCAGGCTCCAGGCCGTGCTGAAGGAGGTGACACCGTTCAGTAACCAGCTCCTTGTTATATCAGATTTGACAGGATCATCCACAGCCTGGTGTCAGGCTCCAGGCCGTGCTGAAGGAGGCGACACCGTTCTGTAACCAGCTCCTTGTTGTATCAGATTTGACAGGACCATCCACAGCATGGCGTCAGGCTCCAGGCCGTACTGAAGGAGGCGACACCGTTCTGTAACCAGCTCCTTGTTGTATCAGATTTGACAGGACCATCCACAGCCTGGTGTCAGGCTCCAGGCCGTGCTGAAGGAGGCGACACCATTCTGTAACCAGCTCCTTGTTATATCAGATTTGACAGGACCATCCACAGCCTGGTGTCAGGCTCCAGGCCGTGCTGAAGGAGGTGACACCGTTCTGTAACCAGCTCCTTGTTATATCAGATTTGACAGGACCATCCACAGACTGGTGTCAGGCTCCAGGCCGTGCTGAAGGAGGCGACACAGTTCTGAAACCAGCTCCTTGTTATATCAGATTTGACAGGCCCATCCACAGGCTGGTGTCAGGCTCCAGGCCGTGCTGAAGGAGGTGACACCGTTCTGTAACCAGCACCGTGTTGTATCAGATTTGACAGGACCATCCACAGCCTGGTGTCAGGCTCCAGGCCGTGCTGAAGGAGGCGACACAGTTCTGAAACCAGCTCCTTGTTATATCAGATTTGACAGGCCCATCCACAGGCTGTTGTCAGGCTCCAGGCCGTGCTGAAGGAGGTGACACCGTTCTGTAACCAGCACCGTGTTATATCAGATTTGACAGGCCCATCCACAGGCTGGTGTCAGGCTCCAGGCCGTGCTGAAGGAGGTGACACCGTTCTGTAACCAGCTCCTTGTTGTATAAGATTTGACAGGACCATCCACAGCCTGGTGTCAGGCTCCAGGCCGTGCTGAAGGAGGTGACACCGTTCTGTAACCAGCTCCTTGTTGTATCAGATTTGACAGGACCATCCACACCCTGGTGTCAGGCTCCAGGCCGTGCTGAAGGAGGCGACACCGTTCTGTAACCAGCTCCTTGTTATATCAGATTTGACAGGACCATCCACAGCCTGGTGTAAGGCTCCAGGCCGTGCTGAAGGAGGCAACATCGTTCTGTAACCAGCACCGTGATATATCAGATTTGGCAGGCCCACCCACAGCCTGGTGTCAGGCTCCAGGCTGTGCTGAAGGAGGCGACAGCATTCTGTAACCAGCTCCTTGTTATATCAGGTTTGACAGCACCATCCACACTCTGGTGTCAGGCTCCAGGCCGTGCTGAAGGAAACCCATCCTCAGCATCTCCACTCACCTTCCAATAACACAACCTGCAGAAACCCATTCTCAGCATCTTCACTAACCTCCCAATAACACAACCTGCAGAAACCCATTCTCAGCATCTTCACTCACCTCCCAATAACACAAGCTGCAGAAACCCATCCTCAGCATCTCCACTCACCTTCCAATAACACAACCTGCAGAAACCCATTCTCAGCATCTTCACTAACCTCCCAATAACACAACCTGCAGAATCCTATCCTCAGCATCTCCACTCACCTCCCAATAACACAACCTGCAGAAACCCATCCTCAGCATCTCCACTCACCTTCCAATAACACAACCTACAGAAACCCATCCTCAGCATCTCCACTCACCTCCCAATAACACAACCTGCAGAAAACCATCCTCAGCATCTCCACTCACTTTCCAATAACACAACCTGCAGAACCCATCCTCAGCATCTTCAATCACCTCCCAATAACACAACCTGCAGAAACCCATCCTCAGAATCGTCACTCATCTCCCAATAACACAACCTGCAGAAACCCATCCTCAGCATCTCTACTGACCTTCCAATAACACAACCTGCAGAAACACATCCTCAGCTTCTTCACTCACCTCCCAAGAACACAACCTGCAGAAACCTAACCTCAGCATCTCCACTCAGCTCCCAATAACACAACCTGCAGAAACCAATCCTCAGCATCTTCACTCACCTCCCAATAAATCAACCTGCAGAAACCCATCCTCAGAATCGTCACTCATCTCCCAATAACACAACCTGCAGAAACCCATCCTCAGCATCACCACTCACCTCCCAATAACACAACCTGCAGAAACCCATCCTCAGCATCTCCACTCACCTCCCAATAACACAACCTTCAGAAACCCATCCTCAGCATCACCACTCACCTCCCAATAACACAACCTGCAGAAACCCATCCTCAGCATCTTCACTCACCTCCCAATAACACAACCTGCAGAAATCCATCCTCAGCATCTCCACTCACGTCCCAATAACACAACCTGCAGAAACCCATTCTCAGCATCTTCCCTAACCTCCCAATAATAGAACCTGCAGAAACCCATCTTCTGCATCTCCACTCACCTCCCAACAACACAACCTGCAGATACCCATTCTCAGCATTTCCACTCATCTCCCAATAATACAACCTGCAGTAACCCATCCTCAGCATCTTCCCTAACCGCCCAATAACACAACCTGCAGAAACCCATCATCAGCATCTACACTAACCTCCCAATAACACAACCTGCAGAAACCCATCCTCAGCATCTTCAAAAATCATCCAATAACACAACCTGCAGAAACCCATGCTCAGCATCTCCACTAATCTTCCAATAACACAACCTGCAGAAACCCATCCTCAGCATCTTCACAAACCTTCCAATAACACAACCTGCAGAAACCCATCCTCTGCATCTCCACTCGCCTCCCAATAACACAACCTGCAGAAACCCATCCTCAGCATCTTCCCTAACCTCCCAATAACACAACCTGCAGATACACATTCTCAGCATTTCCACTCATCTCCCAATAACACAACCTGCAGAATCCCATCCTCAGCATCTCCACCCACCCCCCAATAACACAACCTGCAGAAACCCATCCTCAGCATCTCCACTCAACTTCCAATAACACAACCTGCAGAAACCCATCCTCAGCATCTCCACTCACCTCCCAATAGCACAAACTGCTGAAACCCATCCACAGCATCTCCACTCACCTCCCAATAACACAACCTGCGGAAAACCATCCTCAGTATCTCCACTCACCTTCCAATAACACAACCTGCAGAAACCCATCCTCAGCATCTTCACTCAACTTCCAATAACACAAAGTGCAGAAACCCATCCTCAGCATCTTCACTCACCTCCCAATAACACAACCTACAGAAACCCATCCCCAACATCTTCACTAACCACCCAATAACACAACCTGCAGAATCCTATCCTCAGCATCTCCACTCACCTCCCAATAACACAAACTGCAGAAACCCATCCTCAGCATCTTCACTAACCTTCCAATAACACAACCTGCAGAAACCCATCCTCAGCATCTTCACAAATCTTCCAATAACACAACCTGCAGAAACCCATCCTCAGCATCTCCACACCTCCCAATAACACAACCTGCAGAAACCCATCCTCAGCATCTCCACTCACTTTCCAATAACACAACCTGCAGAACCCATCCTCAGCACCTTAACTAATCTTCCAATAACACAACCTGCAGAAACCCATCCACAACATATTCACTAACCTTCCAATAACACGACCTGCAGAAACCCATCCTCAGCATCTTCACTCACCTTCCAATAACACAAACTGGAGAAACCCATCCTCAGCATCTTCACTCACCTTCCAATAACACAAACTGGAGAAACCCATCCTCAGCATCTTCACTAACCTCCCAATAACACAACCTGCAGAATCCTATCCTCAGCATCTCCACTGATCTCCCAGTAACACAACCTGCAGAAACCCATCCTCAGCATCTCCACTCACCCCCCAATAACACAACCTGCAGAAACCCATCCTCAGCATTTCCACTTAACTTCCAATAACACAACCTGCAGAAACCCATCCTCAGCATCTTCAAAAATCTTCCAATAACTCAACCTGCAGAAACCCATCCTCTGCATCTCCACTCGCCTCCCAATAGCACAACCTGCAGAAACCCATCCTCAGCATCTTCCCTAACCTCCCAATAACACAACCTGCGGATACACATTCTCAGCATTTCCACTCATCTCCCAATAACACAACCTGCAGAAACCCATCCTCAGCATCTCCACCCACCCCCCAATAATACAACCTGCAGAAACCCATCCTCAGCATCTCCACTCAACGTCCAATAACACAACCTGCAGAAACCCATCCTCAGCATCTCCACTCACCTCCCAATAGCACAAACTGCTGAAACCCATCCACAGCATCTCCACTCACCTCCCAATAACACAACCTGCAGAAACCCATCCTCAGTATCTCCACTCACCTTCCAATAACACAACCTGCAGAAACCCATCCTCAGCATCTTCACTCACCTTCCAATAACACAAACTCCAGAAACCCATCCTCAGCATCTTCACTCACCTCCCAATAACACAACCTGCAGAAACCCATCCCCAACATCTTCACTAACCTCCCAATAACACAACCTGCAGAATCCTATCCTCAGCATCTCCACTCACCTCCCAATAATACAAACTGCAGAAACCCATCCACAGCATCTCCACTCACCTCCCAATAACACAACCTGCAGAATCCCATCCTCCGCATCTTCACTAACCTTCCAATAACACAACCTGCAGAAACCCATCCTCAGCATCTTCACAAATCTTCCAATAACACAACCTGCAGAAACCCATCCTCAGCATCTCCACTCACCTCCCAATAACACAACCTGCAGAAACCCATCCTCAGCATCTCCAATCACTTTCCAATAACACAACCTGCAGAACCCATCCTCAGCACCTTAACTAATCTTCCAATAACACAACCTGCAGAAACCCATCCACAACATATTCACTAACCTTCCAATAACACGACCTGCAGAAACCCATCCTCAGCATCTTCACTCACCTTCCAATAACACAAACTGGAGAAACCCATCCTCAGCATCTTCACTCACCTCCCAATAACACAACCTGCAGAAACCCATCCCCAACATCTTCACTAACCTCCCAATAACACAACCTGCAGAATCCTATCCTCAGCATCTCCACTCATCTCCCAATAACACAACCTGCAGAAACCCATCCTCAGCATCTCCTCTCACCCCCCAATAACACAACCTGCAGAAACCCATCCTCAGCATCTCCACTCAACTTCCAATCACACAACCTGCAGAAACCCATCCTCAGCATCTCCACTCACCTCCCAATAACACAAACTGCTGAAACCCATCCACAGCATCTCCACTCACCTCCCAATAACACAACCTGCAGAAACCCATCCTCAGTATCTCCAGTCACCTTCCAATAACACAACCTACAGAAACCCATCCTCAGCATCTTCACTCACCTTCCAATAACACAAACTGCAGAAACCCATCCTCAGCATCTTCACTCACCTCCCAATAACACAACCTGCAGAAACCCATCCCCAACATCTTCACTGACCTCCCAATAACACAACCTGCAGAATCCTATCCTCAGCATCTCCACTCACCTCCCAATAACACAACCTGCAGAAACCCATTCTCCGCATCTTCACTCACCTCCCAATAACACAACCTGCAGAAACCCATCCTCAGCATCTCCACCCACCTTCCAATAACACAACCTGCAGAAATCCATTCTCAGCATCTTCACTAACCTCCCAATAACACAACCTGCAGAAACCCATTCTCAGCATCTTCACTCACCTCCCAATAACACAACCTGCAGAAACCCATCCTCAGCATCTCCACTCACCTTCCAATAACACAACCTGCAGAAACCCATCCTTAGCATCTTCACAAATCTTCCAATAACACAACCTGCAGAAACCCATCCTCAGCATCTCCACTCACCTCCCAATAACACAACCTGCAGAAACCCATCCTCAGCATCTCCACTCACTTTCCAATAACACAACCTGCAGAACACATCCTCAGCACCTTAACTAATCTTCCAATAACACAATCTGCAGAAACCCATCCACAACATATTCACTAACCTTCCAATAACACGACCTGCAGAAACCCATCCACAGCACCTGCACTCACCTCCCAATAACACAACCTGCAGAAACCCATCCTCCGCATCTCCACTATCCTTCCAATAACTCAACCTGCAGAAACCCATTCTCAGCATCTTCACTCACCTCCCAATAACACAACCTGCAGAAACCCATGCTCAGCATCTCCACTTACCTCCCAATAACACATCCTGCAGAAACACATCCTCAGCATTTCCACTTACGTCCCAATAACACAACCTGCAGAAAGCAATTCTCAGCATCTTCCCTAACCGCCCAATAACACAACCTGCAGAAACCCATCATCAGCATCTACACTAACCTAACAATAACACAACCTGCAGAAACCCATCCTCAGCATCTTCAAAAATCATCCAATAACACAACCTGCAGAAACCCATGCTCAGCATCTCCACTAATCTTCCAATAACACAACCTGCAGAAACCCATCCTCTGCATCTCCACTCGCCTCCCAATAACACGACCTGCAGAAACCCATCCTCAGCATCTTCACAAACCTTCCAATAACACAACCTGCAGAAACCCATCCTCTGCATCTCCACTCGCCTCCCAATAACACAACCTGCAGAATCCTATCCTCAGCATCTCCACTCATCTCCCAGTAACACAACCTGCAGAAACCCATCCTCAGCATCTCCACTCACCCCCCAATAACACAACCTGCAGAAACCCATCCTCAGCATATCCACCCAACTTCCAATAACACGACCTGCAGAAACCCATCCTCAGCATCTTCACAAACCTTCCAATAACACAACCTGCAGAAACCCATCCTCTGCATCTCCACTCGCCTCCCAATAACACAACCTGCAGAATCCTATCCTCAGCATCTCCACTCATCTCCCAGTAACACAACCTGCAGAAACCCATCCTCAGCATCTCCACTCACCCCCCAATAACACAACCTGCAGAAACCCATCCTCAGCATTTCCACCCAACTTCCAATAACACAACCTGCAGAAACCCATCCTCAGCATCTTCAAAAATCTTCCAATAACTCAACCTGCAGAAACCCATCCTCTGCATCTCCACTCGCCTCCCAATAAAACAACCTGCAGAAACCCATCCTCAGCATCTCCACCCACCCCCCAATAACACAACCTTCAGAAACCCATCCTCAGCATCTCCACTCAACTTCCAATAACACAACCTGCAGAAACCCATCCTCAGCATCTCCACTCACCTCCCAATAGCACAAACTGCTGAAACCCATCCACAGCATCTCCACTCACCTCCCAATAACACAACCTGCAGAAACCCATCCTCAGTATCTCCACTCACCTTCCAATAACACAACCTGCAAAAACCCATCCTCAGCATCTTCACTCACCTTCCAATAACACAAACTCCAGAAACCCATCCTCAGCATCTTCACTCACCTCCCAATAACACAACCTGCAGAAACCCATCCCCAACATCTTCACTAACCTCCCAATAACACAACCTGCAGAATCCTATCCTCAGCATCTCCACTCACCTCCCAATAACACAAACTGCAGAAACCCATCCACAGCATCTCCACTCACCTCCCAATAACACAACCTGCAGAATCCCATCCTCTGCATCTTCACTAACCTTCCAATAACACAACCTGCAGAAACCCATCCTCAGCATCTTCACAAATCTTCCAATAACACAACCTGCAGAAACCCATCCTCAGCATCTCCACTCACCTCCCAATAACACAACCTGCAGAAACCCATCCTCAGCATCTCCACTCACTTTCCAATAACACAACCTGCAGAACCTATCCTCAGCACCTTAACTAATCTTCCAATAACACAACCTGCAGAAACCCATCCACAACATATTCACTAACCTTCCAATAACACGACCTGCAGAAACTCATCCTCAGCATCTTCACTCACCTTCCAATAACACAAACTGGAGAAACCCATCCTCAGCATCTTCACTCACCTCCCAATAACACAACCTGCAGAAACCCATCATCAGTATCTCCACTCACCTTCCAATAACACAACCTGCAGAAACCCATCCTCAGCATCTTCACTCACCTTCCAATAACACAAACTGGAGAAACCCATCCTCAGCATCTTCACTCACCTCCCAATAACACAACCTGCAGAAACCCATCCCCAACATCTTCACTAACCTCCCAATAACACAACCTGCAGAATCCTATCCTCAGCATCTCCACTCACCTCCCAATAACACAACCTGCAGAAACCCATCCTCAGCATCTCCACTCACCCCCCAATAACACAACCTGCAGAAACCCATCCTCAGCATCTCCACTCAACTTCCAATCACACAACCTGCAGAAACCCATCTTCAGCATCTCCACTCACCTCCCAATAACACAAACTGCTGAAACCCATCCACAGCATCTCCACTCACCTCCCAATAACACAACCTGCAGAAACCCATCCTCAGTATCTCCAGTCACCTTCCAATAACACAACCTGCAGAAACCCATCCTCAGCATCTTCACTCACCTTCCAATACCAGCTCCTTGTTATATCAGATTTGACAGGACCATCCACAGCCTGGTGTCAGGCTCCAGGCCGTGCTGAAGGAGGCGACACCGTTCTGTAACCAGCTCCTTGTTATATCGGATTTGACAGGACCATCCACAGCCTGGTGTCAGGCTCCAGGCCGTGCTGAAGGAGGCGACACCGTTCTGTAACCAGCTCCTTGTTATATCAGATTTGACAGGACTATCCACAGCCTGGTGTCAGGCTCCAGGCCGTGCTGAAGGAGGTGACACCGTTCTGTAACCAGCACCTTGTTATATCAGATTTGACAGGACCATCCGCAGCCTGGTGTCAGGCTCCAGGCCGTGCTGAAGGAGGCGTCACCGTTCTGTAACCAGCTCCTTGTTACATCAGATTTGACAGGACCATCCACAGCCTGGTGTCAGGCTCCAGGCCGCGCTGAAGGAGGTGACACCGTTCTGTAACCAGCTCCTGGTTATGTCAGATTTGACAGGCCCATCCACAGCCTGGTTTCAGGCTCCAGGCCGTGCTGAAGGAGGCGACACCGTACTGTAACCAGCTCCTTGTTATATCAGATTTGACAGGACCATCAACAGCCTGGTGTCAGGCTGCAGGCCGTGCTGAAGGATGTGACAACGTTCTGTAACCAGCTCCTTGTTATATCAGATTTGACAGGACCATCCACAGCCTGGTGTCAGGCTCCAGGCCGTGCTGAAGGAGGCGACACAGTTCTGTAACCAGCTCCTAGTTATATCAGATTTGACAGGACCATCCACAGCCTGGTGTCAGGCTCCAGGCCGTGCTGAAGGAGGTGACACCATTCTGTAACCAGCTCCTAGTTATATCAGATTTGACAGGACCATCCACAGCCTGGTGTCAGGCTCCAGGCCGTGCTGAAGGAGGCGACACCGTTCTGTAACCAGCTCCTTGTTATATCAGATTTGACAGGACCATCCACAGCCTGGTGTCAGGCTCCAGGCAGTGCTGAAGGAGGCGACACCGTTCTGTAACCAGCTCCTTGTTGTATCAGATTTGACAGGATCATCCACAGCCTGGTGTCAGGCTCCAGGCCGTGCTGAAGGAGGCGACACCGTTCTGTAACCAGTTCCGCGTTGTATCAGATTTGACAGGACCATCCACAGCCTGGTGTCAGGCTCCAGGCCGTGCTGAAGGAGGTGACACCATTCTGTAACCAGCTCCTAGTTATATCAGATTTGACAGGACCATCCACACTCTGGTGTCAGGCTCCAGGCCGTGCTGAAGGAGGTGACACCGTTCTGTAACCAGCTCCTTGTTATATCAGATTTGACAGGACCATCCACTGCCTGGTGTCAGGCTCCAGGCAGTGCTGAAGGAGGCGACACCGTTCTGTAACCAGCTCCTTGTTGTATCAGATTTGACAGGATCATCCACAGCCTGGTGTCAGGCTCCAGGCCGTGCTGAAGGAGGCGACACCGTTCTGTAACCAGTTCCGTGTTGTATCAGATTTGACAGGACCATCCACAGCCTGGTGTCAGGCTCCAGGCCGTGCTGAAGGAGTTGATACCGTTCTGTAACCAGCTCCTTGTTATATCAGATTTGACAGGACCATCCACAGCCTGGTGTCAGGCTCCAGGCCGTGCTGAAGGAGGCGACACCGTTCTGTAACCAGTACCGTGTTGTATCAGATTTGACAGGTCCATCCACAGCCTGGTGTCAGGCTCCAGGCCGTGCTGAAGGAGGCGACACCGTTCAGTAACCAGCTCCTTGTTATCTCAAATTTGACAGGACCATCCACAGCCTGGTGTCAGGGTCCAGGCACTGCTGAAGGAGGCGACACCGTTCTGTAACCAGCTCCGTGTTATATCAGATTTGACAGGACCATCCACAGCCTGGTGTCAGGCTCCAGGCCGTGCTGAAGGAGGCGACACCGTTCTGTAACCAGTTCCGTGTTGTATTATATTTGACAGGACCATCCACAGCCTGGTGTCAGGCTTCAGGCCGTGCTGAAGGAGGTGACACCGTTCTGTAACCAGCACCATGTTATATCAGATTTGACAGGACCATCCACAGCCTGGTGTCAGGTTCCAGGCCGTGCTGAAGGAGGCAACACCGTTCTGTAACCAGCTCCTTGTTATATCAGATTTGACAGGACCATCCAAAGCCTGGTGTCAGGCTCCAGGCCGTGCTGAAGGAGGCGACACCGTTCTGTAACCAGCTCCTTGTTATATCAGATTTGACAGGACCATCCACAGCCTGGTGTCAGGCTCCAAACCGTGCTGAAGGAGGCGACACCGTTCTGTAACCAGCTCCCTGTTATATCAGATTTGACAGGACCAATCACAGTCTGGTAACAGGCTCCAGGCCGTGCTGAAGGAGGTGACACCGTTCTGTAACCAGCTCCTTGTTGTATCAGATTTGACAGGACCTTCCACAGCCTGGTGTCAGGCTCCAGGCCGTGCTGAAGGAGGCGACACCGTTCAGTAACCAGCTCCTTGTTATCTCAAATTTGACAGGACCATCCACAGCCTGGTTTCAGGCTCCAGGCCGTGCTGAAGGAGGCGACACCGTTCTGTAACCAGCTCCTTGTTATATCAGATATGACAAGGACCATCCACAGCCTGGTGTCAGGCTCCAGGCCGTGCTGAAGGAGGCGACACCGTTCTGTAACCAGCTCCTTGTTATATCAGATTTGACAGGACCATCCACAGCCTGGTGTCAGGCACCAGGCCGTGCTGAAGGAGGCGACACCGTTCTGTAATCAGCTCCTTGTTATATCAGATTTGACAGGACCATCCACAGCCTGGTGTCAGGCTCCAGGCACTGCTGAAGGAGGCGACACCGTTCTGTAACCAGCTCCGTGTTATATCAGATTTGACAGGACCATCCACAGCCTGGTGTCAGGCTCCAGGCCGTGCTGAAGGAGGTGACACCGTTCTGTAACCAGCTCCTTGTTATATCAGATTTGACAGGACCATCCACAGCCTGGTGTCAGGCTCCAGGCCGTGCTGAAGGAGGCGACACCGTTCTGTAACCAGCTCCTTGTTATATCAGATTTGACAGGACCATCCACAGCCTGGTGTAAGGCCCCAGGCCGTGCTGAAGGAGGTGACACCGTTCTGTAACCAGCTCCTTGTTGTATCAGATTTGACAGGACCATCCACAGCCTGGTGTCAGGCTCCAGGCCATGCTGAAGGAGGCGACACCGTTCTGTAACCAGCACCTTGTTCTATCAGATTTGACAGGACCATCCACAGCCTGGTGTCAGGCTCCAGGCCGTGCTGATGGAGGTGTCACCGTTCTGTAACCAGCTCCTTGTTATATCAGATTTGACAGGACCATCCACAGCCTGGTGTCAGGCTCCAGGCCGTGCTGAAGGAGGCGACACCGTTCTGTAACCAGCTCCTTGTTATATCAGATTTGACAGGACCATCCACAGCCTGCTGTCAGACTCCAGGCCGTGCTGAAGGAGGTGAAACCGGTCTGTAACCAGCTCCTTGTTATATCAGATTTGACAGGACCATCCACAGCCTGGTGTCAGGCTCCAGGCCGTGCTGAAGGAGATGACACCGGTCTGTAACCAGCTCCTTGTTATATCAGGTTTGACAGGACCATCCACAGCCTGGTGTCAAGCTCCAGGCCGTGCTGAAGGAGGCGACACCGTTCTGTAACCAGCTCCTTGTTATATCAGATTTGACAGGACCATCCACAGCCTGGTGTCAGGCTCCAGGCCATGCTGAAGGAGGCGACACCGTTCTGTAACCAGCTCCTTGTTATGTCAGATTTGACAGGACCATCCACAGCCTGGTGTCAGGCTCCAGTCCGTGCTGAAGGAGGTGACACCGTTCTGTAACCAGCTCCTTGTTATATCAGGTTTGACAGGACCATCTACAGCCTGGTGTCAGGCTCCAGTCCGTGCTGAAGGAGGCGACACCGTTCTGTAACCAGCTCTTTGTTATATCAGATTTGACAGGACCATTCACAGCCTGGTGTCAGGCTCCAGGCCGTGCCGAAGGAGGCGACACCGTTCTGTAACCAGCTCCTTGTTGTATCTGATTTGACAGGACCATCCACAGCCTGGTGTCAGGCTCCAGGCCGTGCTGAAGGAGGCGACACCGTTCTGTAACCAGCTCCTTGTTATATCAGATTTGACAGGACCATCCACAGCCTGGTGTCAGGCTCCAGGCCGTGCTGAAGGAGGTGACACCGTTCTGTAACCAGCACCTTGTTGTATCAGATTTGACAGGACCATCCACATCCTGGTGTCAGGCTCCAGGCCGTGCTGAAGGAGGTGACACCGTTCTGTAACCAGCTCCTTGTTGTATCAGATTTGACAGGACCATCCACAGCCTGGTGTCAGGCTCCAGGCCATGCTGAAGGAGGCGACACCGTTCTGTAACCAGCTCCTTGTTATATCAGGTTTGACAGGACCATCCACAGCCTGGTGTCAGGCTCCAGGCCGTGCTGAAGGAGGCGACACCGTTCTGTAACCAGCACCCTGTTATATCAGATTTGACAGGACCATCCACATCCTGGTGTCAGGCTCCAGCCCGTGCTGAAGGAGGCGACACCGTTCTGTAACCAGCTCCTTGTTATATCAGGTTTGACAGGACCATCCACAGCCTGGTGTCAGGCTCCAGGCCGTGCTGAAGGAGGCGACACCATTCTGTAACAAGCTCCTTGTTCTATCAGATTTGTCAGGACCATCCACAGCCTGGTGTCAGGCTCCAGCCCGTGCTGAAGGAGGCGACACCGTTCTGTAACCAGCTCCTTGTTATATCAGATTTGACAGGACCATCCACAGCCTGGTGTCAGGCTCCAGGCCGTGCTGAAGGAGGTGACACCGTTCTGTAACCAGCACCTTGTTATATCAGATTTGACAGGACAATCCACAGCCTGGTGTCAGGCTCCAGGCCGTGCTGAAGGAGGCGACACCGTTCTGTAACCAGCTCCTTGTTATATCAGATTTGACAGGACCATCCACAGCCTGGTGTCAGGCTCCAGGCCGTGCTGAAGGAGGCGCCACCGTTCTGTATCCAGCTCCTTGTTGTATCAGATTTGACAGGACCATCCACAGCCTGGTGTCAGGCTCCAGGCCGTGCTGAAGGAGGTGACACCGTTCTGTAACCAGCTCCTTGTTATATCAGATTTGACAGGACCATCCACAGCCTGGTGTCAGGCTCCAGGCCGTGCTGAAGGAGGCGACACCGTTCTGTAACCAGCACCTTGTTATATCAGATTTGACAGGACCATCCACAGCCTGGTGTCAGGCTCCAGGCCGTGCTGAAGGAGGCGACACCGTTCTGTAACCAGCTCCTTGTTATATCAGATTTGACAGGACCATCCACAGTCTGGTGTCAGGCTCCAGGCCGTGCTGAAGGAGGTGACACCGTTCTGTAACCAGCTCCTTGTTATATCAGATTTGACAGGACCATCCACAGCCTGGTGTCAGGCTCCAGGCCGTGCTGAAGGAGGCGACACCGTTCTGTAACCAGCACCTTGTTATATCAGATTTGACAGGACCATCCACAGCCTGGTGTCAGGCTCCAGGCCGTGCTGAAGGAGGCGACACCGTTCTGTAACCAGCTCCTTGTTATATCAGATTTGACAGGACCATCCACAGTCTGGTGTCAGGCTCCAGGCCGTGCTGAAGGAGGCGACACCGTTCTGTAACCAGCTCCTTGTTATATCAGATTTGACAGGACCATCCACAGCCTGGTGTCAGGCTCCAGGCCGTGCTGAAGGAGGCGACAGCGTTCTGTAACCAGCACCTTGTTATATCAGATTTGACAGGACCATCCAAACTCTGGTGTCAGGCTCCAGGCCGTGCTAAAGGAGGCGACACCGTTCTGTAACCAGCTCCTTGTTATATCAGATTTGACAGGACCATCCACAGCCTGGTGTCAGGCTCCAGGCCGTGCTGAAGGAGGCGACACCTTTCTGTAACCTGCTCCGTGTTATATCAAATTTCACAGGACCAGCCACAGCATGGCGTCAGGCTCCAGGCCGTGCTGAAGGAGGCAACACCGTTCTGTAACCAGCTCCTTGTTATATCAGATTTGAAAGGACCATCCACAGCCAGGTGTCAGGCTCCAGGCCGTGCTGAAGGAGGCGACACCGTACTGTAATCAGCTCCGTGTTATATCAGATTTGACAGGACCATCCACAGCATGGCGTCAGGCTCCAGGCCGTGCTGAAGGAGGCGACACCGTTCTGTAACCAGCTCCGTGTTATGTCAGATTGGAAAGGACCATCCACAGCCTGGTGTCAGTCTCCAGGCCGTGCTGAAGGAGGCGACACCGTTCTGTAACGAGCTCCTTGTTATATCAGATTTGACAGGACCATCCACAGCCTGGTGTCAGGCTCCAGGCCGTGCTGAAGGAGGCGACACCGTTCTGTAACCAGCTCCTTGTTATATCAGATTTGACAGGACCATCCACAGCCTGGTGTCAGGCTCCAGGCCGTGCTGAAGGAGGCGGCATCGTTCTGTAACCAGCTCCGTGTTATATCAGATTTGACGGGACCACCCACAGCCTGGTGTCAGGCTCCAGGCCGTGCTGAAGGAGGCGACACCGTTCTGTAACCAGTTCCGTGTTGTATCAGATTTGACAGGACCATCCACAGCCTGGTGTCAGGCTCCAGGCCGTGCTGAAGGAGTTGATACCGTTCTGTAACCAGCTCCTTGTTATATCAGATTTGACAGGACCATCCACAGCCTGGTGTCAGGCTCCAGGCCGTGCTGAAGGAGGCGACACCGTTCTGTAACCAGTACCGTGTTGTATCAGATTTGACAGGACCATCCACAGCCTGGTGTCAGGCTCCAGGCCGTGCTGAAGGAGGCGACACCGTTCAGTAACCAGCTCCTTGTTATCTCAAATTTGACAGGACCATCCACAGCCTGGTGTCAGGGTCCAGGCACTGCTGAAGGAGGCGACACCGTTCTGTAACCAGCTCCGTGTTATATCAGATTTGACAGGACCATCCACAGCCTGGTGTCAGGCTCCAGGCCGTGCTGAAGGAGGCGACACCGTTCTGTAACCAGTTCCGTGTTGTATTATATTTGACAGGACCATCCACAGCCTGGTGTCAGGCTTCAGGCCGTGCTGAAGGAGGTGACACCGTTCTGTAACCAGCACCATGTTATATCAGATTTGACAGGACCATCCACAGCCTGGTGTCAGGTTCCAGGCCGTGCTGAAGGAGGCAACACCGTTCTGTAACCAGCTCCTTGTTATATCAGATTTGACAGGACCATCCACAGCCTGGTGTCAGGCTCCAGGCCGTGCTGAAGGAGGCGACACCGTTCTGTAACCAGCTCCTTGTTATATCAGATTTGACAGGACCATCCACAGCCTGGTGTCAGGCTCCAAACCGTGCTGAAGGAGGCGACACCGTTCTGTAACCAGCTCCCTGTTATATCAGATTTGACAGGACCAATCACAGTCTGGTAACAGGCTCCAGGCCGTGCTGAAGGAGGTGACACCGTTCTGTAACCAGCTCCTTGTTGTATCAGATTTGACAGGACCTTCCACAGCCTGGTGTCAGGCTCCAGGCCGTGCTGAAGGAGGCGACACCGTTCAGTAACCAGCTCCTTGTTATCTCAAATTTGACAGGACCATCCACAGCCTGGTTTCAGGCTCCAGGCCGTGCTGAAGGAGGCGACACCGTTCTGTAACCAGCTCCTTGTTATATCAGATATGACAAGGACCATCCACAGCCTGGTGTCAGGCTCCAGGCCGTGCTGAAGGAGGCGACACCGTTCTGTAACCAGCTCCTTGTTATATCAGATTTGACAGGACCATCCACAGCCTGGTGTCAGGCACCAGGCCGTGCTGAAGGAGGCGACACCGTTCTGTAATCAGCTCCTTGTTATATCAGATTTGACAGGACCATCCACAGCCTGGTGTCAGGCTCCAGGCACTGCTGAAGGAGGCGACACCGTTCTGTAACCAGCTCCGTGTTATATCAGATTTGACAGGACCATCCACAGCCTGGTGTCAGGCTCCAGGCCGTGCTGAAGGAGCTAACACCGTTCTGTAACCAGCTCCTTGTTATATCAGATTTGACAGGACCATCCACAGCCTGGCGTCAGGCTCCAGGCCGTGCTGAAGGAGGCGACACCGTTCTGTAACCAGCTCCTTGTTATATCAGATTTGACAGGACCATCCACAGCCTGGTGTAAGGCCCCAGGCCGTGCTGAAGGAGGCGACACCGTTCTGTAACCAGCTCTTTGTTATATCAGATTTGACAGGACCATTCACAGCCTGGTGTCAGGCTCCAGGCCGTGCCGAAGGAGGCGACACCGTTCTGTAACCAGCTCCTTGTTGTATCTGATTTGACAGGACCATCCACAGCCTGGTGTCAGGCTCCAGGCCGTGCTGAAGGAGGCGACACCGTTCTGTAACCAGCTCCTTGTTATATCAGATTTGACAGGACCATCCACAGCCTGGTGTCAGGCTCCAGGCCGTGCTGAAGGAGGTGACACCGTTCTGTAACCAGCACCTTGTTGTATCAGATTTGACAGGACCATCCACATCCTGGTGTCAGGCTCCAGGCCGTGCTGAAGGAGGTGACACCGTTCTGTAACCAGCTCCTTGTTGTATCAGATTTGACAGGACCATCCACAGCCTGGTGTCAGGCTCCAGGCCATGCTGAAGGAGGCGACACCGTTCTGTAACCAGCTCCTTGTTATATCAGGTTTGACAGGACCATCCACAGCCTGGTGTCAGGCTCCAGGCCGTGCTGAAGGAGGCGACACCGTTCTGTAACCAGCACCCTGTTATATCAGATTTGACAGGACCATCCACATCCTGGTGTCAGGCTCCAGCCCGTGCTGAAGGAGGCGACACCGTTCTGTAACCAGCTCCTTGTTATATCAGGTTTGACAGGACCATCCACAGCCTGGTGTCAGGCTCCAGGCCGTGCTGAAGGAGGCGACACCATTCTGTAACAAGCTCCTTGTTCTATCAGATTTGTCAGGACCATCCACAGCCTGGTGTCAGGCTCCAGCCCGTGCTGAAGGAGGCGACACCGTTCTGTAACCAGCTCCTTGTTATATCAGATTTGACAGGACCATCCACAGCCTGGTGTCAGGCTCCAGGCCGTGCTGAAGGAGGTGACACCGTTCTGTAACCAGCACCTTGTTATATCAGATTTGACAGGACAATCCACAGCCTGGTGTCAGGCTCCAGGCCGTGCTGAAGGAGGCGACACCGTTCTGTAACCAGCTCCTTGTTATATCAGATTTGACAGGACCATCCACAGCCTGGTGTCAGGCTCCAGGCCGTGCTGAAGGAGGCGCCACCGTTCTGTATCCAGCTCCTTGTTGTATCAGATTTGACAGGACCATCCACAGCCTGGTGTCAGGCTCCAGGCCGTGCTGAAGGAGGTGACACCGTTCTGTAACCAGCTCCTTGTTATATCAGATTTGACAGGACCATCCACAGCCTGGTGTCAGGCTCCAGGCCGTGCTGAAGGAGGCGACACCGTTCTGTAACCAGCACCTTGTTATATCAGATTTGACAGGACCATCCACAGCCTGGTGTCAGGCTCCAGGCCGTGCTGAAGGAGGCGACACCGTTCTGTAACCAGCTCCTTGTTATATCAGATTTGACAGGACAATCCACAGTCTGGTGTCAGGCTCCAGGCCGTGCTGAAGGAGGCGACACCGTTCTGTAACCAGCTCCTTGTTATATCAGATTTGACAGGACCGTCCACAGCCTGGTGTCAGGCTCCAGGCCGTGCTGAAGGAGGCGACACCGTTCTGTAACCAGCTCCTTGTTGTATCAGATTTGACAGGACCATCCACAGCCTGGTGTCAGGCTCCAGGCCGTGCTGAAGGAGGTGACACCGTTCTGTAACCAGCTCCTTGTTATATCAGATTTGACAGGACCATCCACAGCCTGGTGTCAGGCTCCAGGCCGTGCTGAAGGAGGCGACACCGTTCTGTAACCAGCACCTTGTTATATCAGATTTGACAGGACCATCCACAGCCTGGTGTCAGGCTCCAGGCCGTGCTGAAGGAGGCGACACCGTTCTGTAACCAGCTCCTTGTTATATCAGATTTGACAGGACCATCCACAGTCTGGTGTCAGGCTCCAGGCCGTGCTGAAGGAGGCGACACCGTTCTGTAACCAGCTCCTTGTTATATCAGATTTGACAGGACCATCCACAGCCTGGTGTCAGGCTCCAGGCCGTGCTGAAGGAGGCGACAGCGTTCTGTAACCAGCACCTTGTTATATCAGATTTGACAGGACCATCCAAACTCTGGTGTCAGGCTCCAGGCCGTGCTAAAGGAGGCGACACCGTTCTGTAACCAGCTCCTTGTTATATCAGATTTGACAGGACCATCCACAGCCTGGTGTCAGGCTCCAGGCCGTGCTGAAGGAGGCGACACCTTTCTGTAACCTGCTCCGTGTTATATCAAATTTCACAGGACCAGCCACAGCATGGCGTCAGGCTCCAGGCCGTGCTGAAGGAGGCAACACCGTTCTGTAACCAGCTCCTTGTTATATCAGATTTGAAAGGACCATCCACAGCCAGGTGTCAGGCTCCAGGCCGTGCTGAAGGAGGCGACACCGTACTGTAATCAGCTCCGTGTTATATCAGATTTGACAGGACCATCCACAGCATGGCGTCAGGCTCCAGGCCGTGCTGAAGGAGGCGACACCGTTCTGTAACCAGCTCCGTGTTATGTCAGATTGGAAAGGACCATCCACAGCCTGGTGTCAGTCTCCAGGCCGTGCTGAAGGAGGCGACACCGTTCTGTAACGAGCTCCTTGTTATATCAGATTTGACAGGACCATCCACAGCCTGGTGTCAGGCTCCAGGCCGTGCTGAAGGAGGCGACACCGTTCTGTAACCAGCTCCTTGTTATATCAGATTTGACAGGACCATCCACAGCCTGGTGTCAGGCTCCAGGCCGTGCTGAAGGAGGCGACATCGTTCTGTAACCAGCTCCGTGTTATATCAGATTTGACGGGACCACCCACAGCCTGGTGTCAGGCTCCAGGCCGTGCTGAAGGAGGCGACACCGTTCTGTAACCAGCTCCTTGTTATATTAGATTTGACAGGACCACCCACAGCCTGGTGTCAGGCTCCAGGCCGTGCTGAAGGAGGCGACACCGTTCTGAAACCAGCTCCTTGTTATATCAGATTTGACAGGACCATCCACAGCCTGGTGTCAGGCTCCAGGCCGTGCTGAAGGAGGCGACACCGTTCTGAAACCAGCTCCTTGTTATATCAGATTTGACAGGACCATCCACAGGCTGGTGTCAGGCTCCAGGCCATGCTGAAGGAGGCGACACCGTTCTGTAACCAGCACCTTGTTCTATCAGATTTGACAGGACCATCCACAGCCTGGTGTCAGGCTCCAGGCCGTGCTGAAGGAGGCGACACCGTTCTGTAACCAGCTCCTTGTTATATCAGATTTGACAGGACCATCCACAGTCTGGTGTCAGGCTCCAGGCCGTGCTGAAGGAGGCGACACCGTTCTGTAACCAGCTCCTTGTTATATCAGATTTGACAGGACCATCCACAGCCTGGTGTCAGGCTCCAGGCCGTGCTGAAGGAGGCGACAGCGTTCTGTAACCAGCACCTTGTTATATCAGATTTGACAGGACCATCCAAACTCTGGTGTCAGGCTCCAGGCCGTGCTAAAGGAGGCGACACCGTTCTGTAACCAGCTCCTTGTTATATCAGATTTGACAGGACCATCCACAGCCTGGTGTCAGGCTCCAGGCCGTGCTGAAGGAGGCGACACCTTTCTGTAACCTGCTCCGTGTTATATCAAATTTCACAGGACCAGCCACAGCATGGCGTCAGGCTCCAGGCCGTGCTGAAGGAGGCAACACCGTTCTGTAACCAGCTCCTTGTTATATCAGATTTGAAAGGACCATCCACAGCCAGGTGTCAGGCTCCAGGCCGTGCTGAAGGAGGCGACACCGTACTGTAATCAGCTCCGTGTTATATCAGATTTGACAGGACCATCCACAGCATGGCGTCAGGCTCCAGGCCGTGCTGAAGGAGGCGACACCGTTCTGTAACCAGCTCCGTGTTATGTCAGATTGGAAAGGACCATCCACAGCCTGGTGTCAGTCTCCAGGCCGTGCTGAAGGAGGCGACACCGTTCTGTAACGAGCTCCTTGTTATATCAGATTTGACAGGACCATCCACAGCCTGGTGTCAGGCTCCAGGCCGTGCTGAAGGAGGCGACACCGTTCTGTAACCAGCTCCTTGTTATATCAGATTTGACAGGACCATCCACAGCCTGGTGTCAGGCTCCAGGCCGTGCTGAAGGAGGCGACATCGTTCTGTAACCAGCTCCGTGTTATATCAGATTTGACGGGACCACCCACAGCCTGGTGTCAGGCTCCAGGCCGTGCTGAAGGAGGCGACACCGTTCTGTAACCAGCTCCTTGTTATATTAGATTTGACAGGACCACCCACAGCCTGGTGTCAGGCTCCAGGCCGTGCTGAAGGAGGCGACACCGTTCTGAAACCAGCTCCTTGTTATATCAGATTTGACAGGACCATCCACAGCCTGGTGTCAGGCTCCAGGCCGTGCTGAAGGAGGCGACACCGTTCTGAAACCAGCTCCTTGTTATATCAGATTTGACAGGCCCATCCACAGGCTGGTGTCAGGCTCCAGGCCATGCTGAAGGAGGCGACACCGTTCTGTAACCAGCACCTTGTTCTATCAGATTTGACAGGACCATCCACAGCCTGGTGTCAGGCTCCAGGCCGTGCTGAAGGAGGCGACACCGTTCTGTAACCAGCTCCTTGTTATATCAGATTTGACAGGACCACCCACAGCCTGGTGTCAGGCTCCAGGCCGTGCTGAAGGAGGCGACACCGTTCTGTAACCAGCTCCTTGTTATATCAGGTTTGACAGGACCATCTAAAGCCTGGTGTCAGGCTCCAGTCCGTGCTGAAGGAGGCGACACCGTTCTGTAACCAGCTCTTTGTTATATCAGATTTCACAGGACCATTCACAGCCTGGTGTCAGGCTCCAGGCCGTGCAGAAGGAGTCGACACCGTTCTGTAACCAGCTCCTTGTTGTATCTGATTTGACAGGACCATACACAGCCTGGTGTCAGGCTCCAGGCCGTGCTGAATGTGGTGACACCGTTCTGTATCCAGCTCCTTGTTATATCAGATTTGACAGGACCATCCACAGCCTGGTGTAAGGCCCCAGGCCGTGCTGAAGGAGGCGACACCGTTCTGTAACCAGCTCCTTGTTATATCAGATTTGACAGGACCATCCACAGCCTGGTGTCAGGCTCCAGGCTGTGCTGAAGGACGCGACACCGTTCTGTAACCAGCTCCTTGTTATATCAGATTTGACAGGACCATCCACAGCCTGGTGTCAGGCTCCAGGCCATGCTGAAGGAGGCGACACCGTTCTGTAACAAGCACCTTGTTCTATCAGATTTGACAGGACCATCCACAGCCTGGTGTCAGGCTCCAGGCCGTGCTGAAGGAGGTGTCACCGTTCTGTAACCAGCTCCTTGTTATATCAGATTTGACAGGACCATCCACAGCCTGCTGCCAGACTCCAGGCCGTGCTGAAGGAGGTGAAACCGGTCTGTAACCAGCTCCTTGTTATATCAGATTTGACAGGACCATCCACAGCCTGGTGTCAGGCTCCAGGCCGTGCTGAAGGAGGTGACACCGGTCTGTAACCAGCTCCTTGTTATATCAGGTTTGACAGGACCATCCACAGCCTGGTGTCAGGCTCCAGTCCGTGCTGAAGGAGGTGACACCGTTCTGTAACCAGCTCCTTGTTATGTCAGGTTTGACAGGACCATCTACAGCCTGGTGTCAGGCTCCAGTCCGTGCTGAAGGAGGCGACACCGTTCTGTAACCAGCTCTTTGTTATATCAGATTTGACAGGACCATTCACAGCCTGGTGTCAGGCTCTATGCCGTGCCGAAGGAGGCGACACCGTTCTGTAACCAGCTCCTTGTTGTATCTGATTTGACAGGACCATCCACAGCCTGGTGTAAGGCTCCACGCCTTGCTGAAGGAGGCGACACCGTTCTGTAACCAGCTCCTTGTTATATCAGATTTGACAAGACCATCCACAGCCTGGTGTCAGGCTCCAGGCCGTGCTGAAGGAGGCGACACCTTTCTGTAACCAGCCCCTTGTTATATCAGATTTGACAGGACCATCCACAGCCTGGTGTCAGGCTCCAGGCCGTGCTGAAGGAGGTGACACCGTTCTGTAACCAGCACCTTGTTGTATCAGATTTGACAGGACCATCCACATCCTGGTGTCAGGCTCCAGGCTGTGCTGAAGGAGGTGACACCGTTCTGTAACCAGCTCCTTGTTGTATCAGATTTGACAGGACCATCCACAGCCTGGTGTCAGGCTCCAGGCCATGCTGAAGGAGGCGACACCGTTCTGTAACCAGCTCCTTGTTATATCAGGTTTGACAGGACCATCCACAGCCTGGTGTCAGGCTCCAGGCCGTGCTGAAGGAGGCGACACCATTCTGTAACAAGCTCCTTGTTCTATCAGATTTGTCAGGACCATCCACAGCCTGGTGTCAGGCTCCAGCCCGTGCTGAAGGAGGCGACACCGTTCTGTAACCAGCTCCTTGTTATATCAGATTTGACAGGACCATCCACAGCCTGGTGTCAGGCTCCAGGCCGTGCTGAAGGAGGCGACACCGTTCTGTAACCAGCTCCTTGTTATATCAGATTTGACAGGACCATCCACAGCCTGGTGTCAGGCTCCAGGCCGTGCTGAAGGAGGTGACACCGTTCTGTAACCAGCTCCTTGTTATATCAGATTTGACAGGACCATCCACAGCCTGGTGTCAGGCTCCAGGCCGTGCTGAAGGAGGCGACACCGTTCTGTAACCAGCTCCTTGTTGTATCAGATTTGACAGGGACCATCCACAGCCTGGTGTCAGGCTCCAGGCCGTGCTGAGGGAGGCGACACCGGTCTGTAACCAGCTCCTTGTTATATCAGATTTGACAGGACCATCCACAGCCTGGTGTCAGGCTCCAGGCTGTGCTGAAGGAGGTGACACCGTTCTGTAACCAGCTCCTTGTTATATCAGATTTGACAGGACCATCCACAGCCTGGTGTCAGGCTCCAGGCCGCGCTGAAGGAGGCGACACCGTTCTGTAACCAGCTCCTTGTTATATCAGATTTGACAGGACCATCCACAGTCTGGTGTCAGGCTCCAGGCCGTGCTGAAGGAGGCGACATCGTTCTGTAACCAGCTCCTTGTTATATCAGATTTGACAGGACCATCCACAGCCTGGTGTCAGGCTCCAGGCCGTGCTGAAGGAGGCGACACCGTTCTGTAACCAGCTCCGTGTTATATCAAATTTCACAGGACCAGCCACAGCCTGGTGTCAGGCTCCAGGCCGTGCTGAAGGAGGCAACACCGTTCTGTAACCAGCTCCGTGTTATATCAGATTTGACAGGACCATCCACAGCATGGCGTCAGGCTCCAGGCCGTGCTGAAGGAGGCGACACCGTTCTGTAACCAGCTCCTTGTTATATCAGATTTGAAAGGACCATCCACAGCCAGGTGTCAGGCTCCAGGCCGTGCTGAAGGAGGCGACACCGTACTGTAACCAGCTCCGTGTTATATCAGATTTGACAGGACCATCCACAGACTGGTGTCAGGCTCCAGGCCGTGCTGAAGGAGGTGACACGGTTCTGTAACCAGCTCCTTGTTATATCAGATTTGGCAGGACCATCCACAGCCTGGTGTCAGGCTCCAGGCCGTGCTGAAGGAGGCGACACCGTTCTGTAACCAGCTCCTTGTTATGTCATATTTGAAAGGACCATCCACAGCCTGGTGTCAGTCTCCAGGCCGTGCTGAAGGAGGCGACACCGTTCTGTAACCAGCTCCTTGTTCTGTCAGATTTGAAAGGACCATCCACAGCCTGGTGTCAGGCTCCAGGCCGTGCTGAAGGAGGTGACACCGTTCTGTAACGAGCTCCTTGTTATATCAGATTTGACAGGACCATCCACAGCCTGGTGTCAGGCTCCAGGCCGTGCTGAAGGTGGCGACATCGTTCTGTAACCAGCTCCGTGTTATATCAGATTTGACGGGACCACCCACAGCCTGGTGTCAGGCTCCAGGCCGTGCTGAAGGAGGCGACACCGTTCTGTAACCAGCTCCTTGTTATATCAGATTTGACAGGACCACCCACAGCCTGGTGTCAGGCTCCAGGCCGTGCTGAAGGAGGCGACACCGTTCTGAAACCAGCTCCTTGTTATATCAGTTTTGACAGGACCATCCACAGCCTGGTGTCAGGTTCCAGGCCGTGCTGAAGGAGGCGACACCGTTCTGTAACCAGCACCTTGTTATATCAGATTTGACAGGACCATCCACCGCCTGGTGTCAGGCTCCAGGCCGTGCTGAAGGAGGCGACACCGTTCTGTAACCAGCACCTTGTTCTATCAGATTTGACAGGACCATCCACAGCCTGGTGTCAGGCTCCAGGCCGTGCTGAAGGAGGCGACACCGTTCTGTAACCTGCTCCTTGTTATATCAGATTTGACAGGACCATCCACAGCCTGGTGTCAGGCTCCAGGCCGTGCTGAAGGAGGCGACACCGTTCTGTAACGAGCTCCTTGTTATATCAGATTTGACAGGACCATCCACAGCCTGGTGTCAGGCTCCAGGCCGTGCTGAAGGAGGTGACACAGTTCTGTAACCAGCTCCTTGTTATATCAGGTTTGACAGGACCATCTACAGCCTGGTGTCAGGCTCCAGTCCGTGCTGAAGGAGGCGACACCGTTCTGTAACCAGCTCTTTGTTATATCAGATTTCACAGGACCATTCACAGCCTGGTGTCAGGCTCCAGGCCGTGCCGAAGGAGGCGACACCGTTCTGTAACCAGCTCCTTGTTGTATCTGATTTGACAGGACAATCCACAGCCTGTTGTCAGGCTCCAGGCCGTGCTGAAGGAGGCGACACCGTTCTGTAACCAGCTCCTTGTTATATCAGATTTGACAGGACCATCCACAGCCTGGTGTCAGGCTCCAGGCCGTGCTGAAGGAGGCGACACCGTTCTGTAACCAGCTCCTTGTTATATCAGATTTGACAAGACCATCCACAGCCTGGTGTCAGGCTCCAGGCCGTGCTGAAGGAGGCGACACCGTTCTGTAACCAGCTCCTTCTTATGTCAGATTTGAAAGGACCATCCACAGCCTGGTGTCAGTCTCCAGGCCATGCTGAAGGAGGTGACACCGTTCTGTAACGAGCTCCTTGTTATATCAGATTTGACAGGACCATCCACAGCCTGGTGTCAGGCTCCAGGCCGTGCTGAAGGAGGCGACATCGTTCTGTAACCAGCTCCGTGTTATATCAGATTTGACGGGACCACCCACAGCCTGGTGTCAGGCTCCAGGCCGTGCTGAAGGAGGCGACACCGTTCTGTAACCAGCTCCTTGTTATATCAGATTTGACGGGACCATCCACAGCCTGGTGTCAGGCTCCAGGCCGTGCTGAAGGAGGTGACACCGTTCTGTAACCAGCTCCTTGTTATATCAGATTTGACAGGACCACCCACAGCCTGGTGTCAGGCTCCAGGCCGTGCTGAAGGAGGCGACACCGTTCTGTAACCAGCTCCTTGTTATATCAGATTTGACAGGACCATCCACAGCCTGGTGTCAGGCTCCAGGCCGTGCTGAAGGAGGCGACAGCGTTCTGTAACCAGCACCTTGTTATATCAGATTTGACAGGACCATCCACACTCTGGTGTCAGGCTCCAGGCCGTGCTGAAGGAGGCGACACCGTTTTGTAACCAGCTCCTTGTTATATCAGATTTGACAGGACCATCCACAGCCTGGTGTCAGGCTCCAGGCCGTGCTGAAGGAGGCGACACCGTTCTGTAACCAGCTCCGTGTTATATCAGATTTGACGGGACCACCCACAGCCTGGTGTCAAGCTCCAGGCCGTGCTGAAGGAGGCGACACCGTTCTGAAACCAGCTCCTTGTTATATCAGATTTGACAGGCCCATCCACAGGCTGGTGTCAGGCTCCAGGCCATGCTGAAGGAGGCGACACCGTTCTGTAACCAGCACCTTGTTCTATCAGATTTGACAGGACCATCCACAGCCTGGTGTCAGGCTCCAGGCCGTGCTGAAGGAGGCGACACCGTTCTGTACCGAGCTCCTTGTTATATCAGATTTGACAGGACCATCCACAGCCTGGTGTCAGACTCCAGGCCGTGCTGATGGAGGTGTCACCGTTCTGTAACCAGCTCCGTGTTATATCAGATTTGACTGGACCATCCACAGCCTGGTGTCAGTCTCCAGGCCGTGCTGAAGGAGGTGACACCGTTCTGTAACCAGCTCCTTGTTATATCAGGTTTGACAGGACCATCTACAGCCTGGTGTCAGGCTCCAGTCCGTGCTGAAGGAGGCGACACCGTTCTGTAACCAGCTCTTTGTTATATCAGATTTCACAGGACCATTCACAGCCTGGTGTCAGGCTCCAGACCGTGCCGAAGGAGGCGACACCGTTCTGTAACCAGCTCCTTGTTGTATCTGATTTGACAGGACCATCCACAGCCTGGTGTCAGGCTCCAGGCCGTGCTGAAGGAGGCGACACCGTTCTGTAACCAGCTCCTTGTTATATCAGATTTGACAGGACCATCCACAGCCTGGTGTCAGGCTCCAGGCCGTGCTGAAGGAGGCGACACCGTTCTGTAACCAGCTCCTTGTTATATCAGATTTGACAAGACCATCCACAGCCTGGTGTCAGGCTCCAGGCCGTGCTGAAGGAGGCGACACCATTCTGTAACCAGCTCCTTGTTATGTCAGATTTGAAAGGACCATCCACAGGCTGGTGTCAGGCTCCAGGCCGTGCTGAAGGAGGTGACACCGTTCTGTAACCAGCACCTTGTTGTATCAGATTTGACAGGACCATCCACAGCCTGGTGTCAGGCTCCAGGCCGTGCTGAAGGAGGCGACACCGTTCTGTAACGAGCTCCTTGTTATATCAGTTTTGACAGGACCATCCACAGCCTGGTGTCAGGCTCCAGGCCGTGCTGAAGGAGGCGACATCGTTCTGTAACCAGCTCCGTGTTATATCAGATTTGACGGGACCACCCACAGCCTGGTGTCAGGCTGCAGGCCGTGCTGAAGGAGGCGACACCGTTCTGTAACCAGCTCCTTGTTATATCAGATTTGACAAGACCAACCACAGCCTGGTGTCAGGCTCCAGGCCGTGCTGAAGGAGGCGACACCGTTCAGAAACCAGCTCCTTGTTATATCAGATTTGACAGGCCCATCCACAGCCTGGTGTCAGGCTCCAGGCCGTGCTGAAGGAGGCGACACCGTTCTGTAACGAGCTCCTTGTTGTAAAAGATTTGCCAGGACCATCCACACCCTGGTGTCAGGCTCCAGGCCGCGCTGAAGGAGGCGACACCGTT
Source organism: Scyliorhinus torazame (assembly GCF_047496885.1). Classification (NCBI taxonomy): domain Eukaryota; kingdom Metazoa; phylum Chordata; class Chondrichthyes; order Carcharhiniformes; family Scyliorhinidae; genus Scyliorhinus; species Scyliorhinus torazame. The sequence continues at coordinate 138,074 of NW_027307828.1, forward strand.
CTGTAACCAGCACCTTGTTATATCAGATTTGACAGGACCATCCATAGCCTGGTGTCAGGCTCCAGGCCGTGCTGAAGGAGGCGACACCGTTCTGTAACCAGCACCTTGTTATATCAGATTTGACAGGACCATCCACAGCCTGGTGTCAGGCTCCAGGCCGTGCTGAAGGAGGCGACACCGTTCTGTAACCAGCACCTTGTTGTATCAGATTTGACAGGACCATCCACAGCCTGGTGTCAGGCTCCAGGCCGTGCTGAAGGAGGCGACACCGTTCTGTAACCAGCACCTTGTTATATCAGATTTGACAGGACCATCCACAGCCTGGTGTCAGGCTCCAGACCGTGCTGAAGGAGGTGACACCGTTCTGTAACCAGCACCTTGTTGTATCAGATTTGACAGGACCATCCACAGTCTGGTGTCAGGCTGCAGGCCGTGCTGAAGGAGGCGACACCGTTCTGTAACCAGCTCCTTGTTATGTCAGATTTGACAGGACCATCCACAGTCTGGTGTCAGGCTCTAGGCCGTGCTGAAGGAGGTGACACCGTTCTGTAACCAGAACCTTGTTATATCAGATTTGACAGGACCATCCATAGCCTGGTGTCAGGCTCCAGGCCGTGCTGAAGGAGGCGACACCGTTCTGTATCCAGCTCCTTGTTATATCAGATTTGACAGTACCATCCACAGCCTGGTGTCAGGCTCCAGGCCGTGCTGAAGGAGGTGACACCGTTCAGTAACCAGCTCCTTGTTATATCAGATTTGACAGGACCATCCACAGCCTGGTGTCAGGCTCCAGGCCGTGATGAAGGAGGTGACACCGTTCTGTAACCAGCTCCTTGTTGTATCAGATTTGACAGGACCATCCACAGCATGGCGTCAGGCTCCAGGCCGTACTGAAGGAGGCGACACCGTTCTGTAACCAGCTCCTTGTTGTATCAGATTTGACAGGACCATCCACAGCCTGGTGTCAGGCTCCAGGCCGTGCTGAAGGAGGCGACACCGTTCTGTAACAAGCTCAGTGTTATATCAGATTTGACAGGACCATCCACAGCATGGCGTCAGGCTCCAGGCCGTGCTGAAGGAGGCGACATCGTTCTGGAACCAGCTCCTTGTTATATCAGATTTGACAGGAGCATCCACAGCCTGGTGTCAGGCTCCAGGCCGTGCTGAAGGAGGCGACACCGTTCTGTAACCAGCTCCTTGTTCTATCAGATTTGTCAGGACCATCCACAGCCTGGTGTCAGGCACCAGGCCGTGCTGAAGGAGGCGACACCGTTCTGTAACCAGCTCCTTGTTCTATCAGATTTGACAGGACCATCCACCGCCTGGTGTCAGGCTCCAGGCCGTGCTGAAGGTGGTGACACCGTTCTGTAAACAGCTCCGTGTTATATCAGATTTGACAGGACCATCCACAGCCTGGTGTCAGGCTCCAGGCCGTGCTGAAGGAGGTGACACCGTTCTGTAACCAGCACCTTGTTATATCAGATTTGACAGGACCATCCACAGCCTGGTGTCAGGCATCAGGCCGTGCTGAAGGAGGTGACACCGTTCTGTAACCAGCACCTTGTTGTATCAGATTTGACAGGACCATCCACAGCCTGGTGTCAGGCTCCAGGCCGTGCTGAAGGAGGCGACATCGTTCTGGAACCAGCTCCGTTTTATATCAGATTTGACGGTACCACCCACAGCCTGGTGTCAGGCTCCAGGCCGTGCTGTAGGAGGCGACACCGTTCTGTAACCAGCTCCTTGTTATATCAGATTTGACAGGACCATCCACAGACTGGTGTCAGGCTCCAGGCCGTGCTGAAGGAGGCGACACAGTTCTGAAACCAGCTCCTTGTTATATCAGATTTGACAGGCCCATCCACAGGCTGGTGTCAGGCTCCAGGCCGTGCTGATGGAGGCGACACCGTTCTGTAACCAGCTCCTTGTTATATCAGATTTGACAGGACCATCCACAGCCTGGTGTCAGGCTCCAGGCCGTGCTGAAGGAGGCGACACCGTTCTGTAACCAGCTCCTTGTTATATCAGATTTGACAGGACCATCCACAGCCTGGTGTCAGGCTCCAGGCCGTGCTGAAGGAGGCGACACAGTTCTGAAACCAGCTCCTTGTTATATCAGATTTGACAGGACCATCCACAGCCTGGTGTAAGGCTCCAGGCCGTGCTGAAGGAGGCAAAATCGTTCTGTAACCAGCACCGTGATATATCAGATTTGGCAGGCCCACCCACAGCCTGGTGTCAGGCTCCAGGCTGTGCTGAAGGAGGCGACACCATTCTGTAACCAGCTCCTTGTTATATCAGGTTTGACAGCACCATCCACACTCTGGTGTCAGGCTCCAGGCCGTGCTGAAGGAAACCCATCCTCAGCATCTCCACTCACCTTCCAATAACACAACCTGCAGAAACCCATTCTCAGCATCTTCACTCACCTCCCAATAACACAACCTGCAGAAACCCATCCTCAGCATCTCCACTCAACTTCCAATATCTCAACCTGCAGAAACCCATTCTCAGCATCTTCACTAACCTCCCAATAACACAACCTGCAGAAACCCATTCTCAGCATCTTCACTCACCTCCCAATAACACAAGCTGCAGAAACCCCTCCTCAGCATCTCCACTCACCTTCCAATAACACAACCTGCAGAAACCCATTCTCAGCATCTTCACTAACCTCCCAATAACACAACCTGCAGAAACCCATCCTCAGCATCTCCACTCACCTTCCAATAACACAACCTGCAGAAACCCATCCTCAGCATCTCCACTCACCTCCCAATAACACAACCTGCTGAAACCCATCCTCAGCATCTCCACTCACTTTCCAATAACACAACCTGCAGAACCCATCCTCAGCATCTTCGATCACCTCCCAATAACACAACCTGCAGAATCCCATCCTCAGAATCGTCACTCATCTCCCAATAACACAACCTGCAGAAACCCATCCTCAGCATCTCCACTCATCTCCCAATTACACAACCTGCAGAATCCCATTCTCAGCATCTCTACTGACCTTCCAATAACACAACCTGCAGAAACATATCCTCAGCATCTTCACTCACCTCCCAAGAACACAACCTGCAGAAACGCATCCTCAGCATCTTCACTCACCTCCCAATAAATCAACCTGCAGAAACCCATCCTCAGAATCGTCACTCATCTCCCAATAACACAACCTGCAGAAACCCATCCTCAGCATCACCACTCACCTCCCAATAACACAACCTGCAGAAACCCATCCTCAGCATCTCCATCTCCTTACAATAACATAACCTGCAGAAACCTATCCTCAGCATCTCCACACACCTCCCAATAACACAAACTGCAGGAACCCATCGTCAGCATCTCCACTCAACTCCCAATAACACAACCTGCAGAAATCCATCCTCAGCATCTCCACTCACGTCCCAATAACACAACCTGCAGAAACCCATTCTCAGCATCTTCCCTAACCTCCCAATAATAGAACCTGCAGAAACCCATCTTCTGCATCTCCACTCACCTCCCAACAACACAACCTGCAGATACCCATTCTCAGCATTTCCACTCATCTCCCAATAACACAACCTGCAGTAACCCATCCTCAGCATCTTCCCTAACCGCCCAATAACACAACCTGCAGAAACCCATCATCAGCATCTACACTAACCTCCCAATAACACAACCTGCAGAAACCCATCCTCAGCATCTTCAAAAATCATCCAATAACACAACCTGCAGAAACCCATGCTCAGCATCTCCACTAATCTTCCAATAACACAACCTGCAGAAACCCATCCTCAGCATCTTCCCTAACCTCCCAATAACACAACCTGCAGATACACATTCTCAGCATTTCCACTCATCTCCCAATAACACAACCTGCACAATCCCATCCTCAGCATCTCCACCCACCCCCCAATAACACAACCTGCAGAAACCCATCCTCAGCATCTCCACTCAACTTCCAATAACACAACCTGCAGAAACCCATCCTCAGCATCTCCACTCACCTCCCAATAGCACAAACTGCTGAAACCCATCCACAGCATCTCCACTCACCTCCCAATAACACAACCTGCGGAAACCCATCCTCAGTATCTCCACTCACCTTCCAATAACACAACCTGCAGAAACCCATCCTCAGCATCTTCACTCAACTTCCAATAACACAAACTGCAGAAACCCATCCTCAGCATCTTCACTCACCTCCCAATAACACAACCTGCAGAAACCCATCCGCAACATCTTCACTAACCACCCAATAACACAACCTGCAGAATCCTATCCTCAGCATCTCCACTCACCTCCCAATAACACAAACTGCAGAAACCCATCCTCAGCATCTTCACTAACCTTCCAATAACACAACCTGCAGAAACCCATCCTCAGCATCTTCACAAATCTTCCAATAACACAACCTGCAGAAACCCATCCTCAGCATCTCCACACCTCCCAATAACACAACCTGCAGAAACCCATCCTCAGCATCTCCACTCACTTTCCAATAACACAACCTGCAGAACCCATCCTCAGCACCTTAACTAATCTTCCAATAACACAACCTGCAGAAACCCATCCACAACATATTCACTAACCTTCCAATAACACGACCTGCAGAAACCCATCCTCAGCATCTTCACTCACCTTCCAATAACACAAACTGGAGAAACCCATCCTCAGCATCTTCACTCACCTTCCAATAACACAAACTGGAGAAACCCATCCTCAGCATCTTCACCAACCTCCCAATAACACAACCTGCAGAATCCTATCCTCAGCATCTCCACTCATCTCCCAGTAACACAACCTGCAGAAACCCATCCTCAGCATCTCCACTCACCCCCCAATAACACAACCTGCAGAAACCCATCCTCAGCATTTCCACTCAACCTCCAATAACACAACCTGCAGAAACCCATCCTCAGCATCTTCAAAAATCTTCCAATAACTCAACCTGCAGAAACCCATCCTCTGCATCTCCACTCGCCTCCCAATAACACAACCTGCAGAAACCCATCCTCAGCATCTTCCCTAACCTCCCAATAACACAACCTGCGGATACACATTCTCAGCATTTCCACTCATCTCCCAATAACACAACCTGCAGAAACCCATCCTCAGCATCTCCACCCACCCCCCAATAACACAACCTGCAGAAACCCATCCTCAGCATCTCCATTCAACGTCCAATAACACAACCTGCAGAAACCCATCCTCAGCATCTCCACTCACCTCCCAATAGCACAAACTGCTGAAACCCATCCACAGCATCTCCACTCACCTCCCAATAACACAACCTGCAGAAACCCATCCTCAGTATCTCCACTCACCTTCCAATAACACAACCTGCAGAAACCCATCCTCAGCATCTTCACTCACCTTCCAATAACACAAACTCCAGAAACCCATCCTCAGCATCTTCACTCACCTCCCAATAACACAACCTGCAGAAACCCATCCCCAACATCTTCACTAACCTCCCAATAACACAACCTGCAGAATCCTATCCTCAGCATCTCCACTCACCTCCCAATAACACAAACTGCAGAAACCCATCCACAGCATCTCCACTCACCTCCCAATAACACAACCTGCAGAATCCCATCCTCCGCATCTTCACTAACCTTCCAATAACACAACCTGCAGAAACCCATCCTCAGCATCTTCACAAATCTTCCAATAACACAACCTGCAGAAACCCATCCTCAGCATCTCCACTCACCTCCCAATAACACAACCTGCAGAAACCCATCCTCAGCATCTCCACTCACTTTCCAATAACACAACCTGCAGAACCCATCCTCAGCACCTTAACTAATCTTCCAATAACACAACCTGCAGAAACCCATCCACAACATATTCACTAACCTTCCAATAACACGACCTGCAGAAACCCATCCTCAGCATCTTCACTCACCTTCCAATAACACAAACTGGAGAAACCCATCCTCAGCATCTTCACTCACCTCCCAATAACACAACCTGCAGAAACCCATCCCCAACATCTTCACTAACCTCCCAATAACACAACCTGCAGAATCCTATCCTCAGCATCTCCACTCATCTCCCAATAACACAACCTGCAGAAACCCATCCTCAGCATCTCCACTCACCCCCCAATAACACAACCTGCAGAAACCCATCCTCAGCATCTCCACTCAACTTCCAATCACACAACCTGCAGAAACCCATCCTCAGCATCTCCACTCACCTCCCAATAACACAAACTGCTGAAACCCATCCACAGCATCTCCACTCACCTCCCAATAACACAACCTGCAGAAACCCATCCTCAGTATCTCCAGTCACCTTCCAATAACACAACCTGCAGAAACCCATCCTCAGCATCTTCACTCACCTTCCAATAACACAAACTGCAGAAACCCATCCTCAGCATCTTCACTCACCTCCCAATAACACAACCTGCAGAAACCCATCCCCAACATCTTCACTGACCTCCCAATAACACAACCTGCAGAATCCTATCCTCAGCATCTCCACTCACCTCCCAATAACACAACCTGCAGAAACCCATTCTCCGCATCTTCACTCACCTCCCAATAACACAACCTGCAGAAACCCATCCTCAGCATCTCCACCCACCTTCCATTTAACACAACCTGCAGAAATCCATTCTCAGCATCTTCACTAACCTCCCAATAACACAACCTGCAGAAACCCATTCTCAGCATCTTCACTCACCTCCCAATAACACAACCTGCAGAAACCCATCCTCAGCATCTCCACTCACCTTCCAATAACACAACCTGCAGAAACCCATCCTTAGCATCTTCACAAATCTTCCAATAACACAACCTGCAGAAACCCATCCTCAGCATCTCCACTCACCTCCCAATAACACAACCTGCAGAAACCCATCCTCAGCATCTCCACTCACTTTCCAATAACACAACCTGCAGAACACATCCTCAGCACCTTAACTAATCTTCCAATAACACAATCTGCAGAAACCCATCCACAACATATTCACTAACCTTCCAATAACACGACCTGCAGAAACCCATCCACAGCACCTGCACTCACCTCCCAATAACACAACCTGCAGAAACCCATCCTCCGCATCTCCACTATCCTTCCAATAACTCAACCTGCAGAAACCCATTCTCAGCATCTTCACTCACCTCCCAATAACACAACCTGCAGAAACCCATGCTCAGCATCTCCACTAACCTCCCAATAACACAACCTGCAGAAACACATCCTCAGCATTTCCACTTACGTCCCAATAACACAACCTGCAGAAACCCATTCTCAGCATCTTCACTCACCTCCCAATAACACAACCTGCAGAAACCCATCCTCAGCATCTTCACTCACCTTCCAATAACACAACCGGCAGAAACCCATCCTCAGCATCTCCACCCACCTTCCAATAACACAACCTGCAGAAACCCATCCTCAGCATCTCCACTCACCTCCCAATAACACAACCTGCAGAAACCCATCCTCAGCATCTCCACCCACCTTCCAATAACACAACCTGCAGAAATCCATTCTCAGCATCTTCACTAACCTCCCAATAACACAACCTGCAGAAACCCATTCTCAGCATCTCCACTCACCTTCCAATAACACAACCTGCAGAAACCCATCCTCAGTGTCTTCACTCACCTTCCAATAACACAAACTGCAGAAACCCATCCTCAGCATCTTCACTCACCTCCCAATAACACAACCTGCAGAAACCCATCCCCAACATCTTCACTAACCTCCCAATAACACAACCTGCAGAATCCTATCCTCAGCATCTCCACTCACCTCCCAATAACACAACCTGCAGAAACCCATCCTCAGCATCTCCACTCACTTTCCAATAACTCAACCTGCAGAACCCATCCTCAGCACCTTAACTAATCTTCCAATAACACAACCTGCAGAAACCCATCCACACCATATTCACTAACCTTCCAATAACACGACCTGCAGAAGCCCATCCTCAGCACCTGCACTCACCTCCCAATAACACAACCTGCAGAAAACCATCCTCCGCATCTCCACTATCCTTCCAATAACTCAACCTGCAGAAACCCATTCTCAGCATCTTCACTCACCTCCCAATAACACAACCTGCAGAAACCCATCCTCAGCATCTCCTCTAACCTTCCAATAACACAACCTGCAGAAACCCATCCTCAGCATTTCCACTTACGTCCCAATAACACAACCTACAGAAATCCATCCTCAGCATCTCCACTAACCTCCCAATACCACAACCTGCAGAAACCCATCCTCAGCATCTCCACTCACCTCCCAATAACACAACCTGCAGAAACCCATCCTCAGCAACTCCACTAACCTCCCAATAACATAACCTGCAGAAACCCATCCTCAGCATCTTCACTCACCTCACAATACCACAACCTGCAGAAACCCATCCTCAGCATCTTCACTCACCTCCCAATAACACAACCTGCAGAACCCCATCCTCAGCATCTTCACTCACCTCCCAATAACAAAACCTGCAGATACCCATTCTCAGCATTTCCACTCATCTCCCAATAACACAACCTGCAGAAACCCATCCTCAGCATCTTCCCTAACTGCCCAATAACACAACCTGCAGAAACCCATCATCAGCATCTACACTAACCTCCCAATAACACAACCTGCAGAAACCCATCCTCAGCATCTTCAAAAATCATCCAATAACACAACCTGCAGAAACCCATGCTCAGCATCTCCACTAATCTTCCAATAACACAACCTGCAGAAACCCATCCTCAGCATCTTCACAAACCTTCCAATAACACAACCTGCAGAAACCCATCCTCTGCATCTCCACTCGCCTCCCAATAACACAACCTGCAGAATCCTATCCTCAGCATCTCCACTCATCTCCCAGTAACACAACCTGCAGAAACCCATCCTCAGCATCTCCACTCACCCCCCAATAACACAACCTGCAGAAACCCATCCTCAGCATTTCCACTCAACTTCCAATAACACAACCTGCAGAAACCCATCCTCAGCATCTTCAAAAATCTTCCAATAACTCAACCTGCAGAAACCCATCCTCTGCATCTCCACTCGCCTCCCAATAACACAACCTGCAGAAACCCATCCTCAGCATCTTCCCTAACCTCCCAATAACACAACCTGCGGATACACATTCTCAGCATTTCCACTCATCTCCCAATAACACAACCTGCAGAAACCCATCCTCAGCATCTCCACCCACCCCCCAATAACACAACCTTCAGAAACCCATCCTCAGCATCTCCACTCAACTTCCAATAACACAACCTGCAGAAACCCATCCTCAGCATCTCCACTCACCTCCCAATAGCACAAACTGCTGAAACCCATCCACAGCATCTCCACTCACCTCCCAATAACACAACCTGCAGAAACCCATCCTCAGTATCTCCACTCACCTTCCAATAACACAACCTGCAGAAACCCATCCTCAGCATCTTCACTCACCTTCCAATAACACAAACTCCAGAAACCCATCCTCAGCATCTTCACTCACCTCCCAATAACACAACCTGCAGAAACCCATCCCCAACATCTTCACTAACCTCCCAATAACACAACCTGCAGAATCCTATCCTCAGCATCTCCACTCACCTCCCAATAACACAAACTGCAGAAACCCATCCACAGCTCTCCACTCACCTCCCAATAACACAACCTGCAGAATCCCATCCTCCGCATCTTCACTAACCTTCCAATAACACAACCTGCAGAAACCCATCCTCAGCATCTTCACAAATCTTCCAATAACACAACCTGCAGAAACCCATCCTCAGCATCTCCACTCACCTCCCAATAACACAACCTGCAGAAACCCATCCTCAGCATCTCCACTCACTTTCCAATAACACAACCTGCAGAACCCATCCTCAGCACCTTAACTAATCTTCCAATAACACAACCTGCAGAAACCCATCCACAACATATTCACTAACCTTCCAATAACACGACCTGCAGAAACCCATCCTCAGCATCTTCACTCACCTTCCAATAACACAAACTGGAGAAACCCATCCTCAGCATCTTCACTCACCTCCCAATAACACAACCTGCAGAAACCCATCCCCAACATCTTCACTAACCTCCCAATAACACAACCTGCAGAATCCTATCCTCAGCATCTCCACTCATCTCCCAATAACACAACCTGCAGAAACCCATCCTCAGCATCTCCACTCACCCCCCAATAACACAACCTGCAGAAACCCATCCTCAGCATCTCCACTCAACTTCCAATCACACAACCTGCAGAAACCCATCCTCAGCATCTCCGCTCACCTCCCAATAACACAAACTGCTGAAACCCATCCACAGCATCTCCACTCACCTCCCAATAACACAACCTGCAGAAACCCATCCTCAGTATCTCCAGTCACCTTCCAATAACACAACCTGCAGAAACCCATCCTCAGCATCTTCACTCACCTTCCAATAACACAAACTGCAGAAACCCATCCTCAGCATCTTCACTCACCTCCCAATAACACAACCTGCAGAAACCCATCCCCAACATCTTCACTGACCTCCCAATAACACAACCTGCAGAATCCTATCCTCAGCATCTCCACTCACCTCCCAATAACACAACCTGCAGAAACCCATTCTCCGCATCTTCACTCACCTCCCAATAACACAACCTGCAGAAACCCATCCTCAGCATCTCCACCCACCTTCCAATAACACAACCTGCAGAAATCCATTCTCAGCATCTTCACTAACCTCCCAATAACACAACCTGCAGAAACCCATTCTCAGCATCTTCACTCACCTCCCAATAACACAACCTGCAGAAACCCATCCTCAGCATCTCCACTCACCTTCCAATAACACAACCTGCAGAAACCCATCCTTAGCATCTTCACAAATCTTCCAATAACACAACCTGCAGAAACCCATCCTCAGCATCTCCACTCACCTCCCAATAACACAACCTGCAGAAACCCATCCTCAGCATCTCCACTCACCTCCCAATAACACAACCTGCAGAAACCCATCCACAGCATCTCCACTCACCTCCCAATAACACAACCTGCAGAACACATCCTCAGCACCTTAACTAATCTTCCAATAACACAATCTGCAGAAACCCATCCCCAACATATTCACTAACCTTCCAATAACACGACCTGCAGAAACCCATCCACAGCACCTGCACTCACCTCCCAATAACACAACCTGCAGAAACCCATCCTCCGCATCTCCACTATCCTTCCAATAACTCAACTTGCAGAAACCCATTCTCAGCATCTTCACTCACCTCCCAATAACACAACCTGCAGAAACCCATGCTCAGCATCTCCACTAACCTCCCAATAACACAACCTGCAGAAACCCATGCTCAGCATCTCCACTAACCTCCCAATAACACAACCTGCAGAAACACATCCTCAGCATTTCCACTCACCTCCCAATAACACAACCTGCAGAAACCCATTCTCAGCATCTTCACTCACCTCCCAATAACACAACCTGCAGAAACCCATCCTCAGCATCTCCACCCACCTTCCAATAACACAACCTGCTGAAATCCATTCTCAGCATCTTCACTAACCTCCCAATAACACAACCTGCAGAAACCCATTCTCAGCATCTCCACTCACCTTCCAATAACACAACCTGCAGAAACCCATCCTCAGCGTCTTCACTCACCTTCCAATAACACAAACTGCAGAAACCCATCCTCAGCATCTTCACTCACCTCCCAATAACACAACCTGCAGAAACCCATCCCCAACATCTTCACTAACCTCCCAATAACACAACCTGCAGAATCCTATCCTCAGCATCTCCACTCACCTCCCAATAACACAAACTGCAGAAACCCATCCACAGCATCTCCACTCACCTCCCAATAACACAACCTGCAGAATCCCATCCTCAGCATCTTCACTAACCTTCCAATAACACAACCTGCAGAAACCCATCCTCAGCATCTTCACAAATCTTCCAATAACACAACCTGCAGAAACCCATCCTCAGCATCTCCACTCACCTCCCAATAACACAACCTGCAGAAACCCATCCTCAGCATCTCCACTCACTTTCCAATAACTCAACCTGCAGAACCCATCCTCAGCACCTTAACTAATCTTCCAATAACACAACCTGCAGAAACCCATCCACAACATATTCACTAACCTTCCAATAACACGACCTGCAGAAACCCATTCTCAGCATCTTCACTCACCTCCCAATAACACAACCTGCAGAAACCCATCCTCAGCATCTCCACCCACCTTCCAATAACACAACCTGCAGAAACCCATCCTCAGCATTTCCACTTACGTCCCAATAACACAACCTACAGAAATCCATCCTCAGCATCTCCACTAACCTCCCAATACCACAACCTGCAGAAACCCATCCACAGCATCTCCACTCACCTCCCAATAACACAACCTGCAGAAACCCATCCTCAGCAACTCCACTAACCTCCCAATAACACAACCTGCAGAAACCCATCCTCAGCATCTTCACTCACCTCTCAATACCACAACCTGCAGAAACCCATCCTCAGCATCTTCACTCACCTCCCAATAACACAACCTGCAGAAACCCATCCTCAGCATCTTCACTCACCTCCCAATAACAAAACCTGCAGATACCCATTCTCAGCATTTCCACTCATCTCCCAATAACACAACCTGCAGAAACCCATCCTCAGCATCTTCCCTAACCGCCCAATAACACAACCTGCAGAAACCCATCATCAGCATCTACACTAACCTCCCAATAACACAACCTGCAGAAACCCATCCTCAGCATCTTCAAAAATCATCCAATAACACAACCTGCAGAAACCCATGCTCAGCATCTCCACTAATCTTCCAATAACACAAACTGCAGAAACCCATCCTCAGCATCTTCACAAACCTTCCAATAACACAACCTGCAGAAACCCATCCTCTGCATCTCCACTCGCCTCCCAATAACACAACCTGCAGAAACCCATCCTCAGCATCTTCACTAACCTCCCAATAACACAACCTGCAGATACACATTCTCAGCATTTCCACTCATCTCCCAATAACACAACCTGCAGAATCCCATCCTCAGCATCTCCACCCACCCCCCAATAACACAACTTGCAGAAACCCATCCTCAGCATCTCCACTCAACTTCCAATAACACAACCTGCAGAAACCCATCCTCAGCATCTCCACTCACCTCCCAATAGCACAAACTGCTGAAACCCATCCACAGCATCTCCACTCACCTCCCAATAACACAACCTGCGGAAACCCATCCTCAGTATCTCCACTCACCTTCCAATAACACAACCTGCAGAAACCCATCCTCAGCATCTTCACTCACCTTCCAATAACACAAACTGCAGAAACCCATCCTCAGCATCTTCACTCACCTCCCAATAACACAACCTGCAGAAACCCATCCCCAACATCTTCACTAACCACCCAATAACACAACCTGCAGAATCCTATCCTCAGCATCTCCACTCACCTCCCAATAACACAAACTGCAGAAACCCATCCACAGCATCTCCTCTCACCTCCCAATAACACAACCTGCAGAATCCCATCCTCAGCATCTTCACTAACCTTCCAATAACACAACCTGCAGAAACCCATCCTCAGCATCTTCACAAATCTTCCAATAACACAACCTGCAGAAACCCATCCTCAGCATCTCCACACCTCCCAATAACACAACCTGCAGAAACCCATCCTCAGCATCTCCACTCACTTTCCAATAACACAACCTGCAGAACCCATCCACAACATATTCACTAACCTTCCAATAACACGACCTGCAGAAACCCATCCTCAGCATCTTCACTCAGCTTCCAATAACACAAACTGGAGAAACCCATCCTCAGCATCTTCACTCACCTTCCAATAACACAAACTGGAGAAACCCATCCTCATCATCTTCACTAACCTCCCAATAACACAACCTGCAGAATCCTATCCTCAGCATCTCCACTCATCTCCCAGTAACACAACCTGCAGAAACCCATCCTCAGCATCTCCACTCACCCCCCAATAACACAACCTGCAGAAACCCATCCTCAGCATTTCCACTCAACTTCCAATAACACAACCTGCAGAAACCCATCCTCAGCATCTTCAAAAATCTTCCAATAACTCAACCTGCAGAAACCCATCCTCTGCATCTCCACTCGCCTCCCAATAACACAACCTGCAGAAACCCATCCTCAGCATCTTCCCTAACCTCCCAATAACACAACCTGCGGATACACATTCTCAGCATTTCCACTCATCTCCCAATAACACAACCTGCAGTAACCCATCCTCAGCATCTCCACCCACCCCCCAATAACACAACCTGCAGAAACCCATCCTCAGCATCTCCACTCAACTTCCAATAACACAACCTGCAGAAACCCATCCTCAGCATCTCCACTCACCTCCCAATAGCACAAACTGCTGAAACCCATCCACAGCATCTCCACTCACCTCCCAATAACACAACCTGCAGAAACCCATCCTCAGTATCTCCACTCACCTTCCAATAACACAATCTGCAGAAACCCATCCTCAGCATCTTCACTCACCTTCCAATAACACAAACTCCAGAAACCCATCCTCAGCATCTTCACTCACCTCCCAATAACACAATCTGCAGAAACCCATCCCCAACATCTTCACTAACCTCCCAATAACACAACCTGCAGAATCCTATCCTCAGCATCTCCACTCACCTCCCAATAACACAAACTGCAGAAACCCATCCACAGCATCTCCACTCACCTCCCAATAACACAACCTGCAGAATCCCATCCTCCGCATCTTCACTAACCTTCCAATAACACAACCTGCAGAAACCCATCCTCAGCATCTTCACAAATCTTCCAATAACACAACCTGCAGAAACCCATCCTCAGCATCTCCACTCACCTCCCAATAACACAACCTGCAGAAACCCATCCTCAGCATCTCCACTCACTTTCCAATAACACAACCTGCAGAACCCATCCTCAGCACCTTAACTAATCTTCCAATAACACAACCTGCAGAAACCCATCCACAACATATTCACTAACCTTCCAATAACACGACCTGCAGAAACCCATCCTCAGCATCTTCACTCACCTTCCAATAACACAAACTGGAGAAACCCATCCTCAGCATCTTCACTCACCTCCCAATAACACAACCTGCAGAAACCCATCCCCAACATCTTCACTAACCTCCCAATAACATAACCTGCAGAATCCTATCCTCAGCATCTCCACTCATCTCCCAATAACACAACCTGCAGAAACCCATCCTCAGCATCTCCACTCACCCCCCAATAACACAACCTGCAGAAACCCATCCTCAGCATCTCCACTCAACTTCCAATCACACAACCTGCAGAAACCCATCCTCAGCATCTCCACTCACATCCCAATAACACTAACTGCTGAAACCCATCCACAGCATCTCCACTCACCTCCCAATAACACAACCTGCAGAAACCCATCCTCAGTATCTCCAGTCACCTTCCAATAACACAACCTGCAGAAACCCATCCTCAGCATCTTCACTCACCTTCCAATAACACAAACTGCAGAAACCCATCTTCAGCATCTTCACTCACCTCCCAATAACACAACCTGCAGAAACCCATCCCCAACATCTTCACTGACCTCCCAATAACACAACCTGCAGAATCCTATCCTCAGCATCTCCACTCACCTCCCAATAACACAACCTGCAGAAACCCATTCTCCGCATCTTCACTCCCCTCCCAATAACACAACCTGCAGAAACCCATCCTCAGCATCTCCATCCTCCTTCCAATAACACAACCTGCAGAAATCCATTCTCAGCATCTTCACTAACCTCCCAATAACACAACCTGCAGAAACCCATTCTCAGCATCTTCGCTCACCTCCCAATAACACAACCTGCAGAAACCCATCCTCAGCATCTCCACTCACCTTCCAATAACACAACCTGCAGAAACCCATCCTCAGCATCTTCACAAATCTTCCAATAACACAACCTGCAGAAACCCATCATCAGCATCTCCACTCACCTTCCAATAACACAACCTGCAGAAACCCATCCTCAGCATCTCCACTCACTTTCCAATAACACAACCTGCAGAACACAACCTCAGCACCTTAACTAATCTTCCAATAACACAATCTGCAGAAACCCATCCACAACATATTCACTAACCTTCCAATAACACGACCTGCAGAAACCCATCCACAGCACCTGCACTCACCTCCCAATAACACAACCTGCAGAAACCCATCCTCCGCATCTCCACTATCCTTCCAATAACTCAACCTGCAGAAACCCATTCTCAGCATCTTCACTCACCTCCCAATAACACAACCTGCAGAAACCCATGCTCAGCATCTCCACTAACCTCCCAATAACACAACCTGCAGAAACACATCCTCAGCATTTCCACTTACGTCCCAATAACACAACCTGCAGAAACCCATCCTCAGCATCTTCCCTAACCTCCCAATAACACAACCTGCAGAAACCCATTCTCAGCATCTTCACTCACCTCCCAATAACACAACCTGCAGAAACCCATCCTCAGCATCTCCACCCAGCTTCCAATAACACAACCTGCAGAAATCCATTCTCAGCATCTTCACTAACCTCCCAATAACACAACCTGCAGAAACCCATTCTCAGCATCTCCACTCACCTTCCAATAACACAACCTGCAGAAACCCATCCTCAGCGTCTTCACTCACCTTCCAATAACACAAACTGCAGAAACCCATCCTCAGCATCTTCACTCACCTTCCAATAACACAAACTGCAGAAACCCATCCTCAGCATCTTCACTCACCTCCCAATAACACAACCTGCAGAAACCCATCCCCAACATCTTCACTAACCTCCCAATAACACAACCTGCAGAATCCTATCCTCAGCATCTCCACTCACCTCCCAATAACACAAACTGCAGAAACCCATCCACAGCATCTCCACTCACCTCCCAATAACACAACCTGCAGAATCCCATCCTCAGCATCTTCACTAACCTTCCAATAACACAACCTGCAGAAACCCATCCTCAGCATCTTCACAAATCTTCCAATAACACAACCTGCAGAAACCCATCCTCAGCATCTCCACTCACCTCCCAATAACACAACCTGCAGAAACCCATCCTCAGCATCTCCACTCACTTTCCAATAACTCAACCTGCAGAACCCATCCTCAGCACCTTAACTAATCTTCCAATAACACAACCTGCAGAAACCCATCCACAACATATTCACTAACCTTCCAATAACACGACCTGCAGAAGCCCATCCTCAGCACCTGCACTCACCTCCCAATAACACAACCTGCAGAAACCCATCCTCCACATCTCCACTATCCTTCCAATAACTCAACCTGCAGAAACCCATTCTCAGCATCTTCACTCACCTCCCAATAACACAACCTGCAGAAACCCATCCTCAGCATCTCCACTAACCTTCCAATAACACAACCTGCAGAAACCCATCCTCAGCATTTCCACTTACGTCGCAATAACACAACCTACAGAAATCCATCCTCAGCATCTCCACTAACCTCCCAATACCACAACCTGCAGAAACCCATCCACAGCATCTCCACTCACCTCCCAATAACACAACCTGCAGAAACCCATCCTCAGCAACTCCACTAACCTCCCAATAACACAACCTGCAGAAACCCATCCTCAGCATCTTCACTCACCTCTCAATACCACAACCTGCAGAAACCCATCCTCAGCATCTTCACTCACCTCCCAATAACACAACCTGCAGAAACCCATCCTCAGCATCTTCACTCACCTCCCAATAACAAAACCTGCAGATACCCATTCTCAGCATTTCCACTCATCTCCCAATAACACAACCTGCAGAAACCCATCCTCAGCATCTTCCCTAACCGCCCAATAACACAACCTGCAGAAACCCATCATCAGCATCTACACTAACCTCCCAATAACACAACCTGCAGAAACCCATCCTCAGCATCTTCAAAAATCATCCAATAACACAACCTGCAGAAACCCATGCTCAGCATCTCCACTAATCTTCCAATAACACAAACTGCAGAAACCCATCCTCAGCATCTTCACAAACCTTCCAATAACACAACCTGCAGAAACCCATCCTCTGCATCTCCACTCGCCTCCCAATAACACAACCTGCAGAAACCCATCCTCAGCATCTTCACTAACCTCCCAATAACACAACCTGCAGATACACATTCTCAGCATTTCCACTCATCTCCCAATAACACAACCTGCAGAATCCCATCCTCAGCATCTCCACCCACCCCCCAATAACACAACTTGCAGAAACCCATCCTCAGCATCTCCACTCAACTTCCAATAACACAACCTGCAGAAACCCATCCTCAGCATCTCCACTCACCTCCCAATAGCACAAACTGCTGAAACCCATCCACAGCATCTCCACTCACCTCCCAATAACACAACCTGCGGAAACCCATCCTCAGTATCTCCACTCACCTTCCAATAACACAACCTGCAGAAACCCAT
This sequence comes from Scyliorhinus torazame, assembly GCF_047496885.1. Taxonomy (NCBI): domain Eukaryota; kingdom Metazoa; phylum Chordata; class Chondrichthyes; order Carcharhiniformes; family Scyliorhinidae; genus Scyliorhinus; species Scyliorhinus torazame. The sequence goes on from NW_027307828.1 coordinate 156,539, forward strand.
CCTCAGCATCTTCACTCACCTTCCAATAACACAAACTGCAGAAACCCATCCTCAGCATCTTCACTCACCTCCCAATAACACAACCTGCAGAAACCCATCCCCAACATCTTCACTAACCACCCAATAACACAACCTGCAGAATCCTATCCTCAGCATCTCCACTCACCTCCCAATAACACAAACTGCAGAAACCCATCCACAGCATCTCCACTCACCTCCCAATAACACAACCTGCAGAATCCCATCCTCAGCATCTTCACTAACCTTCCAATAACACAACCTGCAGAAACCCATCCTCAGCATCTTCACAAATCTTCCAATAACACAACCTGCAGAAACCCATCCTCAGCATCTCCACACCTCCCAATAACACAACCTGCAGAAACCCATCCTCAGCATCTCCACTCACTTTCCAATAACACAACCTGCAGAACCCATCCACAACATATTCACTAACCTTCCAATAACACGACCTGCAGAAACCCATCCTCAGCATCTTCACTCAGCTTCCAATAACACAAACTGGAGAAACCCATCCTCAGCATCTTCACTCACCTTCCAATAACACAAACTGGAGAAACCCATCCTCATCATCTTCACTAACCTCCCAATAACACAACCTGCAGAATCCTATCCTCAGCATCTCCACTCATCTCCCAGTAACACAACCTGCAGAAACCCATCCTCAGCATCTCCACTCACCCCCCAATAACACAACCTGCAGAAACCCATCCTCAGCATTTCCACTCAACTTCCAATAACACAACCTGCAGAAACCCATCCTCAGCATCTTCAAAAATCTTCCAATAACTCAACCTGCAGAAACCCATCCTCTGCATCTCCACTCGCCTCCCAATAACACAACCTGCAGAAACCCATCCTCAGCATCTTCCCTAACCTCCCAATAACACAACCTGCGGATACACATTCTCAGCATTTCCACTCATCTCCCAATAACACAACCTGCAGAAACCCATCCTCAGCATCTCCACCCACCCCCCAATAACACAACCTGCAGAAACCCATCCTCAGCATCTCCACTCAACTTCCAATAACACAACCTGCAGAAACCCATCCTCAGCATCTCCACTCACCTCCCAATAGCACAAACTGCTGAAACCCATCCACAGCATCTCCACTCACCTCCCAATAACACAACCTGCAGAAACCCATCCTCAGTATCTCCACTCACCTTCCAATAACACAATCTGCAGAAACCCATCCTCAGCATCTTCACTCACCTTCCAATAACACAAACTCCAGAAACCCATCCTCAGCATCTTCACTCACCTCCCAATAACACAATCTGCAGAAACCCATCCCCAACATCTTCACTAACCTCCCAATAACACAACCTGCAGAATCCTATCCTCAGCATCTCCACTCACCTCCCAATAACACAAACTGCAGAAACCCATCCACAGCATCTCCACTCACCTCCCAATAACACAACCTGCAGAATCCCATCCTCCGCATCTTCACTAACCTTCCAATAACACAACCTGCAGAAACCCATCCTCAGCATCTTCACAAATCTTCCAATAACACAACCTGCAGAAACCCATCCTCAGCATCTCCACTCACCTCCCAATAACACAACCTGCAGAAACCCATCCTCAGCATCTCCACTCACTTTCCAATAACACAACCTGCAGAACCCATCCTCAGCACCTTAACTAATCTTCCAATAACACAACCTGCAGAAACCCATCCACAACATATTCACTAACCTTCCAATAACACGACCTGCAGAAACCCATCCTCAGCATCTTCACTCACCTTCCAATAACACAAACTGGAGAAACCCATCCTCAGCATCTTCACTCACCTCCCAATAACACAACCTGCAGAAACCCATCCCCAACATCTTCACTAACCTCCCAATAACATAACCTGCAGAATCCTATCCTCAGCATCTCCACTCATCTCCCAATAACACAACCTGCAGAAACCCATCCTCAGCATCTCCACTCACCCCCCAATAACACAACCTGCAGAAACCCATCCTCAGCATCTCCACTCAACTTCCAATCACACAACCTGCAGAAACCCATCCTCAGCATCTCCACTCACATCCCAATAACACTAACTGCTGAAACCCATCCACAGCATCTCCACTCACCTCCCAATAACACAACCTGCAGAAACCCATCCTCAGTATCTCCAGTCACCTTCCAATAACACAACCTGCAGAAACCCATCCTCAGCATCTTCACTCACCTTCCAATAACACAAACTGCAGAAACCCATCTTCAGCATCTTCACTCACCTCCCAATAACACAACCTGCAGAAACCCATCCCCAACATCTTCACTGACCTCCCAATAACACAACCTGCAGAATCCTATCCTCAGCATCTCCACTCACCTCCCAATAACACAACCTGCAGAAACCCATTCTCCGCATCTTCACTCCCCTCCCAATAACACAACCTGCAGAAACCCATCCTCAGCATCTCCATCCTCCTTCCAATAACACAACCTGCAGAATTCCATTCTCAGCATCTTCACTAACCTCCCAATAACACAACCTGCAGAAACCCATTCTCAGCATCTTCACTCACCTCCCAATAACACAACCTGCAGAAACCCATCCTCAGCATCTCCACTCACCTTCCAATAACACAACCTGCAGAAACCCATCCTCAGCATCTTCACAAATCTTCCAATAACACAACCTGCAGAAACCCATCCTCAGCATCTCCACTCACCTCCCAATAACACAACCTGCAGAAACCCATCCTCAGCATCTCCACTCACTTTCCAATAACACAACCTGCAGAACACAACCTCAGCACCTTAACTAATCTTCCAATAACACAATCTGCAGAAACCCATCCACAACATATTCACTAACGTTCCAATAACACGACCTGCAGAAACCCATCCACAGCACCTGCACTCACCTCCCAATAACACAACCTGCAGAAACCCATCCTCCGCATCTCCACTATCCTTCCAATAACTCAACCTGCAGAAACCCATTCTCAGCATCTTCACTCACCTCCCAATAACACAACCTGCAGAAACCCATGCTCAGCATCTCCACTAACCTCCCAATAACACAACCTGCAGAAACACATCCTCAGCATTTCCACTTACGTCCCAATAACACAACCTGCAGAAAGCAATTCTCAGCATCTTCCCTAACCTCCCAATAACACAACCTGCAGAAACCCATTCTCAGCATCTTCACTCACCTCCCAATAACACAACCTGCAGAAACCCATCCTCAGCATCTCCACCCAGCTTCCAATAACACAACCTGCAGAAATCCATTCTCAGCATCTTCACTAACCTCCCAATAACACAACCTGCAGAAACCCATTCTCAGCATCTCCACTCACCTTCCAATAACACAACCTGCAGAAACCCATCCTCAGCGACTTCACTCACCTTCCAATAACACAAACTGCAGAAACCCATCCTCAGCATCTTCACTCACCTCCCAATTACACAACCTGCAGAAACCCATCCCCAACATCTTCACTAACCTCCCAATAACACAACCTGCAGAATCCTATCCTCAGCATCTCCACTCACCTCCCAATAACACAAACTGCAGAAACCCATCCACAGCATCTCCACTCACCTCCCAATAACACAACCTGTAGAATCCCATCCTCAGCATCTTCACTAACCTTCCAATAACACAACCTGCAGAAACCCATCCTCAGCATCTTCACAAATCTTCCAATAACACAACCTGCAGAAACCCATCCTCAGCATCTCCACTCACCTCCCAATAACACAACCTGCAGAAACCCATCCTCAGCATCTCCACTCACTTTCCAATAACTCAACCTGCAGAACCCATCCTCAGCACCTTAACTAATCTTCCAATAACACAACCTGCAGAAACCCATCCACAACATATTCACTAACCGTCCAATAACACGACCTGCAGAAACCCATCCTCAGCACCTGCACTCACCTCCCAATAACACAACCTACAGAAACCCATCCTCCGCATCTCCACTATCCTTCCAATAACTCAACCTGCAGAAACCCATTCTCAGCATCTTCACTCACCTCCCAATAACACAACCTGCAGAAACCCATCCTCAGCATCTCCACTAACCTTCCAATAACACAACCTGCAGAAACCCATCCTCAGCATTTCCACTTACGTCCCAATAACACAACCTACAGAAATCCATCCTCAGCATCTCCACTAACCTCCCAATACCACAACCTGCAGAAACCCATCCTCAGCATCTCCACTCACCTCCCAATAACACAACCTGCAGAAACCCATCCTCAGCAACTCCACTAACCTCCCAATAACACAACCTGCAGAAACCCATCCTCAGCATCTTCACTCACCTCACAATACCACAACCTGCAGAAACCCATCCTCAGCATCTTCACTCACCTCCCAATAACACAACCTGCAGAAACCCATCCTCAGCATCTTCACTCACCTCCCAATAACACAACCTGCAGAAACCCATCCTCAGCATCTTCACTCACCTTCCCATAACACAACCTGCAGAAACCCATCCTCAGCAACTCCACTCACCTTCCAATAACACAACCTGCAGAAACACATCCTCAGCATCTTCACTCACCTCCCAAGAACACAACCTGCAGAAACGCATCCTCAGCATCTTCAATCACCTCCCAATAACACAACCTGCAGAAACCCATCCTCAGAATCGTCACTCATCTCCCAATAACACAACCTGCAGAAACCCATCCTCAGCATCTCCACTCATCTCCCAATTACACAACCTGCAGAATCCCATTCTCAGCATCTCGACTGACCTTCCAATAACATAACCTGCAGAAACACATCCTCAGCATCTTCACTCACCTCCCAAGAATACAACCTGCAGAAACGCATCCTCAGCATCTTCACTCACCTCCCAATAACACAACCTGCAGAAACCCATCCTCAGCATCTCCACTCACCTCCCAATAACACAACCTGCAGAAATCCATCCTCAGCATCTCCACTCACGTCCCAATAACACAACCTGCAGAAACCCATTCTCAGCATCTTCCCTAACCTCCCAATAACACAACCTGCAGAAATCCATCCTCTGCATCTCCACTCGCCTCCCAATAACACAACCTGCAGAAACCCATCCTCAGCATCTTCCCTAACCTCCCAATAACACAACCTGCAGATACACATTCTCAGCATTTCCACTCATCTCCCAATAGCACAACCTGCAGAAACCCATCCTCAGCATCTCCACCCACCCCCCAATAACACAACCTGCAGAAACCCATCCTCAGCATCTCCACTCACCTCCCAATAGCACAAACTGCTGAAACCCATCCACAGCATCTCCACTCACCTCCCAATAACACAACCTGCAGAAACCCATCCTCAGTATCTCCACTCACCTTCCAATAACACAACCTGCAGAAACCCATCCTCAGCATCTTCACTCACCTTCCAATAACACAAACTGCAGAAACCCATCCTCAGCATCTTCACTCACCTCCCAATAACAGAACCTGCAGAAACCCATCCCCAACATCTTCACTAACCTCCCAATAACACAACCTGCAGAATCCTATCCTCAGCATCTCCACTCACCTCCCAACAACACAAACTGCAGAAACCCATCCACAGCATCTCCACTCACCTCCCAATAACACAACCTGCAGAATCCCATCCTCAGCATCTTCACTAACCTTCCAATAACACAACCTGCAGAAACCCATCCTCAGCATCTTCACAAATCTTCCAATAACACAACCTGCAGAAACCCATCCTCAGCATCTCCACTCACCTCCCAATAACACAACCTGCAGAAACCCATCCTCAGCATCTCCACTCACTTTCCAATAACACAACCTGCAGAACCCATCCTCAGCACCTTAACTAATCTTCCAATAACACAACCTGCAGAAACCCATCCACAACATATTCACTAACCTTCCAATAACACGACCTGCAGAAACCCATCCTCAGCATCTTCACTCACCTTCCAATAACACAAACTGGAGAAAGCCATCCTCAGCATCTTCACTCACCTCCCAATAACACGACCTGCAGAAACCCATCCCCAACATCTTCACTAACCTCCCAATAACACAACCTGCAGAACCCTATCCTCAGCATCTCCACTCATCTCCCAATAACACAACCTGCAGAACCCATCCTCAGCACCTTAACTAATCTTCCAATAACACAACCTGCAGAAACCCATCCACAACATATTCACTAACCTTCCAATAACACGACCTGCAGAAACCCATCCTCAGCATCTTCACTCACCTTCCAATAACACAAACTGGAGAAAGCCATCCTCAGCATCTTCACTCACCTCCCAATAACACGACCTGCAGAAACCCATCCCCAACATCTTCACTAACCTCCCAATAACACAACCTGCAGAAACCCATCCCCAACATCTTCACTAACCTCCCAATAACACAACCTGCAGAATCCTATCCTCAGCATCTCCACTCATCTCCCAATAACACAACCTGCAGAAACCCATCCTCAGCATCTCCACTCACCCCCCAATAACACAACCTGCAGAAACCCATCCTCAGCATCTTCAAAAATCTTCCAATAACACAACCTGCAGAAACCCATGCTCAGCATCTCCACTAACCTTCCAATAACACAACCTGCAGAAACCCATCCTCAGCATTTCACAAACCTTCCAATAACACAACCTGCAGAAACCCATCCTCTGCATCTCCACTCGCCTCCCAATAACACAACCTGCAGAAACCCATCCTCAGCATCTTCCCTAACCTCCCAATAACACAACCTGCAGGTACACATTCTCAGCATTTCCACTCATCTCCCAATAACACAACCTGCAGAAACCCATCCTCAGCATCTCCACCCACCCGCCAATAACACAACCTGCAGAAACCCATCCTCAGCATCTCCACTCAACTTCCAATAACACAACCTGCAGAAACCCATCCTCAGCATCTCCACTCACCTCCCAATAACACAACCTGCAGAAACCCATCCTCAGCATCTCCACTCACCTCCCAATAGCACAAACTGCTGAAACCCATCCACAGCATCTCCACTCACCTCCCAATAACACAACCTGCAGAAACCCATCCTCAGTATCTCCACTCACCTTCCAATAACACAACCTGCAGAAACCCATCCTCAGCATCTTCACTCACCTTCCAATAACACAAACTGCAGAAACCCATCCACAGCATCTTCACTCACCTCCCAATAACACAACCTGCAGAAACCCATCACCAACATCTTCACTCACCTCCCAATAACACAACCTGCAGAATCCTATCCTCAGCATCTCCACTCACCTCCCAATAACACAAACTGCAGAAACCCATCCACAGCATCTCTACTCACCTCCCAATAACACAACCTGCAGAATCCCATCCTCAGCATCTTCACTAACCTTCCAATAACACAACCTGCAGAAACCCATCCTCAGCATCTTCACAAATCTTCCAATAACACAACCTGCAGAAACCCATCCTCAGCATCTCCACTCACCTCCCAATAACACAACCTGCAGAAACCCATCCTCAGCATCTCCACTCACTTTCCAATAACACAACCTGCAGAACCCATCCTCAGCACCTTAACTAAACTTCCAATAACACAACCTGCAGAAACCCATCCACAACATATTCACTAACCTTCCAATAACACGACCTGCAGAAACCCATCCTCAGTATCTTCACTCACCTTCCAATAACACAAACTGGAGAAACCCATCCTCAGCATCTTCACTCACCTCCCAATAACACAACCTGCAGAAACCCATCCCCAACATCTTCACTAACCTCCCAATAACACAACCTGCAGAATCCTATCCTCAGCATCTCCACTCATCTCCCAATAACACAACCTGCAGAAACCCATCCTCAGCATCTCCACTCACCCCCCAATAACACAACCTGCAGAAACCCATCCTCAGCATCTCCACTCAACTTCCAATAACACAACCTGCAGAAACCCATCCTCAGCATCTCCAATCACCTCCCAATAACACAAACTGCTGAAACCCATCCACAGCATCTCCACTCACCTCCCAATAACACAACCTGCAGAAACCCATCCTCAGTATCTCCACTCACCTTCCAATAACACAACCTGCAGAAACCCATCCTCAGCATCTTCACTCACCTTCCAATAACACAAACTGCAGAAACCCATCCTCAGCATCTTCACTCACCTCCCAATAACACAACCTGCAGAAACCCATCCCCAACATCTTCACTAACCTCCCAATAACACAACCTGCAAAATCCTATCCTCAGCATCTCCACTCACCTCCCAATAACACAACCTGCAGAAACCCATTCTCAGCATCTTCACTCACCTCCCAATAACACAACCTGCAGAAACCCATCCTCAGCATCTCCACCCACCTTCCAATAACACAACCTGCAGAAATCCATTCTCAGCATCTTCACTAACCTCCCAATAACACAACCTGCAGAAACCCATTCTCAGCATCTTCACTCACCTCCCAATAACACAACCTGCAGAAACCCATCCTCAGCATCTCCACTCACCTTCCAATAACACAACCTGCAGAAACCCATCCTCAGAATCTTCACAAATCTTCCAATAACACAACCTGCAGAAACCCATCCGCAGCATCTCCACTCACCTCCCAATAACACAACCTGCAGAAACCCATCCTCAGCATCTCCACTCACTTTCCAATAACACAACCTGCAGAACCCATCCTCAGCACCTTAACTAATCTTCCAATTACACAACCTGCAGAAACCCATCCACAACATATTCACTAACCTTCCAATAACACGACCTGCAGAAACCCATCCTCAGCACCTGCACTCACATTCCAATAACACAACCTGCAGAAACCCATCCTCCGCATCTCCACTATCCTTCCAATAACTCAACCTGCAGAAACCCATTCTCAGTATCTTCACTCACCTCCCAATAACACAACCTGCAGAAACCCATCCTCAGCATCTCCACTAACCTCCCAATAACACAACCTGCAGAAACCCATCCTCAGCATTTCCACTTACGTCCCAATAACACAACCTGCAGAAACCCATCCTCAGCATCTCCACTCACCTTCCAATAACACAACCTGCAGAAATCCATTCTCAGCATCTTCACTAACCTCCCAATAACACAACCTGCAGAAACCCATCCTCAGCATCTCCACTCACCTTCCAATAACACAACCTGCAGAAACCCATCCTCAGCGTCTTCACTCACCTTCCAATAACACAAACTGCAGAAACCCATCCTCAGCATCTTCACTCACCTCCCAATAACACAACCTGCAGAAACCCATCCCCAACATCTTCACTAACCTCCCAATAACACAACCTGCAGAATCCTATCCTCAGCATCTCCACTCACCTCCCAATAACACAAACTGCAGAAACCCATCCACAGCATCTCCACTCACCTCCCAATAACACAACCTGCAGAATCCCATCCTCAGCATCTTCACTAACCTTCCAATAACACAACCTGCAGAAACCCATCCTCAGCATCTTCACAAATCTTCCAATAACACAACCTGCAGAAACCCATCCTCAGCATCTCCACTCACCTCCCAATAACACAACCTGCAGAAACCCATCCTCAGCATCTCCACTCACTTTCCAATAACACAACCTGCAGAACCCATCCTCAGCACCTTAACTAATCTTCCAATAACACAACCTGCAGAAACCCATCCACAACATATTCACTAACCTTCCAATAACACGACCTGCAGAAACCCATCCTCAGCACCTGCACTCACCTCCCAATAACACAACCTGCAGAAGCCCATCCTCCGCATCTCCACTATCCATCCAATAACTCAACCTTCAGAAACCCATTCTCAGCATCTTCACTCACCTCCCAATAACACAACCTGCAGAAACCCATCCTCAGCATCTCCACTATCCTTCCAATAACACAACCTGCAGAAACCCATCCTCAGCATTTCCACTTACGTCCCAATAACACAATCAGCAGAAAGCAATCCTCAGCATCTTCCCTAACGTCCCAATAACACAACCTGCAGAAACCCATTCTCAGCATCTTCACTCACCTCCCAATAACACAACCTGCAGAAACCCATCCTCAGCATCTCCACCCACCTTCCAATAACACAACCTGCAGAAATCCATTCTCAGCATCTTCACTAACCTCCCAATAACACAACCTGCAGAAACCCATTCTCAGCATCTTCACTCACCTCCCAATAACACAACCTGCAGAAACCCATCCTCAGCATCTCCACTCACCTTCCAATAACACAACCTGCAGAAACCCATTCTCAGCATCTTCACTAACCTCCCAATAACGCAACCTGCAGAAACCCATCCTCAGCATCTCCACTCACCTTCCAATAACACAACCTGCAGAAACCCATCCTCAGCATCTTCACTCACCTCCCAATAACACAACCTGCAGAAACCCATCATCAGCATCTTCACTAACCTCCCAATAACACAACCTGCAGGAAACCATCCTCAGCATCTTCACTCACATTCCAATAACACAACCTACAGAAATCCATCCTCAGCATCTCCACTAACCTCCCAAAACCACAACCTGCAGAAACCCATCCTCAGCATCTCCACTCACCTCCCAATAACACAACCTGCAGAAACCCATCCTCAGCATCTTCACACCTCACAATACCACAACCTGCAGAAACCCATCCTCAGCATCTTCACTCACCTCCCAATAACACAACCTGCAGAAACCCATCCTCAGCATCTTCACTCACCTTCCCATAACACAACCTGCAGAAACCCATCCTCAGCAACTCCACTCACCTTCCAATAACACAACCTGCAGAAACACATCCTCAGCATCTTCACTCACCTCCCAAGAACACAACCTGCAGAAACCAATCCTCAGCATCTTCACTCACCTCCCAATAACACAACCTGCAGAAACCCATCCTCAGAATCGTCACTCATCTCCCAATAACACAACCTGCAGAAACCCATCCTCAGCATCTCCACTCATCTCCCAATTACACAACCTGCAGAATCCCATTCTCAGCATCTCTACTGACCTTCCAATAACACAACCTGCAGAAACACATCCTCAGCATCTTCACTCACCTCCCAAGAACACAACCTGCAGAAACGCATCCTCAGCATCTTCACTCACCTCCCAATAACACAACCTGCAGAAACCCATCCTCAGAATCGTCACTCATCTCCCAATAACACAACCTGCAGAAACCCATCCTCAGCATCTCCACTCATCTCCCAATTACACAATCTGCAGAAACCCATCCTCAGCATCTTCACTCACCTTCCAATAACACAACATGCAGAAACCCATCTTCGCATCTTCACACACCTCCGAATAACACAACCTGCAGAAACACATCCTCAGCATCTCCACTCACCTCCCAATAACACAACCTGCAGAAACCCATCCTCAGCATCTCCACTCAGCTCCCAATAGCACAACCGGCAGAAACCCATTCTCAGAATCTCCACTCACCTCCTAATAACACAACCTGCAGAAACCCATCCTCAGAATCTTCACTCACCTTCCAATAACACAACCTGCAGAAACCCATCCTCATTATCTCCACCTGCAGAAGCCCATCCTCAGCATCTCCACTCACCTCCTAATAACACAACCTGCAGAAACCCATCCTCAGCATCTCCACTCACCTCCCAATAACACAACCTGCAGAAACCCATTCTCAGCATCTTCACTCACCTCCCAATAACACAACCTGCAGAAACCCAGCATCTTCTCTAACCTCCCAGTAACACAACCTGCAGAAACCCATCATCAGCACCTCCACTCACCTCCCAATAACACAACCTGCAGAAACCCATCCTCCGCATCTCCACTCACCTCCCAATAACACAACCTGCAGAAAACCATCCTCAGCATCTTCACTCACCTCCCAATTACACAACCTGCAGAAACCCATCCTCAGCATCTCCACTCACCTCCCAATAATACAACCAGCAGAAACCCGTCCTCAGCATCTTCACTCACCTCCCAATAACACAACCTGCAGAAATCCATCCTCAGCATCTTCCCTAACCTTCCAATAACACAACCTGCAGAAACCCATCCTCAGCATCTTCACTATTCTTCCAATAACACAACCTGCAGAAATCCATCCTCAGCATTTCCACATAACTCCCAATTACACAACCTGCAGAAACCCATTCTCAGCATCTTCACTCACCTCCCAATAACACAACCTGCAGAAACACATCCTCAGCATCTCCACTCACCTCCCAATAACACAACCTGCAGAACCCCATCCTCAGCATCTCTACTGACCTTCCAATAACACAACCTGCAGAAACCCATCCTCAGCATCTTCACTCACCTTCCAATAACACAACCTGCAGAAACCCATCCTCAGCATCTCCACTCACCTTCCAATAACACAACCTGCAGAAAGCCATCCTCGACATCTCCACTCATCTTCCAATAACACAACCTGCAGAAACCCATCCTCAGCATCTCCACTCACCTCCCAATAACACGACCTGCAGAAACCCATCCTCAGCATCTTCACCCACCTCCCAATAACACAATCTGCATAAACCCGTCCTGAGCATCTTCCCTAACCTTCCAATAACACAACCTGCTGAAACCCATCCTCAGCATCTCCACTCACCTCCCAATAACACAACCTGTAGAATCCCATCCTCAGCATCTCCACTCGCCTCCCAATAACACAACCTGCACAAACCCTTCCTCAGCATCTCCACTCACCTCCCAATAACACAACCTGCAGAAACCCATCCTCATCATCTCCACTCACCTCCCAATAACACAACCTGCAGAAACCCATCCTCAGCATCTCCATCTCCTTACAATAACATAACCTGCAGAAACCTATCCTCAGCATCTCCACACACCTCCCAATAACACAAACTGCAGGAACGCATCCTCAGCATCTTCACTCACCTCCCAAAAACACAACCTGCAGAAACCCATCCTCAGCATCTTCACTCACCTCCCAATAACACAACCTGCAGAAATCCATTCTCAGCATCTCCATTCACGTCCCGATAACACAACCTGCAGAAACCCATTCTCAGCATCTCCACTCACCTCCCAATAACAAAACCTGCAGATACCCATTCTCAGCATTTCCACTCATCTCCCAATAACACAACCAGCAGAAACCCATCCTCAGCATCTCCATTCACGTCCCGATAACACAACCTGCTGAAACCCATCATCAGCATCTACACTAACCTTCCAATAACACAACCTGCAGAAACCCATCCTCAGCATCTTCACAAGCCTTCCAATACCACAACCTGCAGAAACCCATCCTCTGCATCTCCACTCGCCTCTCAATAACACAACCTGCAGGAACCCAGCCTCAGCAACTCCACTCACCTTCCAATAACACAACCTGCAGATACCCATCCTCTGCATCTCCGCTCGCCTCCCAATAACGCAACCTGCAGAAACCCATCCTCTGCATCTCCGCTGGCCTCCCAATAACACAACCTGTAGAAACCCATCCTCAGCATCTCCACTCACCTTCCAATAACACAACCTGCAGAAACCCATCCTCAGCATCTCCACTCACCTCCCAGTAACACAATCTGCCGAAACCCATCCTCAGCATCTCCACTCACCTCACAATAACACAACCTGCATAAACCCATCCTCAGCATCTTCTCTAACCTCCCAGTGACACAACCTGCAGAAACCCATCATCAGCACCTCCACTCACCTCCCAATAACACAACCTGCAGAAACCCATCCTCCGCATCTCCACTCACCTCCCAATAACACAACCTGCAGAAAACCATCCTCAGCATCTTCACTCACCTCCCAATTACACAACCTGCATATACCCATCCTCAGCATCTTCACTCACCTTCCAATAACACAACCTGCAGAAACCCATCCTCAGCATCTCCACTCCCCTCCCAATAACACAACCTGCAGAAACCCATCCTCAGCATCTTCACTATTCTTCCAATAACACAACCTGCAGAAAGCCATCCTCGACACCTCCACTCATCTTCCAATAACACAACCTGCAGAAACCCATCCTCAGCATCTCCACTCACCTCCCAATAACACGACCTGCAGAAACCCATCCTCAGCATCTCCACTCATCCCCCAATTACACAACCTTCAGAAACCCATCCTCAGCATCTTCACTCACCTCCGAATAACACAACCAGCAGAAACACATCCTGAGCATCTTCACTAACCTTCCAATAACACAACCTGCAGAAACCCATCCTCAGCATCTTCACTCACCTTCCAATAACACCACCTGCAGAAACCCATCCTCAGCATCTCCACTCACCTTCCAATAACACAACCTGCAGAAAGCCATCCTCGACATCTCCACTCATCTTCCAATAACACAACCTGCAGAAACCCATCCTCAGCATCTCCACTCACCTCCCAATAACACAACCTCCTGCAGAAACCCATCCTCAGCATCTTCACTCATCTTCCAATAACACAACCTGCAGAAACCCATCCTCAGCATCTCCACTCACCTTCCAATAACACAACCTGCAGAAAGCCATCCTCGACATCTCCACTCATCTTCCAATAACACAACCTGCAGAAACCCATCCTCAGCATCTCCACTCACCTCCCAATAACACGACTTGCAGAAACCCATCCTCAGCATCTTCACCCACCTCCCAATAACACAATCTGCATAAACCCATCCTCAGCATCTCCACTCACCTCCCAATAACACAACATGCAGAAACCCATCCTCAGCATCTCCACTCACCTCCCAATAACACAACCTGTAGAATCCCATCCTCAGCATCTCCACTCGCCTCCCAATAACACAACCTGCAGAAACCCTTCCTCAGCATCTCCACTCACCTCCCAATAACACAACCTGCAGAAACCCATCCTCATCATCTCCATTCACCTCCCAATAACACAACCTGCAGAAACCCATCCTCAGCATCTCCACTCACCTCCCAATAACACAACCTGCAGAAATCCATTCTCAGCATCTCCACTCACGTCCCAATAACACAACCTGCAGAAACCCATTCTCAGCATCTTCCCTAACCTCCCAATAACAGAACCTGCAGAAACCCATCCTCAGCATCTCCACTCACCTCCCAATAACAAAACCTGCAGATACCCATTCTCAGCATTTCCACTCATCTCCCAATAACACAACCAGCAGAAACCCATCCTCAGCACCTTCCCTAACCGCCCAATAACACAACCTGCTGAAACCCATCATCAGCATCTACACTAACCTTCCAATAACACAACCTGCAGAAACCCATCCTCAGCATCTTCAAAAATCTTCCAATAACACAACTTGCAGAAACCCATCCTCAGCATCTTCACAAACCTTCCAATACCACAACCTGCAGAAACCCATCCTCAGCATCTTCACTCATCTTCCAATAACACAACCTGCAGAAACCCATCCTCAGCATCTCCACTCACCTTCCAATAACACAACCTGCAGAAAGCCATCCTCGACATCTCCACTCATCTTCCAATAACACAACCTGCAGAAACCCATCCTCAGCATCTCCACTCACCTCCCAATAACACGACCTGCAGAAACCCATCCTCTGCATCTCCAATCGCCTCTCAATAACACAACCTGCAGAAACACATCCTGAGCATCTTCACTAACCTTCCAATAACACAACCTGCAGAAACCCATCCTCAGCATCTTCACTCATCTTCCAATAACACAACCTGCAGAAACCCATCCTCAGCATCTCCACTCACCTTCCAATAACACAACCTGCAGAAACCCATCCTCAGCATCTTCACTCACCTTCCCATAACACAACCTGCAGAAACCCATCCTCAGCAACTCCACTCACCTTCCAATAACACAACCTGCAGAAACACATCCTCAGCATCTTCACTCACCTCCCAAGAAGACAACCTGCAGAAACCAGTCCTCAGCATCTTCACTCACCTCCCAATAACACAACCTGCAGAAACCCATCCTCAGAATCGTCACTCATCTCCCAATAACACAACCTGCAGAAACCCATCCTCAGCATCTCCACTCATCTCCCAATTACACAACCTGCAGAATCCCATTCTCAGCATCTCTACTGACCTTCCAATAACTCAACCTGCAGAAACACATCCTCAGCATCTTCACTCACCTCCCAAGAACACAACCTGCAGAAACGCATCCTCAGCATCTTCACTCACCTCCCAATAACACAACCTGCAGAAACCCATCCTCAGAATCGTCACTCATCTCCCAATAACACAACCTGCAGAAACCCATCCTCAGCATCTCCACTCATCTCCCAATTACACAATCTGCAGAAACCCATCCTCAGCATCTTCACTCACCTTCCAATAACACAACATGCAGAAACCCATCCTCAGCATCTTCACACACCTCCGAATAACACAACCTGCAGAAACACATCCTCAGCATCTCCACTCACCTCCCAATAACACAACCTGCAGAAACCCATCCTCAGCATCTCCACTCAGCTCCCAATAGCACAACCGGCAGAAACCCATTCTCAGAATCTCCACTCACCTCCTAATAACACAACCTTTAGAAACCCATCCTCAGAATCTTCACTCACCTTCCAATAACACAACCTGCAGAAACCCATCCTCATTATCTCCACCTGCAGAAGCCCATCCTCAGCATCTCCACTCACCTCCTAATAACACAACCTGCAGAAACCCATCCTCAGCATCTCCACTCACCTCCCAATAACACAACCTGCAGAAACCCATTCTCAGCATCTTCACTCACCTCCCAATAACACAACCTGCAGAAACCCAGCATCTTCTCTAACCTCCCAGTAACACAACCTGCAGAAACCCATCATCAGCACCTCCACTCATCTTCCAATAACACAACCTGCAGAAACCCATCCTCAGCATCTCCACTCACCTTCCAATAACACAACCTGCAGAAAGCCATCCTCGACATCTCCACTCATCTTCCAATAACACAACCTGCAGAAACCCATCCTCAGCATCTCCACTCACCTCCCAATAACACGACCTGCAGAAACCCATCCTCTGCATCTCCAATCGCCTCTCAATAACACAACCTGCAGAAACACATCCTGAGCATCTTCACTAACCTTCCAATAACACAACCTGCAGAAACCCATCCTCAGCATCTTCACTCATCTTCCAATAACACAACCTGCAGAAACCCATCCTCAGCATCTCCACTCACCTTCCAAGAACACAACCTGCAGAAACCCATCCTCAGCATCTTCACTCACCTTCCCATAACACAACCTGCAGAAACCCATCCTCAGCAACTCCACTCACCTTCCAATAACACAACCTGCAGAAACACATCCTCAGCATCTTCACTCACCTCCCAAGAACACAACCTGCAGAAACCAATCCTCAGCATCTTCACTCACCTCCCAATAACACAACCTGCAGAAACCAATCGTCAGAATCGTCACTCATCTCCCAATAACACAACCTGCAGAAACCCATCCTCAGCATCTCCACTCATCTCCCAATTACACAACCTGCAGAATCCCATTCTCAGCATCTCTACTGACCTTCCAATAACACAACCTGCAGAAACACATCCTCAGCATCTTCACTCACCTCCCAAGAACACAACCTGCAGAAACGCATCCTCAGCATCTTCACTCACCTCCCAATAACACAACCTGCAGAAACCCATCCTCAGAATCGTCACTCATCTCCCAATAACACAACCTGCAGAAACCCATCCTCAGCATCTCCACTCATCTCCCAATTACACAATCTGCAGAAACCCATCCTCAGCATCTTCACTCACCTTCCAATAACACAACATGCAGAAACCCATCCTCAGCATCTTCACACACCTGCGAATAACACAACCTGCAGAAACACATCCTCAGCATCTCCACTCACCTCCCAATAACACAACCTGCAGAAACCCATCCTCAGCATCTCCACTCAGCTCCCAATAGCACAACCGGCAGAAACCCATTCTCAGAATCTCCACTCACCTCCTAATAACACAACCTGCAGAAACCCATCCTCAGAATCTTCACTCACCTTCCAATAACACAACCTACAGAAACCCATCCTCATTATCTCCACCTGCAGAAGCCCATCCTCAGCATCTCCACTCACCTCCTAATAACACAACCTGCAGAAACCCATCCTCAGCATCTCCACTCACCTCCCAATAACACAACCTGCAGAAACCCATTCTCAGCATCTTCACTCACCTCCCAATAACACAACCTGCAGAAACCCAGCATCTTCTCTAACCTCCCAGTAACACAACCTGCAGAAACCCATCATCAGCACCTCCACTCACCTCCCAATAACACAACCTGCAGAAACCCATCCTCCGCATCTCCACTCACCTCCCAATAACACAACCTGCAGAAAACCATCCTCAGCATCTTCACTCACCTCCCAATTACACAACCTGCAGAAACCCATCCTCAGCATCTCCACTCACCTCCCAATAACACAACCAGCAGAAACCCGTCCTCAGCATCTTCACTCACCTCCCAATAACACAACCTGCAGGAATCCATCCTCAGCATCTTCCCTAACCTTCCAATAACACAACCTGCAGAAACCCATCCTCAGCATCTTCACTATTCTTCCAATATCACAACCTGCAGAAATCCATCCTCAGCATTTCCACATAACTCCCAATTACACAACCTGCAGAAACCCATTCTCAGCATCTTCACTCACCTCCCAATAACACAACCTGCAGAAACACATCCTCAGCATCTCCACTCACCTCCCAATAACACAACCTGCAGAACCCCATCCTCAGCATCTCTACTGACCTTCCAATAACACAACCTGCAGAAACCCATCCTCAGCATCTTCACTCACCTTCCAATAACACAACCTGAAGAAACCCATCCTCAGCATCTCCACTCACCTTCCAATAACACAACCTGCAGAAAGCCATCCTCGACATCTCCACTCATCTTCCAATAACACAACCTGCAGAAACCCATCCTCAGCATCTCCACTCACCTCCCAATAACACGACCTGCAGAAACCCATCCTCAGCATCTTCACCCACCTCCCAATACCACAATCTGCATAAACCCGTCCTGAGCATCTTCCCTAACCTTCCAATAACACAACCTGCTGAAACCCATCCTCAGCATCTCCACTCACCTCCCAATAACACAACCTGTAGAATCCCATCCTCAGCATCTCCACTCGCCTCCCAATAACATAACCTACAGAAACCCTTCCTCAGCATCTCCACTCACCTCCCAATAACACAACCTGCAGAAACCCATCCTCATCATCTCCACTCACCTCCCAATAACACAACCTGCAGAAACCCATCCTCAGCATCTCCATCTCCTTACAATAACATAACCTGCAGAAACCTATCCTCAGCATCTCCACACACCTCCCAATAACACAAACTGCAGGAACGCATCCTCAGCATCTTCACTCACCTCCCAAAAACACAACCTGCAGAAACCCATCCTCAGCATCTTCACTCACCTCCCAATAACACAACCTGCAGAAATCCATTCTCAGCATCTCCATTCACGTCCCGATAACACAACCTGCAGAAACCCATTCTCAGCATCTCCACTCACCTCCCAATAACAAAACCTGCAGATACCCATTCTCAGCATTTCCACTCATCTCCCAATAACACAACCAGCAGAAACCCATCCTCAGCACCTTCCCTAACCGCCCAATAACACAACCTGCTGAAACCCATCATCAGCATCTACACTAACCTTCCAATAACACAACCTGCAGAAACCCATCCTCAGCATCTTCACAAGCCTTCCAATACCACAACCTGCAGAAACCCATCCTCTGCATCTCCACTCGCCTCTCAATAACACAACCTGCAGGAACCCATCCTCAGCATCTCCACTCACCTTCCAATAACACAACCTGCAGATACCCATCCTCTGCATCTCCGCTCGCCTCCCAATAACGCAACCTGCAGAAACCCATCCTCTGCATCTCCGCTGGCCTCCCAATAACACAACCTGCAGAAACCCATCCTCAGCATCTCCACTCACCTTCCAATAACACAACCTGCAGAAACCCATCCTCAGCATCTCCACTCACCTCCCAATAACACAACCTGCAGAAACCCTTCCTCAGCATCTCCACTCACCTCCCAGTAACACAATCTGCCGAAACCCATCCTCAGCATCTCCACTCACCTCACAATAACACAACCTGCATAAACCCATCCTCAGCATCTTCTCTAACCTCCCAGTGACACAACCTGCAGAAACCCATCATCAGCACCTCCACTCACCTCCCAATAACACAACCTGCAGAAACCCATCCTCCGCATCTCCACTCACCTCCCAATAACACAACCTGCAGAAAACCATCCTCAGCATCTTCACTCACCTCCCAATTACACAACCTGCAGATACCCATCCTCAGCATCTCCACTCACCTCCCAATAAGACAACCAGCAGAAACCCGTCCTCAGCATCTTCACTCACCTCCCAATAACACAACCTGCAGAAATCCATCCTCAGCATCTTCCCTAACCTTCCAATAACACAACCTGCAGAAACCCATCCTCAGCATCTCCACTCACCTCCCAATAACACAACCTGCAGAAATCCATCCTCAGCATCTTCCCTAACCTTCCAATAACACAACCTGCAGAAAACCATCCTCAGCATCTCCACTCACCTCCCAATAACACAACCTGCAGAAACCCATCCTCAGCATCTTCACTATTCTTCCAATAACACAACCTGCAGAAAGCCATCCTCGACACCTCCACTCATCTTCCAATAACACAACCTGCAGAAAACCATCCTCAGCATCTCCACTCACCTCCCAATAACACGACCTGCAGAAACCCATCCTCAGCATCTCCACTCATCCCCCAATTACACAACCTTCAGAAACCCATCCTCAGCATCTTCACTCACCTCCGAATAACACAACCAGCAGAAACACATCCTCAGCATCTTCACTCACCTTCCAATAACACAACCTGCAGAAACCCATCCTCAGCATCTTCACTCACCTTCCAATAACACAACCTGCAGAAACCCATCCTCAGCATCTCCACTCACCTTCCAATAACACAACCTGCAGAAAGCCATCCTCGACATCTCCACTCATCTTCCAATAAAGAAACTGCAGAAACCCATCCTCAGCATCTCCACTCACCTCCCAATAACACAACCTGCAGAAACCCATCCTCAGCACCTTCACTCATCTTCCAATAACACAACCTGCAGAAACCCATCCTCAGCATCTCCACTCACCTTCCAATAACACAACCTGCAGAAAGCCATCCTCGACATCTCCACTCATCTTCCAATAACACAACCTGCAGAAACCCATCCTCAGCATCTCCACTCACCTCCCAATAACACGACTTGCAGAAACCCATCCTCAGCATCTTCACCCACCTCCCAATAACACAATCTGCATAAACCCATCCTCAGCATCTCCACTCACCTCCCAATAACACAACCTGCAGAAACCCATCCTCAGCATCTCCACTCACCTCCCAATAACACAACCTGTAGAATCCCATCCTCAGCATCTCCACTCGCCTCCCAATAACACAACCTGCAGAAACCCTTCCTCAGCATCTCCACTCACCTCCCAATAACACAACCTGCTGAAACCCATCCTCAGCATCTCCACACACCTCCCAATAACACAACCTGCAGGAACCCATCCTCAGCATCTTCACTCACCTCCCAAAAACACAACCTGCAGAAACCCATCCTCAGCATCTCCACTCACCTCCCAATAACACAACCTGCAGAAATCCATTCTCAGCATCTCCACTCACGTCCCAATAACACAACCTGCAGAAACCCATTCTCAGCATCTTCCCTAACCTCCCAATAACAGAACCTGCAGAAACCCATCCCCAGCATCTCCACTCACCTCCCAATAACAAAACCTGCAGATACCCATTCTCAGCATTTCCACTCATCTCCCAATAACACAACCAGCAGAAACCCATCCTCAGCACCTTCCCTAACCGCCCAATAACACAACCTGCTGAAACCCATCATCAGCATCTACACTAACCTTCCAATAACACAACCTGCAGAAACCCATCCTCAGCATCTTCAAAAATCTTCCAATAACACAACTTGCAGAAACCCATCCTCAGCATCTTCACAAACCTTCCAATACCACAACCTGCAGAAACCCATCCTCAGCATCTCACTCATCTTCCAATAACACAACCTGCAGAAACCCATCCTCAGCATCTCCACTCACCTTCCAATAACACAACCTGCAGAAAGCCATCCTCGACATCTCCACTCATCTTCCAATAACACAACCTGCAGAAACCCATCCTCAGCATCTCCACTCACCTCCCAATAACACGACCTGCAGAAACCCATCCTCTGCATCTCCAATCGCCTCTCAATAACACAACCTGCAGAAACATATCCTGAGCATCTTCACTAACCTTCCAATAACACAACCTGCAGAAACCCATCCTCAGCATCTTCACTCATCTTCCAATAACACAACCTGCAGAAACCCATCCTCAGCATCTCCACTCACCTTCCAATAACACAACCTGCAGAAAGCCATCCTCGACATCTCCACTCATCTTCCAATAACACAACCTGCAGAAACCCATCCTCAGCATCTCCACTCACCTCCCAATAACACGACCTGCAGAAACCCATCCTCAGCATCTCCACTCACCTCCCAATAACACAACCTGCAGAAACCCATCCTCAGCATCTTCACCCACCTCCCAATAACACAATCTGCATAAACCCGTCCTGAGCATCTTCCCTAACCTTCCAATAACACAACCTGCAGAAACCCATCCTCAGCATCTCCACTCACCTCCCAATAACACAACCTGTAGAATCCCATCCTCAGCATCTCCACTCGCCTCCCAATAACACAACCTGCAGAAACCCTTCCTCAGCATCTCCACTCACCTTCCAATAACACAACCTGCAGAAACCCATCCTCATCATCTCCACTCACCTCCCAATAACACAACCTGCAGAAACCCATCCTCATCATCTCCACACACCTCCCAATAACACAAACTGCAGAAACCCATCCTCAGTCTTCACTCACCTCCCAAAAACACAACCTGCAGAAACCCATCCTCAGCATCTCCACTCACCTCCCAATAACACAACCTGCAGAAATCCATTCTCAGCATCTCCACTCACGTCCCAATAACACAACCTGCAGAAACCCATTCTCAGCATCTTCCCTAACCTCCCAATAACAGAACCTGCAGAAACCCATCCTCAGCATCTCCACTCACCTCTCAATAACAAAACCTGCAGATACCCATTCTCAGCATTTCCACTCATCTCCCAATAACACAACCAGCAGAAACCCATCCTCAGCACCTTCCCTAACCGCCCAATAACACAACCTGCTGAAACCCATCATCAGCATCTACACTAACCTTCCAATAACACAACCTGCAGAAACCCATCCTCAGCATCTTCAAAAATCTTCCAATAACACAACTTGCAGGAACCCATCCTCAGCATCTTCACAAACCTTCCAATACCACAACTTGCAGAAACCCATCCTCAGCATCTCCACTCACCTCCCAGTAACACAACCTGCCGAAACCCATCCTCAGCATCCCCACTCACCTCACAATAACACAACCTGCAGAAAGCCATCCTCAGCATCTTCTCTAACCTCCCAGTAACACAACCTGCAGAAACCCATCATCAGCACCTCCACTCACCTCCCAATAACACAACCTGCAGAAACCCATCCTCCGCATCTCCACTCACCTCCCAATAACACAACCTGCAGAAAACCATCCTCAGCATCTTCACTCACCTCCCAATTACACAACCTGCAGATACCCATCCTCAGCATCTCCACTCACCTCCCAATAAGACAACCTGCAGAAATCCATCCTCAGCATCTTCCCTAACATTCCAATAACACAACCTGCAGAAACCCATCCTCAGCATCTCCACTCACCTCCCAATAACACAACCTGCAGAAACCCATCCTCAGCATCTTCACTATTCTTCCAATAACACAACCTGCAGAAACCCATCCTCAGCATTTCCACATAACTCCCAATTACACAACCTGCAGAAACCCATTCTCAGCATCTTCACTCACCTCCCAATAACACAACCTGCAGAAACCCATCCTCAGCATCTCCACTCACCTCCCAATAACACAACCTGCAGAACCCCATCCTCAGCATCTCTACTGACCTTCCAATGACACAACCTTCAGAAACCCATCCTCAGCATCTTCACTCACCTCCGAATAACACAACCTGCAGAAACACATCCTGAGCATCTTCACTAACCTTCCAATAACACAACCTGCAGAAACCCATCCTCAGCATCTTCACTCACCTTCCAATAACACAACCTGCAGAAACCCATCCTCAGCATCTCCACTCCCCTCCCAATAACACAACCTGCGGAAACCCATCCTCAGCATCCCCAGTCACCTTCCAATAACACGACCTGCAGAAAACCATCCTCAGCACCTCCACTCACCTCCCAATAACACAACCTGCAGAAACCATCCTCAGCACCTCCATTCACCTCCCAATCACACAACCTGCAGAAACCCATCCTCCGCATCTCCGCTATCCTTCCAAAACACAAACAGCAGAAACCGATCCTCAACATCTCGACTCAACACCCAATAACACAACCTGCAGAAACCCATTCTCAGCATCTTCACTCACTGCCCAAAAACACAACCTGCAGAAACCCATTCTCAGCATCCTCACTAACCTTCCAATAACACAACCTGCAGAAACCCATCCTCAGCATCTCAACTCACCTCCCAGTAACACAACCTGCAGAACCCATCCTCAGAATCTTCACTAACCTTCCAATAACACAACCTGCAGAAACGCATTCTCAGCATCTTCACTCACCTCCCAATAACACAACCTGCAGAAATCCATCCTCAGCATCGTCACTCACCTCCCAATAACACAACCTGCAGAAACCCTCCTCAGCATCTTCAATAACCTTCCAATAACACAACCTGCAGAATCCATCCTGTGCATCACCACTTACCTCCCAATAACACAACCTACAGAAAACAATTCTCAGCATCTTCACTCACCTCCCAATAACACAACCTGCAGAAATCCATCCTCAGCATCGTCACTCACCTCCCAATAACACAACCTGCAGAAACCCTCCTCAGCATCTTCAATAACCTTCCAATAACACAACCTGCAGAAACCCATCCTCAGCATCTCCACTCACCTCCCAATAACACAACCTGCAGAATCCATCCTGTGCATCTCCACTTACCTCCAAATAACACAACCTGCAGAAAACAATCCTCAGCATCTTCACTCACCTTCCAATAACACAACCTGCAGAAACGCATTCTCAGCATCTTCACTCTCCTCCCAATAACACAACCTGCAGAAATCCATCCTCAGCATCGTCACTCACCTCCCAATAACAAAACCTGCAGAAATTCATCCTCAACATCTCCACTCACCTCCCAATAACACAACCTGCAGAAACCCATCCTGAGCATCTCCACTCGCCTCCCAATAACACAACCTGCAGAAACCCATCCTGAGCATCTTCACTAACCTTCCAATAACACGACCTGCAGAAACCCATCCTCCGCATCGCCACTATCCTTCCAATAACACAAACAGCAGCAACCGATCCTCAACATCTGCTCTCACCTCCCAATAACACAACCTGCAGAAACCCATCCTCAGCATCTCCATCACCTCCCAATAACACGACCTGCAGAAACCCATCCTCAGCATCTCCACTTACGTCCCAATAACGACCTGCAGAAACCCATCCTCTGCATCTCCACTTACTTCCCAATAACACGACCTGCAGAAACCCATCCTCAGCATCTCCACTAACCTCCCAATAACACAACCTGCAGAAACCCATCCTCAGCATCTCCACTCACATTCCAATAACAGAACCTGCAGAAACCCATCCTCAGCATCTCCACTCACCTCCCAATAACACAACCTGCAGAAACCCATCCTCAGCATCTTCACTCACCTTCCAATAACACAACCTGCAGAAATCCATCCTCAGCATCTTCACTAACCTTCCAATAACACAACCTGCAGAAACCCATCCTCAGCATCTCCACTCACCTCCCAAGAACACAACCTGCAAAAACGCATTCTCGGCATCTTCACTCACCTCCCAATAACACAACCTGCAGAAACCCATCCTCAGCATCTCCACTCACCTCCCAATAACACAACCCGCAGAAACCCATCCTCAGCATCTCCTCTCACCTCCCAATAACACTACCTGCAGAAACCCATCCTCAGCATCTCCACTCACCTCCCAATAACACTACCTGCAGAAATCCATCCTCAGCATCTCCACTCACCTTCCAATAACACAACCCGCAGAAACCCATCCTCAGCATCTCCACTCACCTCCCAATAACACAAACCTGCAGAAACCCATCCTCAGCATCTCCACTCATCTCCCAATAACACAACCTGCAGAAACCCATCCTCAGCATCTCCACTCATCTCCCAATAACACAACCTGCCGAAACCCATCCTCAGCATCTTCACTCACCTCCCAAAAACACAACCTGCAGAACCCCATTCTCACCATCTCCACTGACCTTCCAATGACACAACCTGCAGAAACCCATCCTCAGCATCTCCACTCACCTCCATATAACACAACCTGCAGAAACCAATCCACAGCATCTTCACTCACCTCCCAATAACACAAACTGCAGAAAACCCATCCTCAGAATCTTCAATAACCTTCTAATAACACAATCTGCAGAAAACCATCCTCAGCATCTTCACTAACCTTCCAATAACACAACCTGCAGAAACCCATCCTCAGCATCTTCACTCACCTCCCAATAACACAAACTGCAGAAAACCCATCCTCAGAATCTTCAATAACCTTCTAATAACACAATCTGCAGAAAACCATCCTCAGCATCTCCACTCATCTTCCAATAACAAAACCTGCAGAAACCCATCCTCAGTATCTTCACTCACCTCCCAATAACACAAACTGCAGAAAACCCATCCTCAGAATCTTCAATAACCTTCTAATAACACAATCTGCAGAAAACCATCCTCAGCATCTTCCCTAACCTCCCAATGACACAATCTGCAGAAACCCATCCTCAGCATCTTCACTAACCTTCCAATAACAAAACCTGCAGAAACCCATCCTCAGCATCTCAACTCACCTCCCAATAAAACAACCTGCAGAACCCATCCTCAGAATCTTCAATAACCTTCTAATAACACAATCTGCAGAAAACCATCCTCAGCATCTTCCCTAACCTTCCAAGAACACAACCTGCAGAAACACATCCTCAGCATCTCCACTCACCTCCCAATAACACAACCTGCAGAACCCATCCTCAGCATCTCATCTCACTTCCCAATAACTCAACCTGCAGAAAACCATCCTCAGCATTTTCCCTAACCTTCCAATAACACAAGCTGCAGAAAACCATCCTCAGCATCTTCACTCACCTCCCAGTAACACAACCTGCAGAAACACATCCTCAGCATCTTCACTCACCTCCCAATACCACAATCTGCAGAAACCCATCCTCAGCATCTTCACTCACCTGCCAATAACACAACATGCAGAAACCCATCCTCAGAATCTCCACTCACCTCCCAATAACACAACCTGCAGAAATCCATCCTCAGCATCTCCAATCACCTCACAATAACACAACCTGCAGAAACCCATCCTCAGCATCTTCACTCACCTCCCAATAACACAACCTGCAGAAACACATCCTCAGCATCTTCACTAACCTTCCAATAACACAACCTGCAGAAACCCATCCTCAGCATCTCCACTCACCTCCCAATAACACAACCTGCAGAAACCCATCCTCAGCATCTCCACTCACATTCCATTAACACAACCTGCAGATACCCATCCTCAGCATCTCCACTCACCTCCCAATAACACAACCTGCAGAAACCCATCCTCAGCATCTCCAATCACCTCACAATAACACAACCTGCAGAAACCCATCCTCAGCATCTCCACTCATCTTCCAATAACAAAACCTTCAGAAACCCATCCTCAGCATCTTCACTCACCTCCCAATAACACAAACTGCAGAAAACCCATCCTCAGAATCTTCAATAACCTTCTAATAACACAACCTGCAGAACCCCATTCTCACCATCTCCACTGACCTTCCAATGACACAACCTGCAGAAACCCATCCTCAGCATCTCCACTCACCTCCATATAACACAACCTGCAGAAACCAATCCACAGCATCTTCACTCACCTCCCAATAACACAAACTGCAGAAAACCCATCCTCAGAATCTTCAATAACCTTCTAATAACACAATCTGCAGAAAACCATCCTCAGCATCTTCACTAACCTTCCAATAACACAACCTGCAGAAACCCATCCTCAGCATCTTCACTCACCTCCCAATAACACAACCTGCAGAAACCCATCCTCAGCATCTTCACTATTCTTCCAATAACACAACCTGCAGAAACCCATCCTCATCATTTCCACATAACTCCCAATTACACAACCTGCAGAAACCCATTCTCAGCATCTTCACTCACCTCCCAATAACACAACCTGCAGAAACCCATCCTCAGCATCTCCACTCACCTCCCAATAACACAACCTGCAGAACCCCATCCTCAGCATCTCTACTGACCTTCCAATGACACAACCTTCAGAAACCCATCCTCAGCATCTTCACTCACCTCCGAATAACACAACCTGCAGAAACACATCCTGAGCATCTTCACTAACCTTCCAATAACACAACCTGCAGAAACCCATCCTCAGCATCTTCACTCACCTTCCAATAACACAACCTGCAGAAACCCATCCTCAGCATCTCCACTCCCCTCCCAATAACACAACCTGCGGAAACCCATCCTCAGCATCCCCAGTCACCTTCCAATAACACGACCTGCAGAAAACCATCCTCAGCACCTCCACTCACCTCCCAATAACACAACCTGCAGAAACCATCCTCAGCACCTCCATTCACCTCCCAATCACACAACCTGCAGAAACCCATCCTCCGCATCTCCGCTATCCTTCCAAAACACAAACAGCAGAAACCGATCCTCAACATCTCGACTCAACACCCAATAACACAACCTGCAGAAACCCATTCTCAGCATCTTCACTCACTGCCCAATAACACAACCTGCAGAAACCCATTCTCAGCATCCTCACTAACCTTCCAATAACACAACCTGCAGAAACCCATCCTCAGCATCTCAACTCACCTCCCAGTAACACAACCTGCAGAACCCATCCTCAGCATCTTCACTCACCTCCCAATAACACAAACTGCAGAAAACCCATCCTCAGAATCTTCAATAACCTTCTAATAACACAATCTGCAGAAAACCATCCTCAGCATCTTCCCTAACCTCCCAATGACACAATCTGCAGAAACCCATCCTCAGCATCTTCACTAACCTTCCAATAACAAAACCTGCAGAAACCCATCCTCAGCATCTCAACTCACCTCCCAATAACACAACCTGCAGAACCCATCCTCAGAATCTTCAATAACCTTCTAATAACACAATCTGCAGAAAACCATCCTCAGCATCTTCCCTAACCTTCCAAGAACACAACCTGCAGAAACACATCCTCAGCATCTCCACTCACCTCCCAATAACACAACCTGCAGAACCCATCCTCAGCATCTCCTCTCACTTCCCAATAACACAACCTGCAGAAAACCATCCTCAGCATTTTCCCTAACCTTCCAATAACACAATCTGCAGAAAACCATCCTCAGCATCTTCACTCACCTCCCAGTAACACAACCTGCAGAAACACATCCTCAGCATCTTCACTCACCTCCCAATACC
This sequence comes from Scyliorhinus torazame, assembly GCF_047496885.1. Taxonomy (NCBI): domain Eukaryota; kingdom Metazoa; phylum Chordata; class Chondrichthyes; order Carcharhiniformes; family Scyliorhinidae; genus Scyliorhinus; species Scyliorhinus torazame. Next base: position 186,255 of record NW_027307828.1, read on the forward strand.
ACAATCTGCAGAAACCCATCCTCAGCATCTTCACTCACCTGCCAATAACACAACATGCAGAAACCCATCCTCAGAATCTCCACTCACCTCCCAATAACACAACCTGCAGAAATCCATCCTCAGCATCTCCAATCACCTCACAATAACACAACCTGCAGAAACCCATCCTCAGCATCTTCACTCACCTCCCAATAACACAACCTGCAGAAACACATCCTCAGCATCTTCACTAACCTTCCAATAACACAACCTGCAGAAACCCATCCTCAGCATCTCCACTCACCTCCCAATAACACAACCTGCAGAAACCCATCCTCAGCATCTCCACTCACATTCCATTAACACAACCTGCAGAAACCCATCCTCAGCATCTCCACTCACCTCCCAATAACACAACCTGCAGAAACCCATCCTCAGCATCTCCAATCACCTCACAATAACACAACCTGCAGAAACCCATCCTCAGCATCTCCACTCACCTCCCAATAACACAACCTGCAGAAACACTTCCTCAGAATCTTCACTAACCTTCCAATAACACAACCTGCAGAAACCCATCCTCAGCATCTCCACTCACCTCCCAATAACACAACCAGCAGAAACCCATCCTCAGCATTTCCACTCACCTCCCAATAACACAACCTGCAGAAACCCATCCTCAGCATCTCCACTCACCTCCCAAGAACACAACCTGCAGAAACGCATTCTCAGCATCTTCACTCACCTTCCAATAACACAACCTGCAGAAACCATCCTCAGCATCTCCACTCACCTTTCAATAACACAACCTTCAGAAACGCATCCACAGCATCTCCACTCACCTCCCAATAACACAACCTGCAGAACCCATCCTCAGCATTTTCACTAACCTGCCAATAACACAACCTGCAGAAACCCATCCTCAGCATCTCAACTCACCTCCCAGTAACACAACCTGCAGAATCCATCCTCAGCATCTTCACTAACCTGCCAATAACACAATCTGCAAAAAACCATCCTCAGCATTTTCCCTAACCTTCCAATAACACAATCTGCAGAAACCCATCCTCAGCATCTTCACTCACCTCCCAATAACACAACCTGCAGAAACCCATCCACAACATCTACACTCGCCTCCCAATAACACAACCTGCAGAACCCATCCTCAGAATCTTCACTAAACTTCCAATAACACAATCTGCAGAAAACCATCCTCAGCATCTTCCCTGACCTTCCAATAACACAACCTGCAGAAACCCATCCTCAGCATCTTTACTCACCTTCCAATAACACCACCTGCAGAAACCCATCCTCAGCATCTCCACTCACGTCCCAATAACACAACCTGCAGAAAACCATCCTCAGCATCTTCCCTAATCTTCCAATAACACAACCTGCAGAAAAACATCCTCAGCATCTTCACTCACCTTCCAATGACACAAACTACAGAAACTCATCCGCAGCATCTCTACTCACCTCCCAATAACACAACCTGCAGAAACGCATTCTCAGCATCTCCACTCACCTCCCAATAACACAACCTGCAGAAACCCATCCTCAGCATCTCCACTCACCTCCCAATAACACAACCTGCAGAAACCCATCCTCAGCAACTCCACTAACCTCCCAATAACATAACCTGCAGAAACCCATCCTCAGCATCTCCACTCACCTCCCAATAACACAACCTGCAGAAACCCATCCTCAGCATCTCCACTCACCTTCCAATAACACAACCTGCAGAAAACCATCCTCAGCATCTCCACTCACCTCCCAATAACACAACCTGCAGAAACCCATCCTCAGCATCTTCACTCCCCTCCCAATAACACAACCTGCAGAAACCAATCCTCAGCATCTTCACTCCCCTCCCAATAACACAACCTGCAGAAACCCATCCTCAGCATCTCCAATCATCTCAAAATAACACAACCTGCAGAAACTCATCCTCAGCATCTTCACTAGACTTCCAACAACACAACCTGCAGAAACCCATACTCAGCATCTCCACTCACCTCCCAATAACACAACCTGCAGAAACCCATCCTCAGCATCTTCACTAACCTTCCAATAACACAACCTGCAGAAACCCATCCTCAGCATCTTCACTCACCTCCCAATAACACAACCTGCAGAAACCTATCCTCAGCTTCTCCACTCACCTCCCAATAACACAACCTGCAGAAACCCATCCTCAGTATCTCCACTCACCTCCCAATAACACAACCTGCAGCAGACCATCCTCAGCATCTTCCCCAACCTTCCAACAACACAACCGGCAGAAACCCATCCTCAGCATCTCCACTCACCTCCCAATAACACAACCTGCAACAAACCATCCTCAGCATCTTCCCTAACCATCCAATAACACAACCTGCAGAAACGCATCCTCAGCATCTTCACTCACCTCCCAATAACACAACCTGCAGAAACCCGTCCTCAGAATTTCCTCTCACCTCCCAATACCACAACCTGCAGAATCCCATCCTCAGCATCTTCACTAAACTTCCAATAACACAACCTGCAGAAACCCATCCTCAGTATCTCCACTCACCTCCCAATAACACAACCTGCAGAAACAAATCCTCAGCATCTCCACTCACCTCCCAATAACACAACCTGCAGAAACCCGTCCTCAGCATCTTCCCTAACCTTCCAATAACACAACCTGTAGAAACCATCCTCAGCATCTCCCCTAACCTTCCAATAACGCAACCTGCAGAAACCCATCCTCAGCATCTCTACTCACCTCCCAATAACACAACCTGCAGAAACCCATCCTCAGCATCTTCACTCGCCTCCTAATAACGCAATCTGTAGAAACCCATCCTCAGCATCTTCACTAACCTTCCAATAACACAACCTGTAGAAACCCATCCGCAGCATCTTCCCTAACCTCGCAAGAACATAACCTGCAGAAACCCATCCTCAGCATCTTCACTGACCTTCCAATAACACAACCTGCAGAAACCCATCCTCAGCATCTTCACTCACCTTCCAATAACACAACCTGCAGAAACCCATCCTCAGCATCATCACTCACCTTCCAATAACACAACCTGCAGAAACCCATCCTCAGCATCTCCACTCACCTCCCAATAACACAACCTGCAGAAACCCATCCTCAGCATCTTCACTCACGTCCCAATAACACAACCTGCAGAAACCCATCCTCAGCATCTTCACTCACCTCCCAATAACACAACCTGCAGAAACCCATCCTCAGCATCTTCAGTAACCTTCCAATAACACAACCTGCAGAAACCCATCCTCAGATTCTTCAATCAACTCCCAATAACACAACCTGCAGAAACCCATCCTCAGCATCTCCACTCACCGTCCAATAACACAACCTGCAGAAACCCATCCTCAGCATCTCCACTCACCTCCCAATAACACAACCTGCAGAAACCCATCCTCAGCATCTCCACTCACCTCCCAATAACACAACCTGCAGAAACCCATCCTCAGCATCTCCACTCACCTCCCAATAACACAACCTGCAGAAACACATCCTCAGCATCTTCACTAACCTTCCAATAACACAACCTGCAGATACCCCTCCTCAGCATCTCCACTCACAACCCAATAACACAACCTGCAGAAACCCATCGTCAGCATCTCCAATCACCTCACAATAACACAACCTGCAGAAACACATCCTCAGCATCTTCACTATCATTCCAACAACACAACCTGCAGAAACACATCCTCAGCATCTCCACTTCCCTCCCAATAACACAACCTGCAGAAACCCATCCTCAGCATCTTCACTCACCTCCCAATAACACAACCTGCAGAAACCCATCCTCAGCATCTTCACTCACCTCCCAATAGCACAACCTGCAGAAACACATCCTCAGCATCTTCACTAACCTTCCAATAACACAATCTGCAGAAAACCATCCTCAGCATCTTCCCCAATCTTCCAACAACACAACCTGCAGAAACCCATCCTCAGCATCTTCACTAACCTCCCAATAACACAACCTGCAGAAACCCATCCTCAGCATCTTCACTAACCTTCCAATAACACAACCTGCAGAAACCCATCCTCAGCATCTTCACTCACCTCCCAATAACACAACCTGCAGAAACCCATCCTCAGCATCTTCACTAACCTTCCAATAACACAACCTGCAGAAACCCATTCTCAGCATCTTCACTCACCTCCCAATAAAACAACCTGCAGAAACCCATCCTCAGTATCTCCACTCACCTCCCAATAACACAACCTGCAGCAAACCATCCTCAGCATCTTCCCGAACCTTCCAACAACACAACCGGCAGAAACCCATCCTCAGCATCTCCACTCACCTCCCAATAACACAACCTGCAGAAACCCATCCTCAGCATCTCCACTCACCTCCCAATAACACAACCTGCAGAATCCCATCCTCAGCATCTTCACTAAACTTCCAATAAGACAACCTGCAGGAACCCATCCTCAGTATCTCCACTCACCTCCCAATAACACAACCTGCAGAAACAAATCCTCAGCATCTCCACTCACCTCCCAATAACACAATCTGCAGAAACCCATCCTCAGCATCTTCCCTAACCTTCCAATAACACAACCTGTGGAAACCATCCTCAGCATCTCTCCTAACCTTCCAATAACACAACCTGCAGAACCCCATCCTCAGCATCTTCACTCGCCTCCCAATAACGCAATCTGTAGAAACCCATCCTCAGCATCTTCACTAACCTTCCAATAACACAACCTGTAGAAACCCATCCGCAGCATCTTCCCTAACCTCGCAAGAACACAACCTGCAGAAACCCATCCTCAGCATCTTCACTCACCTTCCAATAACACAACCTGCAGAACCCCATCCTCAGCATCTTCACTAACCTCCCAATAACACAACCTGCAGAAACCCATCCTCAGATTCTTCACTCAACTCCCAATAACACAACCTGCAGAAACCCATCCTCAGCATCTCCACTCACCGTCCAATAACACAACCTGCAGAAACCCATCCTCAGCATCTCCACTCACCTCCCAATAACACAAACTGCAGAAACCCATCCTCAGCATCTCCACTCACCGTCCAATAACACAACCTGCAGAAACCCATCCTCAGCATCTTCACTCACCTTCCAGTAACACAACCTGCAGAAACCCATCCTCAGCATCTCCACTCACCTCCCAATAACACAACCTGCAGAAACCCATCCTCAGCATCTCCACTCACTTCCCAATAACACAACCTGCAGAAACCCATCCTCAGCATCTCCACTCACCTCCCAATAACACAACCTGCAGAAACCCATCCTCAGCATCTCCACTCACCTCCCAATAACACAACCTGCAGAAACCCATCCTCAGCATCTCCACTCACCTCCCAATAACACAACCTGCAGAATCCCATCCTCAGCATCTCCACTCACCTCCCAATAACACTACCTGCAGAAATCCATCCTCAGCATCTCCACTCACCTTCCAATAACACAACCTGCAGAACCCCATCCTCAGCATCTCCACTCACCTCCCAATAACACAACCTGCAGAAACCCATTCTCAGCCTCTTCACTCACCTCCCAATAACAGAATTGTAAAAGTAATGAAAAATAACTCATTTCCACATTCATTGAAAATGGACATGGGCTTGGTCTAATTTGATTGAGTGAGACTGTGGAGAATTTCAATCACTGAAAGAGAATTCAGATAGTGGGATGCTACCAGACTGTGAACCAATCTACAGCAGTGAGCACAGGGATGATAGGTGACTGGGATTGGGTGAGGGTTAGGACCCAGACTGGGAACCAATCTACAGCAGTGAGCACAGGGATGATAGGTGACTGGGATTGGGTGAGGGTTAGGATATGGCAGCAGAGTTGGAGATGAGCTGCGCTTCATGAAGATTTGTATCAGAAATTGTGTGACAGAATTTCATTGGAGTAGTCGAGTGTGGATCTAACAAAGACACAGATGATGATTTATTCTGCAGCAGAGATGAAGCAGAGGTGGCGATGGCAAGTGAGCAGTATTGGGAATGGAGAGAGCGCCTGGCGATAATAACTTTACTGTCAAAGGGAGAGCAGGGATTGTGAACAGCCTCCGATATTAACCAGAGAGCGAGTGGAGCCACTGGATAGGGAATGACCTCAGTGACTGGAATCGATATTGATATTTATAGCTAAAGGCACAGAGCTTCAAGGTAAGGAAGTGTTATTCCCACTATTCCAGATGTTGGTCAGACCGCACCTGGAGTATTGCACAGTTCTGGCCCCTGATTTGAGGAAAGATGTAGGGGCTTTAGAGGCAGTTCAGAGGAGGTTGACTAGACTGACCGCAGAGATGAGGGCTTTGTCTTATCAAGAGAGTTGTTAAGAAGGAGTAGAGATCTAATTGTGGTTTATAAGATTATAAAAGGTGTGGGTGAAGTGGAAGTGGAGCGGATGCTTCCTCTTGTGGGGCGTTCTGGAACGAGAGGTCAGAATCTCAGGATAACAGGCAGCAAATGGGAATCAGAGCTGAGGAGAAACTACTTCTCCCATTGGGATGTGAACATGTGGAATTCGCTATCCAGAGTGCGGGGCATGCTGGGACAGTGAGTACATTTAAGGAGCAGTTATATAGATTTTGAATTGGGAATGGGTTGAGAAGTTTGGATAATGGTCAGGGCGGCGGTGTTAAGCCGAGGATGAGATCAGCCAAGACCGAATGACGGAGCAGACGCGAGGGGCCAAATAGCCTCATTCTGCTCCTGGACCTGAAAACTTACAAACTTCTGAACTGCAGAACGTGGATTCAATCTTTCCAAGATGCTAATGACCAGAGCAATAATACACTTAAAGTGGTTTATACAATAAATAACTGGACAGGGAGACTTACCAGGGACACCGACAACAGCCAGGAGGGGATAGTACCCCGCTTGAATTATCAGCAGTGCGCCGCCGATCCGGTGTGGTAAAGACGGCGAAGACATCACGTAAATACCCCAGGATAAACTCCTGTCCATTGCTGTAACGTTCCTGTGGGTAGTTCCCAGATTCTGATCCATTGCTGTAACGTTCCTGTGGTTAGATCCCAGATTCTGATCCATTGCTGTAACGTTCCTGTGGATAGTTCCCAGATTCTGATCCATTGCTGTAACGTTCCTGTGGGTAGTTCCCAGATTCTGATCCATTGCTGTAACGTTCCTGTGGGTAGCTCCCAGATTCTGATCCATTGCTGTAACGTTCCTGTGGGCAGTTCCCAGATTCTGCTCCCTCCTCTCGGTCTCTCTGGGGCCGCTGATCTCTGGCAGTGTTGGAATTGACGCTCCCGCTGACAGTTTGGGATAACACAATGAAAGGAATCGCTTATTAATACAGAGACAAACCCTCCAGTGACACGGTTAGATCCATAGAGACTGACATTAATCACAGTCACTAAACAAACAGGCTCAGTTAACCCCTTTCAATCCAATACTTTTTCTATCACAATGAAATAGAAGATTAGCCGGGTCTGGATTGGTTGTGTGACAGTGACTGAGGGATGGAGTGTGGAAATAGTGGACACACTGACCCTGATACTCAATCCTCATTGATATCTGAGTGGTTCCAGGGGACTGGGGCATTTTCACTGTCCCATCCTGTTTATAAAAGGAGAGAGAGGGATAAACCCTGGAGTGTCAGAGCAGTCAGTATAATGTTAGTCACCAGGACATTTCTGGAGGGCAGACTGGGCAACAGGAATATTGCTCCTTCGCGAGGAAATGGTGTTATGTGACCAGAAACACGGCGATATTCGTGGGAAATCACATCGCATGTTGTTATTGCAGTTATATTTCAAAATAACTGGAGGATTAATGAGGGAACTGATATGGATTTATGTACTGGGACATATTGTGATCAAATGTCATTTATTAGAGATGTTCTCGAGTCCCAAAGCCGTGGATTAAAGGGTCTGTGACAGTGAGAATGTGATATTGGCTAAGAAACAGAAAGCAGAGAGAAGCGGTGAATGATAGTTATTCAGACAGGAGGGGAGGAGACACTGATGTTCACTCGGGGTCCACATGAGGACAATTGCTCTTCAAGATACACTTCACTGCGATAGGCTTCAATGGAAAGAATTTCAACATTCACAAATGACAGACACTCAGCAATGACACAGTGAGCAGTGTAGCAGCAATCTTCAGCAGCATGTTCCCAGATCTGTGAAAGGCAGAGTCACGGGGAAAGTAAATTTAAATCACTGTCGTGTGGGTGATGCATCAGGGAGGAGGGCAGAGGACAGGAAATATAAACTAAACGGGACAAGTTTAAAAAGTGTACAGGAAGGGAACGGGGACATGTCCACACTTTGCACTGGAAGGTCATCGTGATAAGATTGGAAAATCCTCAGAAGATATTTAACTTGATCAATAGAGGCGGAGACTCCGAAAAGAAGGATGTTAGGATCATAGAGTCATCGAGGTCCAGAGCACAGAAAGGCCATTCGGCCCATCTGGACTGGGCAGGTCAAAAACAACCACCTGAGTATTTGAATCCCACTTTCTAACACTTTGCCAATAGCCTATAGAGTTTAACCAGGTTTATAGAGAGGACCATAGCTGAGGAATTGCTTCTTGTTCTGCCGCTAAATATACAAAAGGATGTGAGGATCTTGGAGACAAAACAAAGGATATTTAATGGAGTGTTGTCAGGAATGGAGGATTTCAGTTAAATATGGGGATTAGTGAACTGGAATTGTAATCTGTAGATCAGTTTAAGGTAAAGAGCAATTTCACAGAGGACTCCAAATTAGGAAGGAGTTTAGAGAGAGTGAGCAGAAAGGGTTCCACTGGAGTGTGTGTGTGGACTGGGGAGAGTGGCCTGGAGTGTGTGTGTGGGCTGGCCGGGAGTGGCCTGGACTGGAGTGTGTGTGTGGGCTGGGGAGAGTGGCCTGGATTGTGTGTGTGGGCTGGCCGGGAGTGGCCTGGCCTGGAGTGTGTGTGTGGGCTGGCCGGGAGTGGCCTGGAGTGTGTGTGTGGGCTGGGGAGAGTGGCCTGGAGTGTGTGTGTGGGCTGGCCGGGAGTGGCCTGGCCTGGAGTGTGTGTGTGGGCTAGCCGGGAGTGGCCTGGATTGTGTGTGTGGGCTGGCCGGGAGTGGCCTGGAGTGTGTGTGTGGGCTGGGGAGAGTGGCCTGGAGTGTGTGTGTGGGCTGGCCGGGAGTGGCCTGGCCTGGAGTGTGTGTGTGGGCTGGCCGGGAGTGGCCTGGATTGTGTGTGTGGGCTGGCCGGGAGTGGCCTGGAGTGTGTGTGTGGGCTGGCCGGGAGTGGCCTGGAGTGTGTGTGTGGGCTGGCCGGGAGTGGCCTGGAGTGTGTGTGTGGGCTGGGGAGAGTGGCCTGGAGTGTGTGTGTGGGCTGGCCGGGAGTGGCCTGGCCTGGAGTGTGTGTGTGGGCTGGCCGGGAGTGGCCTGGATTGTGTGTGTGGGCTGGCCGGGAGTGGCCTGGAGTGTGTGTGTGGGCTGGCCGGAAGTGTGTGTGTGGGCAGGCCGGGAGTGGCCTGGAGTGTGTGTGTGGGCTTACCGGAATTGTGTGTCTGGGCTGGCCGGGAGTGGCCTGGAGTGTGTGTGTGAGCTGGCCGGGAGTGGCCTGGAGTGTGTGTGTGGGCTGGCCGGGAGTGGCCTGGAGTGTGTGTGTGGGCTGGCCGGGAGTGGCCTGGAGTGTGTGTGTGGGCTGGCCGGGAGTGGCCTGGAGAGTGTGTGTGGGCTGGCCGGGAGTGGCCTGGAGAGTGTGTGTGCGCTGGCCGGGAGTGGCCTGGAGTGTGTGTGTGGGCTGGCCGGGAGTGGCCTGGAGAGTGTGTGTGGGCTGGCCGGGAGTGGCCTGGAGTGTGTGTGTGGGCTGGCCGTGAGTGGCCTGGAGTGTATGTGGGCTGCCCGGGGGTGGCCTGGAGTGTGTGTGTGGGCCGGCCGGGAGTGGCATGGAGTGTGTGTGTGGGCTGGCCGGGAGTGGCCTGGCCTGGAGTGTGTGTGTGGGCCGGCCGGGAGTGGCCTGGAGTGTGTGTGTGGGCTGGCCGGGAGTGGCCTGGCCTGGAGTGTGTGTGTGGGCTGCCCGGGGGTGGCCTGGAGTGTGTGTGTGGGCCGGCCGGGAGTGGCATGGAGTGTGTGTGTGGGCTGGCCGGGAGTGGCCTGGCCTGGAGTGAGTGTGTGGGCTGGCCGGGAGTGGCCTGGAGTGTGTGTCTGGGCTGCCCGGGAGTGGCCTGGAGTGTGTGTCTGGGCTGGCCGGGAGTGGCCTGGAGTGTGTGTGTGGGCTGGCCGGGAGTGGCCTGGAGTGTGTGTGTGGGCTGGCCGGGAGTGGCCTGGAGTGTGTGTGTGGGCTGGCCGGGAGTGGCCTGGAGTGTATGTGTGGTCTGGCCGGGAGTGGCCGGGAGTGTGTGTGTGGGCTGGTCGGGAGTGGCCTGGAGTGTGTGTGTGGGCTGGCCGGGAGTGGCCTGGAGTGTGTGTGGGCTGGCCGGGAATGTCCTGGAGTGTGTGTGTGGGCTGGTCGGGAGTGGCCTGGAGTGTGTGTGTGGGCTGGCCGGGAGTGTCCTGGAGTGTGTGCGTGGGCTGGCCGGGAGTGGCCTGGAGTGTGTGTGTGGGCTGGCCGGGAGTGGCCTGGCCTGGAGTGTGTGTGTGGGCTGCCCGGGAGTGGCCTGGAGTGTGTGTGTGGGCTGGCCGGGAGTGGCCTGGAGCGAGTGTGTGGGCTGGCCGGGAGTGGCCTGGAGTGTGTGTGAGGGCAGGCCGGGATTGGCCTGGAGTGTGTGTGTGGACTGGCCGGGATGGCCTGGAGTGTGTGTGTGGGCTGGCCGGGAGTGGCCTGGAGCGAGTGTGTGGGCTGGCCGGGAGTGGCCTGGAGTGTGTGTGAGGGCCGGCCGGGAGTGGCCTGGAGTGTGTGTGTGGGCTGCCCGGGAGTGGCCTGGAGTGTGTGTGTGGGCTGGCCGGGAGTGGCCTGGAGCGAGTGTGTGGGCTGGCCGGGAGTGGCCTGGAGTGTGTGTGTGGACCGGCCGGGATTGGCCTGGAGTGTGTGTGTGGACTGGCCGGGATGGCCTGGAGTGTGTGTGTGGGCTGGCCGGGAGTGGCCTGGAGCGAGTGTGTGGGCTGGCCGGGAGTGGCCTGGAGTGTGTGTGTGGGCCGGCCGGGATTGGCCTGGAGTGTGTGTGTGGACTGGCCGGGAGTGGCCTGGAGTGTGTGTGTGGGCCGGGAGTGGCCTGGAGTGTGTGTGTGGGCTGGCCGGGAGTGGCCTGGAGTGTGTGTGTGGGCTGGCCGGGAGTGGCCTGGAGTGTGTGTGTGGGCTGGCCGGGAGTGGCCTGGCCTGGAGTGTGTGTGTGGGCTGGTCGGGAGTGGCCTGGAGTGTGTGTGTGGGCTGGTCGGGTGTGGCCTGGAGTGAGTGTATGGGCTGGCCGGGAGTTGCCTGGAGTGTGTGTGTGGGCTGGCCGGGAGTGACCTGGAGTGTGTGTGGGCTGGCCGGGAGTGGCCTGGAGTGTGTGTGTGGGCTGGCCGGGAGTGGCCTGTCCTGGAGTGAGTGTGTGGGCTGGCCGGGAGTGACCTGGAGTGTGTGTGTGGACTGGCCGGGAGTGACCTGGAGTGTGTGTGTGGACTGGCCGGGAGTGGCCTGGAGTGTGTGTGTGGGCTGGCCGGGAGTGGCCTGGAGTGTGTGTGTGGACTGGCCGGGAGTGGCCTGGAGTGTGTGTGTGGGCTGGCCGGGAGTGACCTGGAGTGTGTGTGTGGACTGGCCGGGAGTGGCCTGGAGTGTGTGTGTGGGCTGGCCGGGAGTGGCCTGGAGTGTGTGTGTGGACAGGCCGGGAGTGGCCTGGAGTGTGTGTGTGGGCTGGCCGGGAGTGGCCTGGAGTGTGTGTGTGGGCTGGCCGGGAGTGGCCTGGAGTGTGTCTGTGGGCTGGCCGGGAGTGACCTGGAGTGTGTGTGGGCTGCCCAGGAGTGGCCTGGAGTGTGTGTGTGCTGGCCGGGAGTGGCCTGGAGTGTGTGTGGGCTGACCGGGAGTGGCCTGGAGTGTATGTGTGGGCTGGCCGGGAGTGACCTGGAGTGTGTGTGTGGGCTGGCCGGGAGTGGCCTGGAGTGTGTGTGTGGGCTGGCCGGGAGTGGCCTGGAGTGTGTGTGTGGGCTGGCCGGGAGTGGCCTGGAGTGTGTGTGTGGACTGGCCGGGAGTGGCCTGGAGTGTATGTGTGGGCTGGCCGGGAGTGGCTTGTGTGTGTGTGTGGGCTGGCCGGGAGTGGCTTGTGTGTGTGTGTGGGCTGGCCGGGAGTGACCTGGAGTGTGTGTGAGGGCTGGCCGGGAGTGGCCTGGCCTGGAGTGTGTGTGTGGGCTGGCCGGGAGTGGCCTGGAGTGTGTGTGTGGGCTGGCCGGGAGTGGCCTGGAGTGTGTGTGTGGGCTGGCCGGGAGTAGCCTGGAGTGTGTGTGTGGGCTGGCCGGGAATGGCCTGGAGTGTGTGTGTGGGCTGGCCGGGAGTAGCCTGGAGTGTGTGTGTGGGCTGGCCGGGAGTAGCCTGGAGTGTGTGTGTGTGCTGGCCGGGAGTGTGTGTGTGGGCTGGCCGGGAGTGACCTGGAGTGTGTGTGTGGGCTGGCCGGGAGTGGCCTGGAGTGCGTGTGTGTGCTGGCCGGGCCTGGCCTGGAGAGTGTGTGTGGGCTGGCCGGGAGTGGCCTGGAGTGTGTGTGTGGGCAGGCCGGGAGTGGCCTGGAGTGTGTGTGTGGGCTGGCCGGGAGTGTCCTGGAGAGTGTGTGTGGGCTGGCCGGGAGTGACCTGGAATGTGTGTGTGGGCTGGCCGGGAGTAGCCTGGAGTGTGTGTGTGGGCTGGCCGTGAGTGGCCTGGAGTGCGTGTGTGGGCTAGCCGGGAGTGGCCTGGACTGTGTGTGTGGGCTGGCCGGGCCTGGCCTGGAGAGTGTGTGTGGGCTGGCCGGGAGTAGCCTGGAGTCTGTGTGTGGGCTGGCCGGGAGTGGCCTGGAGTGTGTGTGTGGGCTGGCCGGGAGTGGCGTGGAGTGTGTGTGTGGGCTGGCCGGGAGTGGCCTGGAGTGTGTGTGTGGGCTGGCCGGGAGTGGCCGGGAGTGTGTGTGTGGGTGGCCGGGAGTGGCCTGGAGTGTGTGTGTGGGCTGACCGGGAGTGGCCGGGAGTGTGTGTGTGGGCTGGCCGGGAGTGGCCGGGAGTGTGTGTGTGGGTGGCCGGGAGTGTCCTGGAGTGTGTGTGTGGGCTGACCGGGAGTGGCCGGGAGTGTGTGTGTGGGCTGGCCGGGAGTGGCCTGGAGTGTGTGTGTGGGCTGGCCGGGAGTGGCCTGGAGTGTGTGTGTGGGCTGGCCGGGAGTGGCCTGGAGTGTGTGTGTGGGCTGGCCGGGAGTGGCCTGGAGTGTGTGTGTGGGCTGGCCGGGAGTGGCCTGGAGTGTGTGTGTGGGCTGGCCGGGAGTGGCCTGGAGTGTGTGTGTGGGCTGGCCGGGAGTGGCCTGGAGTGTGTGTGTGGGCTGGCCGGGAGTGGCCGGGAGTGTGTTTGTGGGATGGCCGGGCGTGACCGGGAGTGTGTGTGTGGGCTGGTCGGGAGTGGATGGGAGTGTGTATGGGCTGGCCGGGAGTGGCTTGGAGTGTGTGTGTGGGCTGGCCGGGAGTGGCCTGGAGTGTGTGTGTGGGCTGGCCGGGAGTGGCTTGGAGTGTGTGTGTGGGCTGGCCGGGAGTGGCTTGGAGTGTGTGTGTGGGCTGGCCGGGAGTGGCCTGGAGTGTGTGTGTGGGCTGGCCGGAAGTGGATGGGAGTGTGTATGGGCTGGCCGGGAGTGGCTTGGAGTGTGTGTGTGGGCTGGCCGGGAGTGGCCTGGAGTGTGTGTGTGGGCTGGCCGGGAGTGGCTTGGAGTGTGTGTGTGGGCTGGCCGGGAGTGGCTTGGAGTGTGTGTGTGGGCTGGCCGGGAGTGGCCTGGAGTGTGTGTGTGGGCTGGCCGGGAGTGGCCTGGAGTGTGTGTGTGGGCTGGCCGGGAGTGGCCTGGCCGGGAGTGTGTGTGTGTGCTGACCGGGAGTGGCCTGGAGTGTGTGTGTGGGCTGGCCGGGAGTGGCCTGGAGTGTGTGTGTGGGCTGGCCGGGAGTGGCCTGGAGTGTGTGTGTGGGCTGGCCGGGAGTGGCCTGGAGTGTGTGTGTGGGCTGGCCGGGAGTGACCTGGAGTGTGTGTGTGGGATGGCCGGGAGTGGCCTGGAGTGTGTGTGTGGGCTGGCCGGGAGTGGCCTGCCCCCTCATTGTAGAATCATCTTGCGTATTCTAGAAACTCGCCCCATTTGTTACACTGTTTCCCGGGAATAATTTACAGTGGTCCCTGGGCAGTATATCATTATTTGCAGTGGTCCCTGGGTAGAATATAATTTTTTACTGCGGTCCTTGGGTTGTATATCATTATTTACAGTGGTCCCTGGGTAGTATATGATTATTTGCAGTGGTCCCTGGGTAGAATATCATTATTTACAGTGGTCCCTGGGCAGTATTTCATTAGTTAAAGTGGTCCCTGGGCAGTATTTCATTAGTTACAGTGGTCCCTGGGAAGTATATCATTATTTAGTGTGGTCCCTGGGCAGTATATCAGTATTTACAGTGGTCACTGACTAGAATATCATTAGTTACAGTGGTCCCTGGGTAGTATATCATTATTTACAATGGTCCCTGAGTAGAATATCATTATTTACAGTGGTCCCTGGGCAGTATATCATTATTTACAGTGTCCCTGGGCAGTATATCATTATTTACAGTGGCCTTGGGGAGGTAGCATAATTTACAGTGGCCACTGGATCGTATTTCATTATTTACAGTGGTCCCTGGGCAGTAATTCATTACTTACAATGGTCCCTGGGAAGTACATCATTATATACAGTGGTCCCTGGGCAGTATTTCATTAGTTACAGTGGTCCCTGGGAAGTATATCATTATTTACAGTGTCCCTGGGTAGAATATTATTATCTTCAGCGGTTCCTGGGTTGTATACCATTATTTACAGTGGCCTTGGGGAGGTAGCATAACTTACTGTGGTCTCTGGGTCGTATTTCATTAGTTACAGTGGTCCCTGGGCATTATTTCATTAGTTGCAGTGGTCCATGGGCAGTATTTCATTAGTTACAGTGGTCCCTGGGCAGTATGTCATTATTTACTGTGGTCCCTGGCTAGTATATCATTATTTACAGTGTCCCTGGGTAGTATATCATTATTTACAGTGGTCCCTGGGTAGTATATCATTATTTACAGTGGTCCCTGGGCAGTATATCATTATTTACAGTGGTCCCTGAGTAGAATATCATTATTTACAGTGTTCCCTGGGTAGTATATCATTATTTACAGTGGCCCCTGGGTAGAATATCATTATTTATTGTGGTCCCTGGGCAGTATATCATTATTTACAGTGATCCCTGGGTAGATTATTATCATTTGCAGTGATCCTTTGTTAGTATAGCATTTTGTACACGGGTCCCTGAGTAGTATCTCATTATTTACATTGGTCCCTTGGAAGCATATCGTTATTCACCGTGGTCCCTGTGTAGTATATCATTATGCACAGTGGTCCCTGGGGAGAATAACATTATATACAGTTGTCCCTAGTTAGTAAATCATTATTTATACTTGTCCCTGGGTAGTATATCATTATTTACAGGGGCCTTGGGTAGTTATCATCATTTACAGTTTTCACTGGATAGTATTTCATTGGTGACAGTGGTCCCGGGGCAGTATGTCATTATTTACAGTCGCCCGTAGTCAGTATATCATTATTTACAGTGGTCCCTGGGTAGTAAACCATTATTTATAGTGGCCTTGGATAGGTATCATCATTTACAGTGGTGATTGGGTAGTATTTCATTAATGACAGTGGTTCCCGGGTAATATGTCCATATTTACTGTGATCCCTGGGCAGTATATCATTATTTACTGTGGTTCCTGGGTAGTATATCATTATTTACAGTGGTTCCTGGGTAGTATATCATTATTTACTGTGGTCCCTGGGTAGTATATCATTATTTACAGTGGTCCCTGGGTAGTATATCATTATTTTCAGTGGGCCCTGCGCAGTAAATCATTATGTACAGTGGTCCCTGGGTAGTATATCATTATTTACAGTGGTCCCTGGGTTGTATATCATTATTTACTGAGGTCCCTGGGTAGTATATCATTATTTACAGTGGTCCTTGGGTAGTATATCATTATTTTCAGTGGGCCCTGGGTAGTATGTCATTATTTTCAGTGGGCCCTGAGTAGTGTATCATTATTTACAGTGGTCCCTGGGTAGTGTATCATTATTTTCAGTGGGCCCTGGGTAGTGTATCATTATTTTCAGTGGTCCTTGGGTAGTATATCATTATTTTCAGTGGGCCCTGGGTAGTATGTCATTATTTTCAGTGGGCCCTGAGTAGTGTATCATTATTTACAGTGGTCCCTGGGCAGTATATCATTATTTACAGTACGAAGTCTTACAACACCAGGTTAAAGTCCAACAGGTTTGTTTTGATGTCACTAGCTTTCGGAGCGCTGCTCCTTCCTCAGGTGAATGAAGAGGTATGTTCCAGAAACACATATATAGCCAGATTCAAAGATGCCTGATTCATTCACCTGAGGAAGGAGCAGCGCTCCAAAAGCTAGTGACATCGAAACAAACCTGTTGGAATTTAACCTGGTGTTGTAAGACTTCTTACTGTGCTCACCCCAGTCCAACGCCGGCATCTCCACATCATTATTTACAGTGGCCCCTGGGTAGTATATCATTATTTACAGTGGTCCCTGGATGGTATATCATTATTTACAGTGGATCTTGGTTAGAATATCATTATTTACAGTGTTCTTTAGGTAGAATATCATTATATGCAGCGGTACCTGGGTGGTAAATCATTATTTACAGTGGTCCCTGCGTAGTTTATCATTATGTACTGTGGTCCCTGTGTAGTATATCATTATTTACACTGGTCAGTGGGTTGTATACCATTATTTACAGTGGTTGTTGGATAGGTAAAATCATTTACAGTGGTGATTGGGTAGTATTTCATTGGTGACAGTGGTTCCCGGGTAATATGTCCATATTTACAGTGGTCCCTGGGCAGTATATCATTATTTACAGAGGTCCTTGGCTAGTATATCATTATTCACAGTGGTTTCTGGGCAACGTATCATTATTTAAAGTGGTCCCTGGGTAGTATATCATTATTTACAGTGGTCCCTGGGATGTTAATTATTATTTACAGTGTTACTTGGGTAGTATATTAATATTTACAGGAGTACATGGGTAGAATATTATTATGTACAGTAGTCCCTGGGTCGTATATCATTATTTACAGTGGTCCTTGGTTAGTATTTCATTATTTACAGTGTTCCCTGGATAGTATATCTTTATTTACAGTGGTCTTGGGCGGTCTATCATTATTGACTGTGTTCCCAGGGTGGTATGTCAAGATTTACAGTTGTCCCGGGACAGTATATCATCAATTATAGTGTGCCCTGTGTAATGCATCTTTATTTACAGTGGTTTCTGGATAGTATTTCATTATTTCAAGTGTCCCTGTGCAATATATCAGGATTCACAGTGGTCTCTGTGTAGTATAGCATTATTTACAGTGGTCCCTGGGAAATATATCATTAATCACAGCAGTCCCTGGGTCGTATATCATTATTTACAATGGTCCCTGGGCAGTATATCATTATTTACAGTGGTCCCTGGGCAGTATATCATTATGTACAGTGGTCCCAGTGTAGTGTAGTATAATTTACAGTGGTCCCAGAGTGATGCATCGTGATTTACAGTGGTCCCTGGACATTATGTCATCATTTATAGTGTGCCCAGTGTAGTACCTCTTAATTTACAGTGGACTCGGGATAGTATTTCATTATTTACAGTAGTCCCTGGGTGGTTTATCTTTATATACAGTGGTCCCTGGGTGGTTTATCTTTATTTACAGTGGTCCCTGGGTGGTTTATCTTTATTTACAGTGGTCCCTGGGAGGTTTATTTATATTTACAGTGGTCCCCGGGTGGTTTATCTTTATTTACAGAGGTCCCTGGGTGGTTTATCTTTATTTACAGTGGTCCCTGGGTGGTTTATCTTTATTTACAGTGGTCCCTGGGTAATTTATCTTTATTTACAGTGGTCCCCGGGTGGTTTATCTTTATTTACAGTGGTCCCTGGGTGGTTTATCTTTATTTACAGTGGTTCCTGGGAGGTTTATCTTTATTTACAGTGGTCCCTGGGAGGTTTATCTTTATTTACAGTGGTTCCTGGGTGGTTTATCTTTATTTACAGTGGTCCCCGGGTGGTTTATCTTTATTTACAGTGGTCCCTGGGAGGTTTATCTTTATTTACAGTGGTCTCTGGGTGGTTTATCTTTATTTACTGTGTTCCCCGGGTGGTTTATCTTTATTTACAGTGGTCCCTGGGTGGTTTATCTTTATTTACAGTGGTCCCTGGGTGGTTTATCTTTATTTACTGTGGTCCCTGGGTGGTTTATCTTTATTTACAGTGGTCTCTGGGTGGTTTATCTTTATTTACTGTGTTCCCCGGGTGGTTTATCTTTATTTACTGTGGTCCCTGGATGGTTTATCTTTATTTACAGTGGTTCCCGGGTGGTTTATCTTCATTTACAGTGGTCCCTGGGTGGTTTATCTTAATTTACAGTGGTCCCTGGGTGGTTTATCTTTATTTACAGTTGTCCCTGGGTGGTTTATCTTTATTTACAGTGGTCCCCGGGTGGTTTATCTTTATTTACAGTGGTCTCTGGGTGGATTATCTTTATTTACAGTGGTCCCCGGGTGGTTTATCTTTATTTAAAGTGGTCCCTGGGTGGTTTATCTTTATTTTCAGTTGTCTCTGGGTGGTTTATCTTTATTTACAGTGGTCCCTGGGTGGTTTATCTTTATTTAAAGTGGTCCCTGGGTGGTTTATCTTTATTTTCAGTGGTCTCTGGGTGGTTTATCTTTATTTACAGTGGTTCCCTGAGTGGTTTATCTTTATTTACAGTGTTCCCCGGGTGGTTTATCTTTATTTACAGTGGTCTCTGGGTGGTTTATCTTTATTTACAGTGGTCCCCGGGTGGTTTATCTCGATTTACAGTGGTCTCTGGGTGGTTTATCTTTATTTACAGTGGTCCCTGTGTGGTTTATCTTTATTTACAGTGGTCCCCGGGTGGTTTATCTTTATTTACAGTGGTCCCTGGGTGGTTTATCTTTATTTACAGTGGTCCCCGGGTGGTTTATCTTTATTTACAGTGGTCTCTGGGTGGTTTATCTTTATTTACAGTGGTCTCTGGGTGGTTTATCTTTATTTACAGTGGTCCCTGGGTGGTTTATCTTTATTTAAAGTGGTTCCCGGGTGGTTTATCTTTATTTACAGTGGTCCCTGGGTGGTTTATCTTTATTTACAGTGGTCCCTGGGTGGTTTATCTTTATTTACAGTGGTCTCTGGGTGGTTTATCTTTATTTACAGTGGTCCCTGGGTGGTTTATCTTTATTTACAGTGGTCTCTGGGTGGTTTATCTTTATTTACAGGGGTCCCCGGGTGGTTTATCTCGATTTACAGTGGTCTCTGGGTGGTTTATCTTTATTTACAGTGGTCCCTGTGTGGTTTATCTTTATTTACAGTGGTCCCCGGGTGGTTTATCTTTATTTACAGTGGT
Source organism: Scyliorhinus torazame (assembly GCF_047496885.1). NCBI lineage: Eukaryota > Metazoa > Chordata > Chondrichthyes > Carcharhiniformes > Scyliorhinidae > Scyliorhinus > Scyliorhinus torazame. The sequence goes on from NW_027307828.1 coordinate 205,798, forward strand.
CCCTGGGTGGTTTATCTTTATTTACAGTGGTCCCCGGGTGGTTTATCTTTATTTACAGTGGTCTCTGGGTGGTTTATCTTTATTTACAGTGGTCTCTGGGTGGTTTATCTTTATTTACAGTGGTCCCTGGGTGGTTTATCTTTATTTAAAGTGGTTCCCGGGTGGTTTATCTTTATTTACAGTGGTCCCTGGGTGGTTTATCTTTATTTACAGTGGTCCCTGGGTGGTTTATCTTTATTTACAGTGGTCTCTGGGTGGTTTATCTTTATTTACAGTGGTCCCTGGGTGGTTTATCTTTATTTACCGTGGTCTCTGGGTGGTTTATCCTTATTTACAGTGGTCCCCGGGTGGTTTATCTTTATTTACAAAGGTCTCTGGGTGATTTATCTTTATTTACAGTGGTCCACGGGTGGTTTATCTTTATTTACAGTGGTCCCTGAGTGGTTTATCTTTATTTACAGTGGTTCCCTGGGTGGTTTATCTTTATTTACAGTGGTCTCTGGGTGGTTTATCTTTATTTACAGTGGTCCCTGGGTGGTTTATCTTTATTTACCGTGGTCTCTGGGTGGTTTATCCTTATTTACAGTGGTCCCCGGGTGGTTTATCTTTATTTACAGTGGTCCCTGGGTGGTTTATCTTTATTTACAGTGGTCCCCGGGTGGTTTATCTTTATTTACAAAGGTCTCTGGGTGGTTTATCTTTATTTACAGTGGTCCACGGGTGGTTTATCTTTATTTACAGTGGTCCCTGAGTGGTTTATCTTTATTTACAGTGGTCTCTGGGTGGTTTATCTTTATTTACAAAGGTCTCTGGGTGCTTTATCTTTATTTACAGTGGACCCCGGGTGGTTTACCTTTATTTACAGTGGTCCCTGAGTGGTTTATCTTTATTTACAGTGGTCCCTGGGTGGTTTATCTTTATTTACAGTGGTCCCTGGGTGATTTATCTTTATTTACAGTGGACTCTGGGTGGTTTATCTTTATTTACAGTGGTCCCTGGGTAGTTTATCTTTATTTACAGTTGTCCCTGGGCGGTTTATCTTTATTTACAGTGATCCCTGGGTAGTTTTTCTTTATTTACAGTGGTCCCATTGGTGGTTTATCTTGATTTACAGTAGTCCCTGGGTGGTTTATCTTTATTTTCAGTGGTCCCTGGGTCGTTTATCTTTATTTACAGTGGTCCCCGGGTGGTTTATCTTTATTTACAGTGGTCCCTGGGTGGTTTATCGTTATTTACAGTGGTCCCGGGGAGGTTCATCTTTATTTGCAGTGATCCATGGGTGGTTTATCTTTATTTACAGTGGTCTCTGGGTGGTTTATCTTTATTTACAGTGGTCCCTGGGTGGTTTATCTTTATTTACAGTGGTCTCTGCGTGTTTTATCTTCATTTACAGTGGTCCCTGTGTGGTTTATCTTTATTTGCAGTGGTCCCTGGGTGGTTTATCTTTATTTAAAGTGGTCCCTGGGTGGTTTATCTTTATTTACAGTGGTCCCCGGGTGGTTTATCTTAATTTACAGTGGTCCCCGGGTGGTTTATCTTTATTTACAGTGGTCCCTGGGTGGTTTATCTTTATTTACAGTGGTCCCTGGGTGGTTTATCTTTATTTTCAGTGTTCCCCGGGTGTTTTATCTTTATTTACAGTGGTCCCTGGGTAGTTTATCTTTATTTACAGTTGTCCCTGGGCGGTTTATCTTTATTTACAGTGATCCCTGGGTAGTTTTTCTTTATTTACAGTGGTCCCATTGGTGGTTTATCTTGATTTACAGTAGTCCCTGGGTGGTTTATCTTTATTTTCAGTGGTCCCTGGGTCGTTTATCTTTATTTACAGTGGTCCCCGGGTGGTTTATCTTTATTTACAGTGGTCTCTGGGTGGTTTATCTTTATTTACAGTGGTCTCTGGGTAGTTTATCTTTATTTACAGTGGTCCCTGGGCGGTTTATCGTTATTTACAGTGGTCCCCGGGTGGTTTATCTTTATTTACAGTGGTCCCTGGGTGGTTTATCTTTATTTACAGTGGTCCCTGGGTGGTTTATCTTTATTCACAGTGGTTCCTGGGTGGTTTATCTTTATTTACAGTGGTCCCCGGGTGGTTTATCTTTATTTACAGTTGTCCCTGGGTGGTTTATCTTTATTTACAGTGGTTCCCGGGTGGTTTATCTTTATTTACAGTGGTCGCTGGGTGGCTTATCTTTATTTACAGTGGTTCCTGGGTGGTTTATCTTTATTTACAGTGGTCCCCGGGTGGTTTATCTTTATTTACAGTGGTACCTGGGTGGTTTATCTTTATTTACAGTGGTCCCTGGGTGGTTTATCTTTATTTACAGTGATTCCCGGGTGGTTTATCTTTATTTACAGTGGTCGCTGGGTGACTTATCTTTATTTACAGTGGTTCCTGGGTGGTTTATCTTTATTTACAGTAGTCCCTGGGTGGTAATCTTTATTTACAGTGGTCCCTGGGTGGTTTATCTTTATTTACAATGGTCCCTGGGTGGTTTATCTTTATTTACAGTGGTTCCTGGGTGGTTTATCTTTATTTACAGTGGTCCCTGGGTGGTTTATCTTTATTTACAGAGGTTCCCGGGTGGTTTATCTTTATTTACAGTGGTCCCGGGTGGATTATCTTTATTTACATTGGTCCCCGGGTGGTTTATCTTTATTTACAGTGGTCCCTGGGTGGTGTATCTTTATTTACAGTGGTTCCCGGGTGGTTTATCTTTATTTACAGTGGTCCCTGGGTGGTTTATCTGTATTTACAGTGGTCCCTGGGTGGTTTATATTTATTTACAGTGGTCCCTGGGTGGCTTATCTTTATTTACAGTGGTCCCTGGGAGCTTTATCTTTATTTACAGTGGTCTCTGGGTGGTTTATCTTTATTTACAGTGGTCCCCGGTGGTTTATCTTTATTTACAGTGGTCCCGGGTGGATTATCTTTATTTACAGTGGTCCCCAGGTGGTTTATCTTTATTTACAGTGGTCCCTGGGTGGTGCATCTTTATTTACAGTGGTTCCCGGGTGGTTTATCTTTATTTACAGTGGTCCCTGTGTGGTTTATCTGTATTTACAGTGGTCCCTGGGTGGTTTATATGTATTTACAGTGGTCCCTGGGTTGTTTATCTTTATTTACAGTGGTCCCTGTGTGGTTTATCTTTATTTACAGTAGTCCCTGAGTGGCTTATTTTTATTTACAGTGGTCCCTGGGTGGTTTATCTTTATTTACAGTGGACTCTGGGTGCTTTATCTTTATTTACAGTGGACCCCGGGTGGTTTACCTTTATTTACAGTGGTCCCTGAGTGGTTTATCTTTATTTACAGTGGTCTCTGGGTGGTTTATCTTTATTTACAGTGGTCCCCGGGTGGTTTATCTCGATTTACAGTGGTCTCTGGGTGGTTTATCTTTATTTACAGTGGTCCCTGTGTGGTTTATCTTTATTTACAGTGGTCCCCGGGTGGTTTATCTTTATTTACAGTGGCCCCTGGGTGGTTTATCTTTATTTACAGTGGTCTCTGGGTGGTTTATCTTTATTTACAGTGGTCTCTGGGTGGTTTATCTTTATTTACAGTGGTCCCTGGGTGGTTTATCTTTATTTAAAGTGGTTCCCGGGTGGTTTATCTTTATTTACAGTGGTCCCTGGGTGGTTTATCTTTATTTACCGTGGTCTCTGGGTGGTTTATCTTTATTTACAGTGGTCTCTGGGTGGTTTATCTTTATTTACAGTGGTCCCTGGGTGGTTTATCTTTATTTACAGTGGTCCCCGGGTGGTTTATCTTTATTTACAAAGGTCTCTGGGTGATTGATCTTTATTTACAGTGGTCCACGGGTGGTTTATCTTTATTTACAGTGGTCCCTGAGTGGTTTATCTTTATTTACAGTGGTCTCTGGGTGGTTTATCTTTATTTACAAAGGTCTCTGGGTGCTTTATCTTTATTTACAGTGGACCCCGGGTGGTTTACCTTTATTTACAGTGGTCCCTGAGTGGTTTATCTTTATTTACAGTGGTCCCTGGGTGGTTTATCTTTATTTACAGTGGTCCCTGGGTGATTTATCTTTATTTACAGTGGACTCTGGGTGGTTTATCTTTATTTACAGTGGTCCCTTGGTGGTTTATCTTGATTTACAGTGGTCCCTGTGTGGTTTATCTTTATTTACAGTGGTCCCTGGGTGGTTTATCGTTATTTACAGTGGTCCCGGGGTGGTTCATCTTTATTTGCAGTGATCCATGGGTGGTTTATCTTTATTTACAGTGGTCTCTGGGTGGTTTATCTTTATTTACAGTGGTCCCTGGGTGGTTTATCTTTATTTACAGTGGTCTCTGCGTGTTTTATCTTTATTTACAGTGGTCCCTGTGTGGTTTATCTTTATTTGCAGTGGTCCCTGGGTGGTTTATCTTTATTTAAAGTGGTCCCTGGGTGGTTTATCTTTATTTACAGTGGTCCCCGGGTGGTTTATCTTAATTTACAGTGGTCCCCGGGTGGTTTATCTTTATTTACAGTGGTCCCTGGGTGGTTTATCTTTATTTACAGTGGTCCCTGTGTGGTTTATCTTTATTTTCAGTGTTCCCCGGGTGTTTTATCTTTATTTACAGTGGTCCCTGGGTAGTTTATCTTTATTTACAGTTGTCCCTGGGCGGTTTATCTTTATTTACAGTGGTCCCTGGGTAGTTTATCTTTATTTACAGTGGTCCCATTGGTGGTTTATCTTGATTTACAGTAGTCCCTGGGTGGTTTATTTTTATTTTCAGTGGTCCCTGGGTGGTTTATCTTTATTTACAGTGGTCCCTGGGTGGTTTATCTTTATTTACAGTGGTCCCTGGGTAGTTTATCTTTATTTACAGTGGTCCCTGGGCGGTTTATCGTTATTTACAGTGGTCCCCGGGTGGTTTATCTTTATTTACAGTGGTCCCTGGGTGGTTTATCTTTATTTACAGTGGTCCCTGGGTGGTTTATCTTTATTCACAGTGGTTCCTGGGTGGTTTATCTTTATTTACAGTGGTCCCCGGGTGGTTTATCTTTATTTACAGTTGTCCCTGGGTTGTTTATATTTATTTACAGTGGTCTCTGGGTGGTTTATCTTTATTTACAGTGGTCCCTGGGTGGTTTATCTTTATTTACAGTGGTCCCTGGGTGGTTTATCTTTATTCACAGTGGTTCCTGGGTGGTTTATCTTTATTTACAGTGGTCCCCGGGTGGTTTATCTTTATTTACAGTTGTCCCTGGGTGGTTTATCTTTATTTACAGTGGTTCCCGGGTGGTTTATCTTTATTTACAGTGGTCGCTGGGTGGCTTATCTTTATTTACAGTGGTTCCTGGGTGGTTTATCTTTATTTACAGTGGTCCCCGGGTGGTTTATCTTTATTTACAGTGGTACCTGGGTGGTTTATCTTTATTTACAGTGGTCCCTGGGTGGTTTATCTTTATTTACAGTGATTCCCGGGTGGTTTATCTTTATTTACAGTGGTCGCTGGGTGACTTATCTTTATTTACAGTGGTTCCTGGGTGGTTTATCTTTATTTACAGTAGTCCCTGGGTGGTAATCTTTATTTACAGTGGTCCCTGGGTGGTTTATCTTTATTTACAATGGTCCCTGGGTGGTTTATCTTTATTTACAGTGGTTCCTGGGTGGTTTATCTTTATTTACAGTGGTCCCTGGGTGGTTTATCTTTATTTACAGAGGTTCCCGGGTGGTTTATCTTTATTTACAGTGGTCCCGGGTGGATTATCTTTATTTACATTGGTCCCCGGGTGGTTTATCTTTATTTACAGTGGTCCCTGGGTGGTGTATCTTTATTTACAGTGGTTCCCGGGTGGTTTATCTTTATTTACAGTGGTCCCTGGGTGGTTTATCTGTATTTACAGTGGTCCCTGGGTGGTTTATATTTATTTACAGTGGTCCCTGGGTGGCTTATCTTTATTTACAGTGGTCCCTGGGAGGTTTATCTTTATTTACAGTGGTCTCTGGGTGGTTTATCTTTATTTACAGTGGTCCCCGGTGGTTTATCTTTATTTACAGTGGTCCCGGGTGGATTATCTTTATTTACAGTGGTCCCCAGGTGGTTTATCTTTATTTACAGTGGTCCCTGGGTGGTGCATCTTTATTTACAGTGGTTCCCGGGTGGTTTATCTTTATTTACAGTGGTCCCTGTGTGGTTTATCTGTATTTACAGTGGTCCCTGGGTGGTTTATATGTATTTACAGTGGTCCCTGGGTTGTTTATCTTTATTTACAGTGGTCCCTGTGTGGTTTATCTTTATTTACAGTAGTCCCTGAGTGGCTTATTTTTATTTACAGTGGTCCCTGGGTGGTTTATCTTTATTTACAGTGGACTCTGGGTGCTTTATCTTTATTTACAGTGGACCCCGGGTGGTTTACCTTTATTTACAGTGGTCCCTGAGTGGTTTATCTTTATTTACAGTGGTCTCTGGGTGGTTTATCTTTATTTACAGTGGTCCCCGGGTGGTTTATCTCGATTTACAGTGGTCTCTGGGTGGTTTATCTTTATTTACAGTGGTCCCTGTGTGGTTTATCTTTATTTACAGTGGTCCCCGGGTGGTTTATCTTTATTTACAGTGGCCCCTGGGTGGTTTATCTTTATTTACAGTGGTCTCTGGGTGGTTTATCTTTATTTACAGTGGTCTCTGGGTGGTTTATCTTTATTTACAGTGGTCCCTGGGTGGTTTATCTTTATTTAAAGTGGTTCCCGGGTGGTTTATCTTTATTTACAGTGGTCCCTGGGTGGTTTATCTTTATTTACCGTGGTCTCTGGGTGGTTTATCTTTATTTACAGTGGTCTCTGGGTGGTTTATCTTTATTTACAGTGGTCCCTGGGTGGTTTATCTTTATTTACAGTGGTCCCCGGGTGGTTTATCTTTATTTACAAAGGTCTCTGGGTGATTGATCTTTATTTACAGTGGTCCACGGGTGGTTTATCTTTATTTACAGTGGTCCCTGAGTGGTTTATCTTTATTTACAGTGGTCTCTGGGTGGTTTATCTTTATTTACAAAGGTCTCTGGGTGCTTTATCTTTATTTACAGTGGACCCCGGGTGGTTTACCTTTATTTACAGTGGTCCCTGAGTGGTTTATCTTTATTTACAGTGGTCCCTGGGTGGTTTATCTTTATTTACAGTGGTCCCTGGGTGATTTATCTTTATTTACAGTGGACTCTGGGTGGTTTATCTTTATTTACAGTGGTCCCTTGGTGGTTTATCTTGATTTACAGTGGTCCCTGTGTGGTTTATCTTTATTTACAGTGGTCCCTGGGTGGTTTATCGTTATTTACAGTGGTCCCGGGGTGGTTCATCTTTATTTGCAGTGATCCATGGGTGGTTTATCTTTATTTACAGTGGTCTCTGGGTGGTTTATCTTTATTTACAGTGGTCCCTGGGTGGTTTATCTTTATTTACAGTGGTCTCTGCGTGTTTTATCTTTATTTACAGTGGTCCCTGTGTGGTTTATCTTTATTTGCAGTGGTCCCTGGGTGGTTTATCTTTATTTAAAGTGGTCCCTGGGTGGTTTATCTTTATTTACAGTGGTCCCCGGGTGGTTTATCTTAATTTACAGTGGTCCCCGGGTGGTTTATCTTTATTTACAGTGGTCCCTGGGTGGTTTATCTTTATTTACAGTGGTCCCTGTGTGGTTTATCTTTATTTTCAGTGTTCCCCGGGTGTTTTATCTTTATTTACAGTGGTCCCTGGGTAGTTTATCTTTATTTACAGTTGTCCCTGGGCGGTTTATCTTTATTTACAGTGGTCCCTGGGTAGTTTATCTTTATTTACAGTGGTCCCATTGGTGGTTTATCTTGATTTACAGTAGTCCCTGGGTGGTTTATTTTTATTTTCAGTGGTCCCTGGGTGGTTTATCTTTATTTACAGTGGTCCCTGGGTGGTTTATCTTTATTTACAGTGGTCCCTGGGTAGTTTATCTTTATTTACAGTGGTCCCTGGGCGGTTTATCGTTATTTACAGTGGTCCCCGGGTGGTTTATCTTTATTTACAGTGGTCCCTGGGTGGTTTATCTTTATTTACAGTGGTCCCTGGGTGGTTTATCTTTATTCACAGTGGTTCCTGGGTGGTTTATCTTTATTTACAGTGGTCCCCGGGTGGTTTATCTTTATTTACAGTTGTCCCTGGGTTGTTTATATTTATTTACAGTGGTCTCTGGGTGGTTTATCTTTATTTACAGTGGTCCCTGGGTGGTTTGTCTTTATTTACAGTGGTCCCTGGGTGGTTTATCTTTATTTATAGTGGTCCCTGGGTGGTTTATCTTTATTTACAGTGGTTCCCGGGTGGTTTATCTTTATTTACAGTGGTCGCTGGGTGGCTTATCTTTATTTACAGTGGTTCCTGGGTGGTTTATCTTTATTTACAGTGGTCCCCGGGTGGTTTATCTTTATTTACAGTGGTACCTGGGTGGTTTATCTTTATTTACAGTGGTCCCCGGGTGGTTGATCTTTATTTACAGTGATTCCCGGGTGGTTTATCTTTATTTACAGTGGTCGCTGGATGACTTATCTTTATTTACAGTGGTTCCTGGGTGGTTTATCTTTATTTACAGTAGTCCCTGGGTGGTAATCTTTATTTACAGTGGTCCCTGGGTGGTTTATCTTTATTTACAATGGTCCCTGGGTGGTTTATCTTTATTTACAGTGGTTCCTGGGTGGTTTATCTTTATTTACAGTGGTCCCTGGGTGGTTTATCTTTATTTACAGAGGTTCCCGGGTGGTTTATCTTTATTTACAGTGGTCCCGGGTGGATTATCTTTATTTACATTGGTCCCCGGGTGGTTTATCTTTATTTACAGTGGTCCCTCGGTGGTGTATCTTTATTTACAGTGTTTCCCGGGTGGTTTATCTTTATTTACAGTGGTCCCTGGGTGGTTTATCTGTATTTACAGTGGTCCCTGGGTGGTTTATATTTATTTACAGTGGTCCCTGGGTGGCTTATCTTTATTTACAGTGGTCCCTGGGAGGTTTATCTTTATTTACAGTGGTCTCTGGGTGGTTTATCTTTATTTACAGTGGTCCCCGGGTGGTTTATCTTTATTTACAGTGGTCCCGGGTGAATTATCTTTATTTACAGTGGTCCCCAGGTGGTTTATCTTTATTTACAGTGGTCCCTGGGTGGTGCATCTTTATTTACAGTGGTTCCCGGGTGGTTTATCTTTATTTACAGTGGTCCCTGTGTGGTTTATCTGTATTTACAGTGGTCCCTGGGTGGTTTATATGTATTTACAGTGGTCCCTGGGTTGATTATCTTTATTTACAGTGGTCCCTGTGTGGTTTATCTTTATTTACAGTAGTCCCTGAGTGGCTTATCTTTATTTACAGTGGTCCCTGGGTGGTATATCTTTATTTACAGTGGTCCCTGAGTGGTTTATCTTTATTTACAGTGGTCCCTGGGTGGTTTATCTTTATTTACAGTGGTCCCTGGGTGGTTTATCTTTATTTACAGTGGTCCCTGGGAGGTTTATCTTTATTTACAGTGGTCTCTGGGTGGTTTATCTTTATTTACAGTGGTCCCCGGGTGGTTTATCTTTATTTACAGTGGTCCCGGGTGGATTATCTTTATTTACAGTGGTCCCCAGGTGGTTTATCTTTATTTACAGTGGTCCCTGGGTGGCGCATCTTTATTTACAGTGGTTCCCGGGTGGTTTATCTTTATTTACAGTGGTCCCTGTGTTGTTTATCTGTATTTACAGTGGTCCCTGGGTGGTTTATATGTATTTACAGTGGTCCCTGAGTGGCTTATCTTTATTTACAGTGGTCCCTGAGTGGTTTATCTTTATTTACAGTTGTCGCTGGGTGGTTTATCTTTATTTACAGTGGTCCCTGAGTGGTTTATCTTCATTTATAGTGGTCCCCGGGTGGTTTGTCTTTATTTACAGTGGTCCCTGGGTGGTTTATCTTTATTTGCAGTGGTCCCTGGGTGGTTTATCTTTATTTACAGTGGTCTCTGGGTGGTTTATCTTTATTTACAGTGGTCCCTGGGTGGTTTATATTTATTTACAGTGGTCTCTGGGTGATTTATCTTAATTTACAGTGGTTCCTGGGTGGTTTATCTTTATTTACAGTGGTCCCTGGGTGGTTTATCTTTATTTCCAGTGGTCCCGGGAGGTTTATCTTTATTTACAGTGGTCCCTGGGTGGTTTATCTTTACATACAGTGGTCCCTGGGTGGTTTATCTTTATTTACAGTGGTCCCTGGGTGGTTTATCTTTATTTACAGTGGTCCCTGGGTGGTTTATCTTTATTTACAGTGGTCCTTGGGTGGTTTATCTTTATTTACAGTGGTCCCTGGGTGGTTTATCTTTATTTACAGTGGTTCCTGGGTGGTTTATCTTTATTTACAGTGGTCCCTGAGTGGTTTATCTTTATTTACAGTGGTCTCTGGGTGGTTTATCTTTATTTACAGTGGTCCCTGGGTGGTTTATTTTTATTTACAGTGGTCCCTGGGTGCTTTATTTTTATTTATAGTGGTCTCTGGGTGGTTTATCTTTATTTACAGTGGTCCCCGGGTGGTTTATCTTTATTTACAGTGGTTCCCTGAGTGGTATTTCGTTATTTACAGTGGTCCCTGGGAGGTTTATCTTTATTTACAGTGGTCTCTGGGTGGTTTATCTTTATTTACAGTGGACCCTGGGTGGTTTATCTTTATTTACAGTGGTCCCTGGGTGGTTTATCTTTATTTACAGTGGTCCCTGGGTGGTTTATCTTTATTTACAGTGGTCCCTGGGTGGTTTATCTTCATTTATAGTGGTCCCCGGGTGGTTTGTCTTTATTTACAGTGGTCCCTGGGTGGTTTATCTTTATTTGCAGTGGTCCCTGGGTGGTTTATCTTTATTTACAGTGGTCTCTGGGTGGTTTATCTTTATTTACAGTGGTCCCTGGGTGGTTTATATTTATTTACAGTGGTCTCTGGGTGATTTATCTTTATTTACAGTGGTTCCTGGGTGGTTTATCTTTATTTACAGTGGTCCCTGGGTGGTTTATCTTTATTTCCAGTGGTCCCGGGAGGTTTATCTTTATTTACAGTGGTCCCTGGGTGGTTTATCTTTACTTACAGTGGTCCCTGGGTGGTTTATCTTTATGTACAGTGGTCCCTGGGTGGTTTATCTTTATTTACAGTGGTCCCTGGGTGGTTTATCTTTATTTACAGTGGTCCTTGGGTGGTTTATCTTTATTTACAGTGGTCCCTGGGTGGTTTATCTTTATTTACAGAAGTTCCTGGGTGGTTTATCTTTATTTACAGTGGTCCCTGAGTGGTTTATCTTTATTTACAGTGGTCTCTGGGTGGTTTATCTTTATTTACAGTGGTCCCTGGGTGGTTTATTTTTATTTACAGTGGTTCCTGGGTGGTTTATCTTTATTTACAGTGGTCCCTGGGTGGTTTATCTTTATTTCCAGTGGTCCCGGGAGGTTTATCTTTATTTACAGTGGTCCCTGGGTGGTTTATCTTTACTTACAGTGGTCCCTGGGTGGTTTATCTTTATTTACAGTGGTCCCTGGGTGGTTTATCTTTATTTACAGTGGTCCTTGGGTGGTTTATCTTTATTTACAGTGGTCCCTGGGTGGTTTATCTTTATTTACAGAAGTTCCTGGGTGGTTTATCTTTATTTACAGTTGTCCCTGAGTGGTTTATCTTTATTTACAGTGGTCTCTGGGTGGTTTATCTTTATTTACAGTGGTCCCTGGGTGGTTTATTTTTATTTACAGTGGTTCCTGGGTGGTTTATCTTTATTTACAGTGGTCCCTGGGTGGTTTATCTTTATTTCCAGTGGTCCCGGGAGGTTTATCTTTATTTACAGTGGTCCCTGGGTGGTTTATCTTTACTTACAGTGGTCCCTGGGTGGTTTATCTTTATTTACAGTGGTCCCTGGGTGGTTTATCTTTATTTACAGTGGTCCCTGGGTGGTTTATCTTTATTTACAGTGGTCCTTGGGTGGTTTATCTTTATTTACAGTGGTCCCTGGGTGGTTTATCTTTATTTACAGAAGTTCCTGGGTGGTTTATCTTTATTTACAGTGGTCCCTGAGTGGTTTATCTTTATTTACAGTGGTCCCTGTGTGGTTTATCTGTATTTACAGTGGTCCCTGGGTGGTTTATATGTATTTACAGTGGTCCCTGGGTTGATTATCTTTATTTACAGTGGTCCCTGTGTGGTTTATCTTTATTTACAGTAGTCCCTGAGTGGCTTATCTTTATTTACAGTGGTCCCTGGGTGGTATATCTTTATTTACAGTGGTCCCTGAGTGGTTTATCTTTATTTACAGTGGTCCCTGGGTGGTTTATCTTTATTTACAGTGGTCCCTGGGTGGTTTATCTTTATTTACAGTGGTCCCTGGGAGGTTTATCTTTATTTACAGTGGTCTCTGGGTGGTTTATCTTTATTTACAGTGGTCCCCGGGTGGTTTATCTTTATTTACAGTGGTCCCGGGTGGATTATCTTTATTTACAGTGGTCCCCAGGTGGTTTATCTTTATTTACAGTGGTCCCTGGGTGGCGCATCTTTATTTACAGTGGTTCCCGGGTGGTTTATCTTTATTTACAGTGGTCCCTGTGTTGTTTATCTGTATTTACAGTGGTCCCTGGGTGGTTTATATGTATTTACAGTGGTCCCTGAGTGGCTTATCTTTATTTACAGTGGTCCCTGAGTGGTTTATCTTTATTTACAGTTGTCGCTGGGTGGTTTATCTTTATTTACAGTGGTCCCTGAGTGGTATTTCGTTATTTACAGTGGTCCCTGCATGGTTTATCTTTATTTACAGTGGTCCCTGGGTGGTTTATCTTTATTTACAGTGGTCCCTGAGTGGTATTTCGTTATTTACAGTGGTCCCTGGGAGGTTTATCTTTATTTACAGTGGTCTCTGGGTGGTTTATCTTTATTTACAGTGGACCCTGGGTGGTTTATCTTTATTTACAGTGGTCCCTGGGTGGTTTATCTTTATTTACAGTGGTCCCTGGGTGGTTTATCTTCATTTATAGTGGTCCCCGGGTGGTTTGTCTTTATTTACAGTGGTCCCTGGGTGGTTTATCTTTATTTGCAGTGGTCCCTGGGTGGTTTATCTTTATTTACAGTGGTCTCTGGGTGGTTTATCTTTATTTACAGTGGTCCCTGGGTGGTTTATATTTATTTACAGTGGTCTCTGGGTGATTTATCTTAATTTACAGTGGTTCCTGGGTGGTTTATCTTTATTTACAGTGGTCCCTGGGTGGTTTATCTTTATTTCCAGTGGTCCCGGGAGGTTTATCTTTATTTACAGTGGTCCCTGGGTGGTTTATCTTTACATACAGTGGTCCCTGGGTGGTTTATCTTTATTTACAGTGGTCCCTGGGTGGTTTATCTTTATTTACAGTGGTCCCTGGGTGGTTTATCTTTATTTACAGTGGTCCTTGGGTGGTTTATCTTTATTTACAGTGGTCCCTGGGTGGTTTATCTTTATTTACAGTGGTTCCTGGGTGGTTTATCTTTATTTACAGAGGTCCCTGAGTGGTTTATCTTTATTTACAGTGGTCTCTGGGTGGTTTATCTTTATTTACAGTGGTCCCTGGGTGGTTTATTTTTATTTACAGTGGTCCCTGGGTGCTTTATTTTTATTTATAGTGGTCTCTGGGTGGTTTATCTTTATTTACAGTGGTCCCCGGGTGGTTTATCTTTATTTACAGTGGTTCCCTGAGTGGTATTTCGTTATTTACAGTGGTCCCTGGGAGGTTTATCTTTATTTACAGTGGTCTCTGGGTGGTTTATCTTTATTTACAGTGGACCCTGGGTGGTTTATCTTTATTTACAGTGGTCCCTGGGTGGTTTATCTTTATTTACAGTGGTCCCTGGGTGGTTTATCTTTATTTACAGTGGTCCCTGGGTGGTTTATCTTCATTTATAGTGGTCCCCGGGTGGTTTGTCTTTATTTACAGTGGTCCCTGGGTGGTTTATCTTTATTTGCAGTGGTCCCTGGGTGGTTTATCTTTATTTACAGTGGTCTCTGGGTGGTTTATCTTTATTTACAGTGGTCCCTGGGTGGTTTATATTTATTTACAGTGGTCTCTGGGTGATTTATCTTTATTTACAGTGGTTCCTGGGTGGTTTATCTTTATTTACAGTGGTCCCTGGGTGGTTTATCTTTATTTCCAGTGGTCCCGGGAGGTTTATCTTTATTTACAGTGGTCCCTGGGTGGTTTATCTTTACTTACAGTGGTCCCTGGGTGGTTTATCTTTATTTACAGTGGTCCCTGGGTGGTTTATCTTTATTTACAGTGGTCCCTGGGTGGTTTATCTTTATTTACAGTGGTCCTTGGGTGGTTTATCTTTATTTACAGTGGTCCCTGGGTGGTTTATCTTTATTTACAGAAGTTCCTGGGTGGTTTATCTTTATTTACAGTGGTCCCTGAGTGGTTTATCTTTATTTACAGTGGTCTCTGGGTGGTTTATCTTTATTTACAGTGGTCCCTGGGTGGTTTATTTTTATTTACAGTGGTTCCTGGGTGGTTTATCTTTATTTACAGTGGTCCCTGGGTGGTTTATCTTTATTTCCAGTGGTCCCGGGAGGTTTATCTTTATTTACAGTGGTCCCTGGGTGGTTTATCTTTACTTACAGTGGTCCCTGGGTGGTTTATCTTTATTTACAGTGGTCCCTGGGTGGTTTATCTTTATTTACAGTGGTCCTTGGGTGGTTTATCTTTATGAACAGTGGTCCCTGGGTGGTTTATCTTTATTTACAGAAGTTCCTGGGTGGTTTATCTTTATTTACAGTTGTCCCTGAGTGGTTTATCTTTATTTACAGTGGTCTCTGGGTGGTTTATCTTTATTTACAGTGGTCCCTGGGTGGTTTATTTTTATTTACAGTGGTTCCTGGGTGGTTTATCTTTATTTACAGTGGTCCCTGGGTGGTTTATCTTTATTTCCAGTGGTCCCGGGAGGTTTATCTTTATTTACAGTGGTCCCTGGGTGGTTTATCTTTACTTACAGTGGTCCCTGGGTGGTTTATCTTTATTTACAGTGGTCCCTGGGTGGTTTATCTTTATTTACAGTGGTCCCTGGGTGGTTTATCTTTATTTACAGTGGTCCTTGGGTGGTTTATCTTTATTTACAGTGGTCCCTGGGTGGTTTATCTTTATTTACAGAAGTTCCTGGGTGGTTTATCTTTATTTACAGTGGTCCCTGAGTGGTTTATCTTTATTTACAGTGGTCTCTGGGTGGTTTATCTTTATTTACAGTGGTCCCTGGGTGGTTTATTTTTATTTACAGTGGTCCCTGGGTGCTTTATTTTTATTTATAGTGGTCTCTGGGTGGTTTATCTTTATTTACAGTGGTCCCCGGGTGGTTTATCTTTATTTGCAGTGGTTTCCTGGGTGGTTTATCTTTATTTACAGTGGTCCCTGGGTGGTTTACCTTTATTTACAGTGGTCCCCGGGTGGTTTATCTTTATTTACAGTGGTCTCCGGGTGGTTTATCTTTATTTACAGTGGTCCCCTGGTGGTTTATCTTTATTTACAGTGGTCCCTGGGTGGTTTTTCTTTATTTACAGTGGTCTCTGGGTGGTTTATCCTTATTTACAGTGGTGTCTGGGTGGTTTATCTTTATTTACAGTGGTGTCTGGGTGGTTTATCTTTATTTACAGTCGTCCCTGGGTGGTTTATAATCATTTACAGTGGTCCCTGGGTGGTTTATCTTTATTTACAGTGGTCCCTGGGTGGTTTATCTTTATTTACAGTGGTCTCTGGGTGGTTTATCTTTATTTACAGTGGTCCCCAGGTGGTTTATCTTTATTTACAGTGGTCTCTGGGTGGTTTATCTTTATTTACAGTGGTCCCCGGGTGGTTTAATCTTTATTTACAGTGGTTCCCGGGTGGTTTATCTTTATTTACAGTGGTCCCTGGGTGGTTTATTTTTATTTACAGTGGTTCCTGGGTGGTTTATCTTTATTTACAGTGGTCCCTGGGTGGTTTATCTTTATTTCCAGTGGTCCCGGGAGGTTTATCTTTATTTACAGTGGTCCCTGGGTGGTTTATCTTTACTTACAGTGGTCCCTGGGTGGTTTATCTTTATTTACAGTGGTCCCTGGGTGGTTTATCTTTATTTACAGTGGTCCCTGGGTGGTTTATCTTTATTTACAGTGGTCCTTGGGTGGTTTATCTTTATTTACAGTGGTCCCTGGGTGGTTTATCTTTATTTACAGAAGTTCCTGGGTGGATTATCTTTATTTACAGTGGTCCCTGAGTGGTTTATCTTTATTTACAGTGGTCTCTGGGTGGTTTATCTTTATTTACAGTGGTCCCTGGGTGGTTTATTTTTATTTACAGTGGTCCCTGGGTGCTTTATTTTTATTTATAGTGGTCTCTGGGTGGTTTATCTTTATTTACAGTGGTCCCCGGGTGGTTTATCTTTATTTGCAGTGGTTTCCTGGGTGGTTTATCTTTATTTACAGTGGTCCCTGGGTGGTTTACCTTTATTTACAGTGGTCCCCGGGTGGTTTATCTTTATTTACAGTGGTCTCCGGGTGGTTTATCTTTATTTACAGTGGTCCCCTGGTGGTTTATCTTTATTTACAGTGGTCCCTGGGTGGTTTTTCTTTATTTACAGTGGTCTCTGGGTGGTTTATCCTTATTTACAGTGGTGTCTGGGTGGTTTATCTTTATTTACAGTGGTGTCTGGGTGGTTTATCTTTATTTACAGTCGTCCCTGGGTGGTTTATACTCATTTACAGTGGTCCCTGGGTGGTTTATCTTTATTTACAGTGGTCCCTGGGTGGTTTATCTTTATTTACAGTGGTCTCTGGGTGGTTTATCTTTATTTACAGTGGTCCCCAGGTGGTTTATCTTTATTTACAGTGGTCTCTGGGTGGTTTATCTTTATTTACAGTGGTCCCCGGGTGGTTTAATCTTTATTTACAGTGGTTCCCGGGTGGTTTATCTTTATTTACAGTGGTCCATGGGTGGTTTATCTTTATTTACAGTGGTCCCTGGGTGGTTTATCTTTATTTACAGTGGTCCCTGGGTGGTTTATCTTTATTTACACTGGTCCCTGGTTGGATTATCTTTATTTATAGTGGTCCCTGGGTAGTTTATCTTTATTTACAGTGGTCCCCGGGTGGTTTATCTTTATTTACAGTGGTCCCTGGGTGGTTTATCTTTATTTACAGTGGTCCCTGGGTGGTTTATCTTATTTTACAGTGGTCCCTGGGTGGTTTATCTTTATTTACAGTGGTCCCTGGGTGGTTTATCTTTATTTACAGTGGTTCCCGGGTGGTTTATTTTTATTTACAGTGGTTCCCGGGTGGTTTATATTTATTTACAGTGGTCCCTGGGTGGTTTATCTTTATTTACAGTTGTCCCTGGGTGGTTTATCTTTATTTACAGTGGTTCCCGGGTGGTTTATCTTTATTTACAGTGGTCCCTGGGTGGTTTATCTTTATTTACAGTGGTCTCTGGGTGGTTTATCTTTATTTACAGTGGTCCCTGGGTGATTTATCTTTATTTACAGTGGTCTCTGGGTGGTTTATCATTATTTACTGTGGTCCCTGGGTTGTTTATCTTTATTTACAGTTGTCCCTGGGTGGTTTATCTTTCTTTACAGTGGTCCCTGGGTGGTTTATCTATATTTACAGTGGTCTCTGGTTGGTTTATCTTTATTTACAGTGGTCCCTGGGTGGTTTATCTTTATTTACAGTGGTCCCTGTGTGGTTTATCTTTATTTACAGTGGTCCCTGGGTGGTTTATCTTTATTTACAGTGGTCTCTGGGTGGTTTATCCTTATTTACATTGGTCCCTGTGTGATTTATCTTAATTTACAGTGGTCCCTGGCTGGTTTATCTTTATTTACAGTGGTCCCCGGGTGGTTTATCTTTATTTACAGTGGTCCCCGGGTGGTTTATCTTTATTTACAGTGGTCCCTGGATGGTTTATCTTTATTTACAGTGGTCTCTGGGTGGTTTATCTTTATTTACAGTGGTCCCCGGGTGGTTTATCTTTATTTACAGTGGTTCCCGGGTGGCTTGCCTTTATTTACAGTGGTCCCTGGGTGGTTTATCTTTATTTACAGTGGTCTCTGGGTGTTTTATCTTTATTTACAGTGGTCGCTGGGTGTTTTATCTTTATTTACCGTGGTCTCTGGGTGGTTTATCTTTATTTACAGTGGTCCCCGGGAGGTTTATCTTTATTTACAGTGGTTCCTGGGTGGTTTATCTTTATTTCCAATGGTCTGTGAGTGGTTTATCTTTATTTACAGTGGTTCCCGGGTGGTTTATCTTTATTTACAGTGGTCCCTGGGTGGTTTATCTTTATTTACAGTGGTCTCTGGGTGGTTTATCTTCATTTACAGTGGTCCCTGGGTGATTTATCTTTATTTACAGTGGTCCCTGGGTGGTTTACCTTTATTTACAGTGGTCCCTGGGTGGTTTATCTTTATTTACAGTGGTCCCTGGGTGGTTTATGTTTATTTACAGTGGTCCCTGGGTGGTTTATCTTTATTTACAGTGGTCCCTGGGTGGTTTATCTTCATTTACAGTGGTCTCTGGGTGATTTATCTTTATTTACAGTGGTCCCTGTGTGGTTTATCTTTATTTACAGTGGTCCCTGGGTGGTTTATCTTTATTTACAGTGGTCCCCGGTTGATTTATCTTTATTTACAGTGGTCCCTGGGTGGTTAATCTTTATTTACAGTGGTCTTGTGTGGATTATCTTTATTTACAGTGGTCCCTGGGTGGTTTATCTTTATTTACAGTGGTCTCTGTGTGTTTTATCTTTATTTACAGTGGTCCCTGGGTGTTTTATCTTTATTCACAGTGGTCTCTGGGTGGTTTATCTTTATTTACAGTGGTCCCCGGTTGGTTTATCTTTATTTACAGTGGTTCCTGGGTGGTTTATCTTTATTTCCAATGGTCTCTGTGTGGTTTATCTTTATTTACAGTGGTCCCTGGGTGGTTTATCTTTATTTACAGTGGTCTCTGTGTGGTTTATCTTTATTTACAGTGGTTCCCGGGTGGTTTATCTTTATTTACAGTGGTCCCTGGGTGGTTTATCTTTATTTACAGTGGTCCCGGGTGGTTTATCTTTATTTACAGTGGTCCCTGGGTGGTTTATCTTTATTTACAGTTGTCCCCGGGTGGTTTACCTTTATTTACAGTGGTCCCTGGGTGGTTTATCTTTATTTACAGTGGTCTCTGGGTGGTTTATCTTTATTTACAGTGGTCCCTGGGTGGTTTATCTTTATTTACAGTGGTCCCTGGGTGGTTTATCTTTATTTACAGTGGTCCCTGGGTGGTTTATCTTTATTTACAGTGGTCCCTGGGTGGTTTATCTTTATTTACAGTGGTCCCTGGGTTGTTTATCTTTATTTACAGTGGTCCCTGGGTGGTTTATCTTTATTTACAGTGGTCCCTGGGTGGTTTATCTTTATTTACAGTGGTCCCTGGGTGGTTTATCTTTATTTACAGTGGTCCCCGGGTGGTTTATCTTTATTTAGAGTCATCCCCGGGTGGTTTATCTTTATTTACAGTGTTTCCCGGGTGGTTTATCTTTATTTACAGTGGTCCCTGGGTGGTTTATCTTTATTTACAGTGGTCTCTGGGTGTTTTATCTTTATTTACAGTGGTCCCTGGATGTTTTATCTTTATTTACAGTGGTCTCTGGGTGGTTTATCTTTATTTACAGTGGTCCCTGGTTGGTGTATCTTTATTTACAGTGGTTCCCGGGTGGTTTATCTTTATTTACAGTGGTCCCTGTGTGGTTTATCTGTATTTACAGTGGTCCCTGGGTGGTTTCTATGTATTTACAGTGGTCCCTGGGTGGCTTATCTTTATTTACAGTGGTCCCTGTCTGGTTTATCTTTATTTACAGTGGTCGCTGGGTTGTTTATCTTTATTTACAGTGGTCCCTGGGTGGTTTATCTTTATTTACAGTGGTCCCTGAGTGGTATTTCTTTATTTACAGTGGTCCCTGGGAGGTTTATCTTTATTTACAGTGGTCTCTGGGTGGTTTATCTTTATTTACAGTGGACCCTGGGTGGCTTATCTTTATTTACAGTGGTCCCTGGTTGGTTTATCTTTATTTACAGTGGTCCCTGGGTGGTTTATCTCCATTTATAGTGGTCCCCGGGTGGTTTATCTTTATTTACAGTGGTCCCCGGGTGGTTTGTCTTTATTTACAGTGGTCCCTGGGTGGTTTATCTTTATTTACAGTGGTCCCTGGGTGGTTTATATTTATTTACAGTGGTCTCTGGGTGATTTATCTTTATTTACAGTGGTTCCTGGGTGGTTTATCTTTATTTACAGTGGTCCCCGGGTGATTTATCTTTATTTACAGTGGTTCCCTGGGTGGTTTATCTTTATGTACAGTGGTCCCTGGGTGGTTTATCTTTATTTACAGTGGTCTCTCGGTGGTTTATCTTTATTTACAGTGGTGCCTGGGTGGTTTACCTTTATTTACAGTGGTCCCCGGGTGGTTTATCTTTATTTACAGTGGTCTCCGGGTGGTTTATCTTTATTTACAGTGGTCCCCCGGTGGTTTATCTTTATTTACAGTGGTCCCTGGGTGGTTTATCTTTATTTACAGTGGTCTCTGGGTGGTTTATCCTTATTTACAGTGGTGTCTGGGTGGTTTATCTTTATTTACAGTGGTCCCCGGGAGGTTTATCTTTATTTACAGTGGTCCCTGGGTGGTTTATATTTATTTACAGTGGTCCCTGGGTGGTTTATCTTTATTTACAGTGGTCCCTGGGTGGTTTATCTTTATTTACAGTTGTCTCTGGGTGGTTTACCTTTATTTACAGTGGTCCCCGGGTGGTTTATCTTTATTTACAGTGGTCTCTGGGTGGTTTATCTTTATTTACAGTGGTCCCCGGGTGGTTTAATCTTTATTTACAGTGGTTCCCGGTGGTTTATCTTTATTTACAGTGGTCCCTGGGTGGTTTATCTTTATTCACAGTGGTCCCTGGGTGGTTTATCTTTATTTACAGTGGTCCCTGGGTGGTTGATCTTTATTTACAGTGGTCCCTGGGTGGTTTATCTTTATTTACAGTGGTCCCTGGGTGGATTATCTTTATTTATAGTGGTCCCTGGGTAGTTTATCTTTATTTACAGTGGTCCCCGTGTGGTTTATCTTTATTTGCAGTGGTCCCTGGGTGGTTTATCTTTATTTGCAGTGGTCTCTGGGTGGTTTATCTTTATTTACAGTGGTCTCTGGGTGGTTTATCTTTATTTACAGTGGTCCCCGGGTGGTTTATCTTTATTTACAGTGGTCTCTGGGTGGTTTATCTTTATTTACAGTGGTTCCCGGGTGGTTTATCTTGATTTACAGTGGTCCCTGGGTGGCTTATCTTTATTTACAGTGGTCCCTGGGTGGCTTATCTTTATTTACAGTGGTTCCCGGGTGGTTTATCTTTATTTACAGTGGTCCCTGGGTGGATTATCTTTATTTATAGTGGTCCCTGGGTAGTTTATCTTTATTTACAGTGGTCCCTGGGTGGCTTATCTTTATTTACAGTGGTTCCCGGGTGGCTTATCTTTATTTACAGTGGTTCCCGGGTGGTTTATCTTTATTTACAGTGGTCCCTGGGTGGTTTATCTTTATTTACAGTGATCCCCGGGTGGTTTATCTTTATTTACAGTGGTCGCTGGGTGGTTTATCTTTATTTACAGTGGTCCCTGGGTGGCTTATCTTTATTTACAGTGGTTCCCGGGTGGTTTATCTTTATTTACAGTGGTCCCTGGGTGGTTTATCTTTATTTACAGTGGTCCCTGGGTGGTTTATCTTTATTTACAGTGGTCCCCGGGTGGTTTATCTTTATTTACAGTGGTCCCTGGGTGGTTTATCTTTATTTACAGTGGTCTCTGGGTAGTTTATCTTTATTTACAGTGGTCCCTGGGTGCTTTATCTTTATTTATAGTGGTCTCTGGGTGGTTTATCTTTATTTACAGTGGTCCCTGGGTTGTTTATCTTTATTTACAGTGTTCCCTGGGTGGTTTATCTTTATTTACAGTGGTCCCCGGGTGGTTTATCTTTATTTACAGTGGACCCTGGGTGGTTTATCTTTCTTTACAGTGGTCTCTGGTTGGTTTATCTTTATTTACAGTGGTCCCTGGGTGGTTTATCTTTATTTGCAGTGGTCCCTGTGTGGTTTATCTTTATTTACAGTGGTCCCTGGGTGGTTTATCTTTATTTACAGTGGTCTCTGGGTGGTTTATCTTTATTTACATTGGTCCCTGTGTGATTTATCTTTATTTACAGTGGTCCCTGGCTGGTTTATCTTTATTTACAGTGGTCCCCGGGTGATTTATCTTTATTTACAATGGTCCCCGGGTAGTTTATCTTTATTTACAGTGGTCCCTGTGTGATTTATCTTTATTTACAGTGGTCCCTGGCTGGTTTATCTTTATTTACAGTCGTCCCCGGGTGGTTTATCTTTATTTACAGTGGTCCCCGGGTGGTTTATCTTTATTTACAGTGGTCCCTGGGTGGTTTATCTTTATTTACAGTGGTCTCTGGGCGGTTTATCTTTATTTTCAGTGGTCCCTGGGTGGTTTATATTTATTTACAGTGGTCCCCGGGTGGTTTATCTTTATTTACAGTGGTCCCTGGGTGGTTTATCTTTATTTACAGTGGTCCCTGGGTGGTTTATCTTTATTTGCAGTGGTCCCCGGGTGGTTTATCTTTATTTACAGTGGTTCCCGGGTGGCTTGCCTTTATTTACAGTGGTCCCTGGGTGGTTTATCTTTATTTACAGTGGTCTCTGGGTGTTTTATCTTTATTTACAGTGGTCGCTGGGTGTTTTATCTTTATTTACAGTGGTCTCTGGGTGGTTTATCTTTATTTACAGTTGTCCCCGGGAGGTTTATCTTTATTTACAGTGGTTCCTGGGTGGTTTATCTTTATTTCCAATGGTCTGTGGGTGGTTTATCTTTATTTACAGTGGTTCCCGGGTGGTTTATCTATATTTACAGTGGTCCCTGGGTGGTTTATCTTTATTTACAGTGGTCTCTGGGTGGTTTATCTTTATTTACAGTGGTCCCTGGGTGGTTTAACTTTATTTACAGTGGTCCCTGGGTGGTTTACCTTTATTTACAGTGGTCCCTGGGTGGTTTATCTTTATTTACAGTGGTCCCTGGGTGGTTTATGTTTATTTACAGTGGTCCCTGGGTGGTTTATCTTTATTTACAGTGGTCCCTGGGTGGTTTATCTTTATTTACAGTGGTCTCTGGGTGATTTATCTTTATTTACAGTGGTCCCTGGGTGGTTTATCTTTATTTACAGTGGTCCCTGGGTGGTTTTTCTTTATTTACAGTGGTCCCCGGGTGATTTATCTTTATTTACAGTGGTCCCTGGGTGGTTTATCTTTATTTACAGTGGTCTTGTGTGGATTATCTTTATTTACAGTGGTCCCTGGGTGGTTTATCTTTATTTACAGTGGTCTCTGGGTGTTTTATCTTTATTTACAGTGGTCCCTGGGTGTTTTATCTTTATTCACAGTGGTCTCTGAGTGGTTTATCTTTATTTACAGTGGTCCCCGGATGTTTTATCTTTATTCACAGTGGTCTCTGAGTGGTTTATCTTTATTTGCAGTGGTCCCCGGTTGGTTTATCTTTATTTACAGTGGTTCCTGTGTGGTTTATCTTTATTTCCAATGGTCTCTGTGTGGTTTATCTTTATTTACAGTGGTCCCTGGGTGGTTTATCTTTATTTACAGTGGTCTCTGTGTGGTTTATCTTTATTTACAGTGGTTCCCGGGTGGTTTATCTTTATTTACAGTGGTCCCTGGGTGGTTTATCTTTATTTACAGTGGTCCCCGGGTGGTTTATCTTTATTTACAGTGGTCCCTGGGTGGTTTATCTTTATTTACAGTGGTCCCTGGGTGGTTTATCTTTATTTACAGTTGTCCCGGGTGGTTTATCTTTATTTACAGTGGTCCCTGGGTGGTTTATCTTTAGTTACAGTGGTCTCTGGGTGGTTTATCTTTATTTGCAGTGGTCCCTGGGTGGTTTATCTTTATTTGCAGTGGTCCCTGGGTGGTTTATCTTTATTTACAGTGGTCCCTGGGTGGTTTATCTTTATTTACAGTGGTCCCTGGGTGGTTTATCTTTATTTACAGTGGTCCCTGGGTTGTTTATCTTTATTTACAGTGGTCCCTGGGTGGTTTATCTTTATTTACAGTGGTCCCTGGGTGGTTTATCTTTATTTACAGTGGTCCCTGGGTGGTTTATCTTTATTTACAGTGGTCCCCGAGTGGTTTATCTTTATTTACAGTCATCCCCGGGTGGTTTATCTTTATTTACAGTGGTTCCCGGGTGGTTTATCTTTATTTACAGTGGTCCCTGGGTGGTTTATCTTTATTTACAGTGGTCTCTGGGTGTTTTATCTTTATTTACAGTGGTCGCTGGGTGTTTTATCTTTATTTACAGTGGTCTCTGGGTGGTTTATCTTTATTTACAGTGGTCCCCGGGATGTTTATCTTTATTTACAGTGGTTCCTGGGTGGTTTATCTTTATTTCCAATGGTCTGTGGGTGGTTTATCTTTATTTACAGTGGTTCCCGGGTGGTTTATCTATATTTACAGTGGTCCCTGGGTGGTTTATCTTTATTTACAGTGGTCTCTGGGTGGTTTATCTTTATTTACAGTGGTCCCTGGGTGGTTTATCTTCATTTACAGTGGTCTCTGGGTGGTTTATCTTTATTTACAGTGGTACCTGGGTCGTTTACCTTTATTTACAGTGGTCCCTGAGTGGTTTAACTTTATTTACAGTGGTCTCTGTGTGGTTTATCTTTATTTACAGTGGTCCCCGGGTGGTTTATCTCGATTTACAGTGGTCTCTGGGTGGTTTATCTTTATTTACAGTGGTCCCTGTGTGGTTTATCTTTATTTACAGTGGTCCCCGGGTGGTTTATCTTTATTTACAGTGGCCCCTGGGTGGTTTATCTTTATTTACAGTGGTCTCTGGGTGGTTTATCTTTATTTACAGTGGTCTCTGGGTGGTTTATCTTTATTTACAGTGGTCCCTGGGTGGTTTATCTTTATTTAAAGTGGTTCCCGGGTGGTTTATCTTTATTTACAGTGGTCCCTGGGTGGTTTATCTTTATTTACAGTGGTCTCTGGGTGGTTTATCTTTATTTACAGTGGTCCCTGGGTGGTTTATCTTTATTTACCGTGGTCTCTGGGTGGTTTATCCTTATTTACAGTGGTCCCCGGGTGGTTTATCTTTATTTACAGTGGTCCCTGAGTGGTTTATCTTTATTTACAGTGGTCCCCGGGTGGTTTATCTTTATTTACAAAGGTCTCTGGGTGATTTATCTTTATTTACAGTGGTCCCTGGGTGGTTTATCTTTATTTACAGTGGTCCCCGGGTGGTTTATCTTTATTTACAAAGGTCTCTGGGTGATTATCTTTATTTACAGTGGTCCACGGGTGGTTTATCTTTATTTACAGTGGTCCCTGAGTGGTTTATCTTTATTTACAGTGGTCTCTGGGTGGTTTATCTTTATTTACAAAGGTCTCTGGGTGCTTTATCTTTATTTACAGTGGACCCCGGGTGGTTTACCTTTATTTACAGTGGTCCCTGAGTGGTTTATCTTTATTTACAGTGGTCCCTGGGTGGTTTATCTTTATTTACAGTGGTCCCTGGGTGATTTATCTTTATTTACAGTGGACTCTGGGTGGTTTATCTTTATTTACAGTGGTCCCTTGGTGGTTTATCTTGATTTACAGTGGTCCCTGTGTGGTTTATCTTTATTTACAGTGGTCCCTGGGTGGTTTATCGTTATTTACAGTGGTCCCGGGGTGGTTCATCTTTATTTGCAGTGATCCATGGGTGGTTTATCTTTATTTACAGTGGTCTCTGGGTGGTTTATCTTTATTTACAGTGGTCCCTGGGTGGTTTATCTTTATTTACAGTGGTCTCTGCGTGTTTTATCTTTATTTACAGTGGTCCCTGTGTGGTTTATCTTTATTTGCTGTGGTCCCTGGGTGGTTTATCTTTATTTAAAGTGGTCCCTGGGTGGTTTATCTTTATTTACAGTGGTCCCCGGGTGGTTTATCTTAATTTACAGTGGTCCCCGGGTGGTTTATCTTTATTTACAGTGGTCCCTGGGTGGTTTATCTTTATTTACAGTGGTCCCTGTGTGGTTTATCTTTATTTTCAGTGTTCCCCGGGTGTTTTATCTTTATTTACAGTGGTCCCTGGGTAGTTTATCTTTATTTACAGTTGTCCCTGGGCGGTTTATCTTTATTTACAGTGGTCCCTGGGTAGTTTATCTTTATTTACAGTGGTCCCATTGGTGGTTTATCTTGATTTACAGTAGTCCCTGGGTGGTTTATCTTTATTTTCAGTGGTCCCTGGGTCGTTTATCTTTATTTACAGTGGTCCCTGGGTGGTTTATCTTTATTTACAGTGGTCCCTGGGTAGTTTATCTTTATTTACAGTGGTCCCTGGGCGGTTTATCGATATTTACAGTGGTCCGCGGGTGGTTTATCTTTATTTACAGTGGTCCCTGGGTGGTTTATCTTTATTTACAGTGGTCCCTGGGTGGTTTATCTTTATTCACAGTGGTTCCTGGGTGGTTTATCTTTATTTACAGTGGTCCCCGGGTGGTTTATCTTTATTTACAGTTGTCCCTGGGTTGTTTATATTTATGTACAGTGGTCTCTGGGTGGTTTATCTTTATTTACAGTGGTCCCTGGGTGGTTTATCTTTATTTACAGTGGTCCCTGGGTGGTTTATCTTTATTTATAGTGGTCCCTGGGTGGTTTATCTTTATTTACAGTGGTTCCCGGGTGGTTTATCTTTATTTACAGTGGTCGCTGGGTGGCTTATCTTTATTTACAGTGGTTCCTGGGTGGTTTATCTTTATTTACAGTGGTCCCCGGGTGGTTTATCTTTATTTACAGTGGTACCTGGGTGGTTTATCTTTATTTACAGTGGTCCCCGGGTGGTTTATCTTTATTTACAGTGATTCCCGGGTGGTTTATCTTTATTTACAGTGGTCGCTGGGTGACTTATCTTTATTTACAGTGGTTCCTGGGTGGTTTATCTTTATTTACAGTAGTCCCTGGGTGGTAATCTTTATTTACAGTGGTCCCTGGGTGGTTTATCTTTATTTACAATGGTCCCTGGGTGGTTTATCTTTATTTACAGTGGTTCCTGGGTGGTTTATCTTTATTTACAGTGGTCCCTGGGTGGTTTATCTTTATTTACAGAGGTTCCCGGGTGGTTTATCTTTATTTACAGTGGTCCCGGGTGGATTATCTTTATTTACATTGGTCCCCGGGTGGTTTATCTTTATTTACAGTGGTCCCTCGGTGGTGTATCTTTATTTACAGTGGTTCCCGGGTGGTTTATCTTTATTTACAGTGGTCCCTGGGTGGTTTATCTGTATTTACAGTGGTCCCTGGGTGGTTTATATTTATTTACAGTGGTCCCTGGGTGGCTTATCTTTATTTACAGTGGTCCCTGGGAGGTTTATCTTTATTTACAGTGGTCTCTGGGTGGTTTATCTTTATTTACAGTGGTCCCCGGGTGGTTTATCTTTATTTACAGTGGTCCCGGGTGAATTATCTTTATTTACAGTGGTCCCCAGGTGGTTTATCTTTATTTACAGTGGTCCCTGGGTGGTGCATCTTTATTTACAGTGGTTCCCGGGTGGTTTATCTTTATTTACAGTGGTCCCTGTGTGGTTTATCTGTATTTACAGTGGTCCCTGGGTGGTTTATATGTATTTACAGTGGTCCCTGGGTTGTTTATCTTTATTTACAGTGGTCCCTGTGTGGTTTATCTTTATTTACAGTAGTCCCTGAGTGGCTTATCTTTATTTACAGTGGTCCCTGGGTGGTATATCTTTATTTACAGTGGTCCCTGAGTGGTTTATCTTTATTTACAGTGGTCCCTGGGTGGTTTATCTTTATTTACAGTGGTCCTTGGGTGGTTTATCTTTATTTACAGTGGTCCCCGGGTGGTTTATCTTTATTTACAGTGGTCCCTGGGTTGTTTATCTTTATTTACAGTGGTCCCTGGGTGGTAATCTTTATTTACAGTGGTCCCTGGGTGGTTTATCTTTATTTACAGTGGTCCCTGGGTGGTTTATCTTTATTTACAGTGGTCCCTGGGTGGTTAATCTTTATTTACAGTGGTCCCTGGGTGGTATTTCGTTATTTACAGTGGTCCCTGGGAGGTTTATCTTTATTTACAGTGGTCTCTGGGTGGTTTATCTTTATTTACAGTGGACCCTGGGTGGTTTATCTTTATTTACAGTGGTCCCTGGGTGGTTTATCTTTATTTACAGTGGTCCCTGGGTGGTTTATCTTCATTTATAGTGGTCCCCGGGTGGTTTGTCTTTATTTACAGTGGTCCCTGGGTGGTTTATCTTTATTTGCAGTGGTCCCTGGGTGGTTTATCTTTATTTACAGTGGTCTCTGGGTTGTTTATCTTTATTTACAGTGGTCCCTGGGTGGTTGATATTTATTTACAGTGGTCTCTGGGTGATTTATCTTTATTTACAGTGGTCCCTGGGTGGTTTATCTGTATTTACAGTGGTCCCTGGGTGGTTTATATTTATTTACAGTGGTCCCTGGGTGGCTTATCTTTATTTACAGTGGTCCCTGGATGGTTTATCTTTATTTACAGTGGTCCCTGGGTGGTTTATCTTTATATACAGTGGTCCCTGGGTGGTTTATCTTTATTTACAGTGGTCCCTGGGAGGTTTATCTTTATTTACAGTGGTCTCTGGGTGGTTTATCTTTATTTACAGTGGTCCCCGGGTGGTTTATCTTTATTTACAGTGGTCCCGGGTGGATTATCTTTATTTACAGTGGTCCCCAGGTGGTTTATCTTTATTTACAGTGGTCCCTGGGGGGCGCATCTTTATTTACAGTGGTTCCCGGGTGGTTTATCTTTATTTACAGTGGTCCCTGTGTTGTTTATCTGTATTTACAGTGGTCCCTGGGTGGTTTATATGTATTTACAGTGGTCCCTGAGTGGCTTATCTTTATTTACAGTGGTCCCTGAGTGGTTTATCTTCATTTACAGTTGTCGCTGGGTGGTTTATCTTTATTTACAGTGGTCCCTGAGTGGTATTTCGTTATTTACAGTGGTCCCTGCATGGTTTATCTTTATTTACAGTGGTCCCTGGGTGGTTTATCTTTATTTACAGTGGTCCCTGAGTGGTATTTCGTTATTTACAGTGGTCCCTGGGAGGTTTATCTTTATTTACAGTGGTCTCTGGGTGGTTTATCTTTATTTACAGTGGACCCTGGGTGGTTTATCTTTATTTACAGTGGTCCCTGGGTGGTTTATCTTTATTTACAGTGGTCCCTGGGTGGTTTATCTTCATTTATAGTGGTCCCCGGGTGGTTTGTCTTTATTTACAGTGGTCCCTGGGTGGTTTATCTTTATTTGCAGTGGTCCCTGGGTGGTTTATCTTTATTTACAGTGGTCTCTGGGTGGTTTATCTTTATTTACAGTGGTCCCTGGGTGGTTTATATTTATTTACAGTGGTCTCTGGGTGATTTATCTTAATTTACAGTGGTTCCTGGGTGGTTTATCTTTATTTACAGTGGTCCCTGGGTGGTTTATCTTTATTTCCAGTGGTCCCGGGAGGTTTATCTTTATTTACAGTGGTCCCTGGGTGGTTTATCTTTACTTACAGTGGTCCCTGGGTGGTTTATCTTTATTTACAGTGGTCCCTGGGTGGTTTATCTTTATTTACAGTGGTCCCTGGGTGGTTTATCTTTATTTACAGTGGTCCTTGGGTGGTTTATCTTTATTTACAGTGGTCCCTGGGTGGTTTATCTTTATTTACAGTGGTTCCTGGGTGGTTTATCTTTATTTACAGTGGTCCCTGAGTGGTTTATCTTTATTTACAGTGGTCTCTGGGTGGTTTATCTTTATTTACAGTGGTCCCTGGGTGGTTTATTTTTATTTACAGTGGTACCTGGGTGCTTTATTTTTATTTATAGTGGTCTCTGGGTGGTTTATCTTTATTTACAGTGGTCCCCGGGTGGTTTATCTTTATTTACAGTGGTTCCCTGGGTGGTTTATCTTTATTTACAGTGGTCCCTGAGTGGTATTTCGTTATTTACAGTGGTCCCTGGGAGGTTTATCTTTATTTACAGTGGTCTCTGGGTGGTTTATCTTTATTTACAGTGGACCCTGGGTGGTTTATCTTTATTTACAGTGGTCCCTGGGTGGTTTATCTTTATTTACAGTGGTCCCTGGGTGGTTTATCTTCATTTATAGTGGTCCCCGGGTGGTTTGTCTTTATTAACAGTGGTCCCTGGGTGGTTTATCTTTATTTGCAGTGGTCCCTGGGTGGTTTATCTTTATTTACAGTGGTCTCTGGGTGGTTTATCTTTATTTACAGTGGTCCCTGGGTGGTTTATATTTATTTACAGTGGTCTCTGGGTGATTTATCTTTATTTACAGTGGTTCCTGGGTGGTTTATCTTTATTTACAGTGGTCCCTGGGTGGTTTATCTTTATTTCCAGTGGTCCCGGGAGGTTTATCTTTATTTACAGTGGTCCCTGGGTGGTTTATCTTTACTTACAGTGGTCCCTGGGTGATTTATCTTTATTTACAGTGGTCCCTGGGTGGTTTATCTTTATTTACAGTGGTCCCTGGGTGGTTTATCTTTATTTACAGTGGTCCTTGGGTGGTTTATCTTTATTTACAGTGGTCCCTGGGTGGTTTATCTTTATTTACAGTGGTTCCTGGGTGGTTTATCTTTATTTACAGTGGTCCCTGAGTGGTTTATCTTTATTTACAGTGGTCTCTGGGTGGTTTATCTTTATTTACAGTGGTCCCTGGGTGGTTTATTTTTATTTACAGTGGTCCCTGGGTGCTTTATTTTTATTTATAGTGGTCTCTGGGTGGTTTATCTTTATTTACAGTGGTCCCCGGGTGGTTTATCTTTATTTGCAGTGGTTCCCTGGGTGGTTTATCTTTATTTACAGTGGTCCCTGGGTGGTTTACCTTTATTTACAGAGGTCCCCGGGTGGTTTATCTTTATTTACAGTGGTCTCCGGGTGGTTTATCTTTATTTACAGTGGTCCCCTGGTGGTTTATCTTTATTTACAGTGGTCCCTGGGTGGTTTTTCTTTATTTACAGTGGTCTCTGGGTGGTTTATCCTTATTTACAGTGGTGTCTGGGTGGTTTACCTTTATTTACAGTGGTCCCCGGGTGGTTTATCTTTATTTACAGTCGTCCCTGGGTGGTTTATACTCATTTACAGTGGTCCCTGGGTGGTTTATCTTTATTTACAGTGGTCCCTGGGTGGTTTATCTTTATTTACAGTGGTCTCTGGGTGGTTTATCTTTATTTACAGTGGTCCCCGGGTGGTTTATCTTTATTTACAGTGGTCTCTGGGTGGTTTATCTTTATTTACAGTGGTCCCCGGGTGGTTTAATCTTTATTTACAGTGGTTCCCGGGTGGTTTATCTTTATTTACACTGGTCCCTGGTTGGATTATCTTTATTTATAGTGGTCCCTGGGTAGTTTATCTTTATTTACAGTGGTCCCCGGGTGGTTTATCTTTATTTACAGTGGTCCCTGGGTGGTTTATCTTTATTTACAGTGGTCCCTGGGTGGTTTATCTTTATTTACAGTGGTCCCTGGGAGGTTTATCTTTATTTACAGTGGTCCCTGGGTGGTTTATCTTTATTTACAGTGGTCCCTGGGTGGTTTATCTTTATTTACAGTGGTCCCTGGGTGGTTTATCTTTATTTACAGTGGTCCCTGGGTGGTTTATCTTTATTTACAGTGGTTCCCGGGTGGTTTATCTTTATTTACAGTGGTTCCCGGGTGGTTTATTTTTATTTACAGTGGTTCCCGGGTGGTTTATATTTATTTACAGTGGTCCCTG
Organism: Scyliorhinus torazame; assembly: GCF_047496885.1. Classification (NCBI taxonomy): domain Eukaryota; kingdom Metazoa; phylum Chordata; class Chondrichthyes; order Carcharhiniformes; family Scyliorhinidae; genus Scyliorhinus; species Scyliorhinus torazame. Next base: position 237,622 of record NW_027307828.1, read on the forward strand.
GGTGGTTTATCTTTATTTACAGTGGTCCCTGGGTGGTTTATCTTTATTTACAGTGGTCCCTGGGTGGTTTATCTTTCTTTACAGTGGTCTCTGGTTGGTTTATCTTTATTTACAGTGGTCCCTGGGTGGTTTATCTTTATTTACAGTGGTCCCTGTGTGGTTTATCTTTATTTACAGTGGTCCCTGGGTGGTTTATCTTTATTTACAGTGGTCTCTGGGTGGTTTATCCTTATTTACATTGGTCCCTGTGTGATTTATCTTAATTTACAGTGGTCCCTGGCTGGTTTATCTTTATTTACAGTGGTCCCCGGGTGGTTTATCTTTATTTACAGTGGTCCCCGGGTGGTTTATCTTTATTTACAGTGGTCCCTGGATGGTTTATCTTTATTTACAGTGGTCTCTGGGTGGTTTATCTTTATTTACAGTGGTCCCCGGGTGGTTTATCTTTATTTACAGTGGTTCCCGGGTGGCTTGCCTTTATTTACAGTGGTCCCTGGGTGGTTTATCTTTATTTACAGTGGTCTCTGGGTGTTTTATCTTTATTTACAGTGGTCGCTGGGTGTTTTATCTTTATTTACAGTGGTCTCTGGGTGGTTTATCTTTATTTACAGTGGTCCCCGGGAGGTTTATCTTTATTTACAGTGGTTCCTGGGTGGTTTATCTTTATTTCTAATGGTCTGTGAGTGGTTTATCTTTATTTACAGTGGTTCCCGGGTGGTTTATCTTTATTTACAGTGGTCCCTGGGTGGTTTATCTTTATTTACAGTGGTCCCTGGGTGGTTTATCTTTATTTACAGTGGTCTCTGGGTGATTTATCTTTATTTACAGTGGTCCCTGGGTGGTTTATCTTTATTTACAGTGGTCCCTGGGTGGTTTATCTTTATTTACAGTGGTCCCCGGTTGATTTATCTTTATTTACAGTGGTCCCTGGGTGGTTTATCTTTATTTACAGTGGTCCCTGGGTGGTTTATCTTTATTTACAGTGGTCTCTGGGTGGTGTATCTTTATTTACAGTGGTCCCTGGGTGGTTTATCTTTATTTACAGTGATCCCCGGGTGGTTTATCTTTATCTACAGAGGTTCCTGGGTGGTTTATCTTTATTGACAGTGGTCCCTGGGTGGTTTATCTTTATTTACAGTGGTCCCCGGGTGGTTTATCTTTATTTACAGTGGTTCCCGGGTGGTTTATCTTTATTTACAGTGGTCTCTGGGTGATTTATCTTTATTTACAGTGGTCCCCGGGTGGTTTATCTTTATTTACAGTGGTCCCTGGGTGGTTTATCTTTATTTACAGTGGTCTCTGGGAGTTTTATCTTTATTTACAGTGGTCCCTGGGTGTTTTATCTTTATTTACAGTGGTCTCTGGGTGGTTTATATTTATTTACAGTGGTCCCCGGGTGGTTTATCTTTATTTACAGTGGTTCCTGGGTGGTTTATCTTTATTTCCAATGGTCTCTGGGTGGTTTATCTTTATTTACAGTGGTCCCTGGGTGGTTTATCTTTATTTACAGTGGTCCCTGGGTGGTTTATCTTTATTTACACTGGTCCCTGGGTGGTTTATCTTTATTTACAGTGGTTCCTGGGTGGTTTATCTTTATTTACAGTGGTCCCTGGGTGGTTTATCTTTATTTACAGTGGTCCCTGGGTTGTTTATTTTTATTTACAGTGGTCCCCGGGTGGTTTATCTTTATTTACAGTGGTCCCTGGGTGGTTTATCTTTATTTACAGTGGGCTCTGGGTGGTTTATCTTTATTTACAGTGGTCCCTGGGTGGTTTATCTTTATTTACAGTGGTCCCCGGGTGGTTTATCTTTATTTACTCTGGTCCCCGTGTGGTTTATCTTTATTTACAGTGGTCCCCGGGTTGTTTATCTTTATTTACAGTGGTCTCTGGGTGGTTTATCTTTATTTACAGTGGTCTCTGGGTGGTTTTTCTTTATTTACAGTGGTCTCTGGGTGGTGTATCTTTATTTACTGTGGTCCCCGGGTGGTTTATCTTTATTTACAGTGATCCCCGGGTGGTTTATCTTTATCTACAGAGGTTCCTGGGTGGTTTATCTTTATTTACAGTGGTCCCTGGGTGGTTTATCTTTATTTACAGTGGTCCCTGGGTGGTTTATCTATATTTACAGTGGTCCCCGGGTGGTTTATCTTTATTTACAGTGGTCCCTGGGTGGTTTATCTTTATTTACAGTGGTCTCTGGGTGTTTTATCTTTATTTACAGTGGTCCCTGGGTGTTTTACCTTTATTTACAGTGGTCTCTGGGTGGTTTATATTTATTTACAGTGGTCCTCGGGTGGTTTATCTTTATTTACAGTGGTTCCTGGGTGGTTTATCTTTATTTCCAATGGTCTCTGGGTGGTTTATCTTTATTTACAGTGGTCCCTGGGTGGTTTATCTTTATTTACAGTGGTCCCTGGGTGGTTTATCTTTATTTACAGTGATTCCTGGGTGGTTTATCTTTATTTACAGTGGTCCCCGGGTGGTTTATCTTTATTTACACTGGTCCCTGGGTGGTTTATCTTTATTTACAGTGGTCTCTGGGTAGTTTATCTTTATTTACAGTGGTCCCTGGGTGGTTTATCTTTATTTACAGTGGTCTCTGGGTGGTTTATCTTTATTTACAGTGGTCCCTGGGTGGTTTATCTTTATTTACAGTGGTCCCTGGGTGGTTTATCTTTATTTACAGTGGTCCCTGGGTGGTTTATCTTTATTTACAGTGGTCCCCGGGTGGTTTATCTTTAATTACAGTGGTTCCTGGGTGGTTTATCTTTATTTACAATGGTCTCTGGGTGGTTTATCTTTATTTGCAGTGGTCCCTGGGTGGTTTATCTTTATTTACAGTGATTCCTGGGTGGTTTATCTTTATTTACAGTGGTCTCTTGGTGTTTTATCTTCATTTACAGTGGTTCCCGGGTGGTTTATCTTTATTTACAGTGGTCCCTGGGTGGTTTATCTTTATTTACAGTGGTCCCCGGGTGGTTCATCTTTATTTACAGTGGTCCCTGGGTGGTTTATCTTTATTTACAGTGGTCCCCGTGTGGTTTATCTTTATTTACAGTGGTACCTGGGTGGTTTATCTTTATTTACAGTGGTCCCTGGGTGGTTTATCTTTATTTACAGTGGTCACCGGGTGGTTTATCTTTATTTACATAGGTCCCTGGGTGGTTTATCTTTATTTACAGTGGTCCCCGGGTGGTTTATCTTGATTTACAGTGGTCCCCGGGTGGTTTATCTTTATTTACAGAGGTCCCTGGGTGGTTTATCTTTATTTACTGTGGTCCCTGGGTGGTTTATCTTTATTTACAGTGGTCCCCGGGTGGTTTATCTTTATTTACAGAGTTCCCTGGGTGGTTTATCTTTATTTACAGTGGTCTCTTGGTGTTTTATCTTCATTTACAGTGGTTCCCGGGTGGTTTATCTTTATTTACAGTGGTCCCTGGGTGGTTTATCTTTATTTACAGTGGTCCCCGGGTGGTTCATCTTTATTTACAGTGGTCCCTGGGTGGTTTATCTTTATTTACAGTGGTCCCCGTGTGGTTTATCTTTATTTACAGTGGTACCTGGGTGGTTTATCTTTATTTACAGTGGTCCCTGGGTGGTTTATCTTTATTTACAGTGGTCACCGGGTGGTTTATCTTTATTTACATAGGTCCCTGGGTGGTTTATCTTTATTTACAGTGGTCCCCGGGTGGTTTATCTTGATTCACAGTGGTCCCCGGGTGGTTTATCTTTATTTACAGAGGTCCCTGGGTGGTTTATCTTTATTTACTGTGGTCCCTGGGTGGTTTATCTTTATTTACAGTGGTCCCCGGGTGGTTTATCTTTATTTACAGAGTTCCCTGGGTGGTATATCTTTATTTACAGTGGTCCCTGGGTGGTTTTTCTTTATTTACAGTGGTCCACGGGTGGTTTATCTTTATTTACAGTGGTCCCTGGGTGGTTTATCTTTATTTACAGTGGTCCCTGGGTGGTTTATCTTTATTTACAGTGGTCTCTGTGTGGTTTATCTTTATTTACAGTGGTCCCCGGGTGGTTTATCTTTATTTACAATGGTCCCTGGGTGGTTTATCTTTATTTACAGTGGTCCCTGGGTGGTTTATCTTTATTTACAGTGGTCCCTGGGTGGTTTATCTTTATTTACAGTGGTCCCTGGGTTGTTTATTTTTATTTACAGTGGTCCCCGGGTGGTTTATCTTTATTTACAGTGGTCCCTGGGTGGTTTATCTTTATTTACAGCGGGCTCTGGGTGGTTTATCTTTATTTACAGTGGTCCCTGGGTGGTTTATCTTTATTTACAGTGGTCCCCGGGTGGTTTATCTTTATTTACTCTGGTCCCCGTGTGGTTTATCTTTATTTACAGTGGTCCCCGGGTTGTTTATCTTTATTTACAGTGGTCTCTGGGTGGTTTATCTTTATTTACAGTGGTCTCTGGGTGGTTTATCTTTATTTACAGTGGTCTCTGGGTGGTGTATCTTTATTTACTGTGGTCCCCGGGTGGTTTATCTTTATTTACAGTGATCCCCGGGTGGTTTATCTTTATCTACAGAGGTTCCTGGGTGGTTTATCTTTATTTACAGTGGTCCCTGGGTGGTTTATCTTTATTTACAGTGGTCCCTGGGTGGTTTATCTATATTTACAGTGGTCCCCGGGTGGTTTATCTTTATTTACAGTGGTCCCTGGGTGGTTTATCTTTATTTACAGTGGTCTCTGGGTGTTTTATCTTTATTTACAGTGGTCCCTGGGTGTTTTATCTTTATTTACAGTGGTCTCTGGGTGGTTTATATTTATTTACAGTGGTCCTCGGGTGGTTTATCTTTATTTACAGTGGTTCCTGGGTGGTTTATCTTTATTTCCAATGGTCTCTGGGTAGTTTATCTTTATTTACAGTGGTCCCTGGGTGGTTTATCTTTATTTACAGTGGTCCCTGGGTGGTTTATCTTTATTTACAGTGGTTCCTGGGTGGTTTATCTTTATTTACAGTGGTCCCCGGGTGGTTTATCTTTATTTACACTGGTCCCTGGGTGGTTTATCTTTATTTACAGTGGTCTCTGGGTAGTTTATCTTTATTTACAGTGGTCCCTGGGTGGTTTATCTTTATTTACAGTGGTCCCCGGGTGGTTTATCTTTAATTACAGTGGTTCCTGGGTGGTTTATCTTTATTTCCAATGGTCTCTGGGTGGTTTATCTTTATTTACAGTGGTCCCTGGGTGGTTTATTTTTATTTACAGTGGTTCCCGGGTGGTTTATATTTATTTACAGTGGTCCCTGGGTGGTTTATCTTTATTTACAGTGGTCCCTGGGTGGTTTATCTTTATTTACAGTGGTCCCTGGGTGGTTTATCTTTCTTTACAGTGGTCTCTGGTTGGTTTATCTTTATTTACAGTGGTCCCTGGGTGGTTTATCTTTATTTACAGTGGTCCCTGTGTGGTTTATCTTTATTTACAGTGGTCCCTGGGTGGTTTATCTTTATTTACAGTGGTCTCTGGGTGGTTTATCCTTATTTACATTGGTCCCTGTGTGATTTATCTTAATTTACAGTGGTCCCTGGCTGGTTTATCTTTATTTACAGTGGTCCCCGGGTGGTTTATCTTTATTTACAGTGGTCCCCGGGTGGTTTATCTTTATTTACAGTGGTCCCTGGATGGTTTATCTTTATTTACAGTGGTCTCTGGGTGGTTTATCTTTATTTACAGTGGTCCCCGGGTGGTTTATCTTTATTTACAGTGGTTCCCGGGTGGCTTGCCTTTATTTACAGTGGTCCCTGGGTGGTTTATCTTTATTTACAGTGGTCTCTGGGTGTTTTATCTTTATTTACAGTGGTCGCTGGGTGTTTTATCTTCATTTACAGTGGTCTCTGGGTGGTTTATCTTTATTTACAGTGGTCCCCGGGAGGTTTATCTTTATTTACAGTGGTTCCTGGGTGGTTTATCTTTATTTCCAATGGTCTGTGAGTGGTTTATCTTTATTTACAGTGGTTCCCGGGTGGTTTATCTTTATTTACAGTGGTCCCTGGGTGGTTTATCTTTATTTACAGTGGTCCCTGGGTGGTTTATCTTTATTTACAGTGGTCTCTGGGTGATTTATCTTTATTTACAGTGGTCCCTGGGTGGTTTATCTTTATTTACAGTGGTCCCTGGGTGGTTTATCTTTATTTACAGTGGTCCCCGGTTGATTTATCTTTATTTACAGTGGTCCCTGGGTGGTTTATCTTTATTTACAGTGGTCCCTGGGTGGTTTATCTTTATTTACAGTGGTCTCTGGGTGGTGTATCTTTATTTACAGTGGTCCCTGGGTGGTTTATCTTTATTTACAGTGATCCCCGGGTGGTTTATCTTTATCTACAGAGGTTCCTGGGTGGTTTATCTTTATTGACAGTGGTCCCTGGGTGGTTTATCTTTATTTACAGTGGTCCCCGGGTGGTTTATCTTTATTTACAGTGGTTCCCGGGTGGTTTATCTTTATTTACAGTGGTCTCTGGGTGATTTATCTTTATTTACAGTGGTCCCCGGGTGGTTTATCTTTATTTACAGTGGTCCCTGGGTGGTTTATCTTTATTTACAGTGGTCTCTGGGAGTTTTATCTTTATTTACAGTGGTCCCTGGGTGTTTTATCTTTATTTACAGTGGTCTCTGGGTGGTTTATATTTATTTACAGTGGTCCCCGGGTGGTTTATCTTTATTTACAGTGGTTCCTGGGTGGTTTATCTTTATTTCCAATGGTCTCTGGGTGGTTTATCTTTATTTACAGTGGTCCCTGGGTGGTTTATCTTTATTTACAGTGGTCCCTGGGTGGTTTATCTTTATTTACACTGGTCCCTGGGTGGTTTATCTTTATTTACAGTGGTTCCTGGGTGGTTTATCTTTATTTACAGTGGTCCCTGGGTGGTTTATCTTTATTTACAGTGGTCCCTGGGTTGTTTATTTTTATTTACAGTGGTCCCCGGGTGGTTTATCTTTATTTACAGTGGTCCCTGGGTGGTTTATCTTTATTTACAGTGGGCTCTGGGTGGTTTATCTTTATTTACAGTGGTCCCTGGGTGGTTTATCTTTATTTACAGTGGTCCCCGGGTGGTTTATCTTTATTTACTCTGGTCCCCGTGTGGTTTATCTTTATTTACAGTGGTCCCCGGGTTGTTTATCTTTATTTACAGTGGTCTCTGGGTGGTTTATCTTTATTTACAGTGGTCTCTGGGTGGTTTTTCTTTATTTACAGTGGTCTCTGGGTGGTGTATCTTTATTTACTGTGGTCCCCGGGTGGTTTATCTTTATTTACAGTGATCCCCGGGTGGTTTATCTTTATCTACAGAGGTTCCTGGGTGGTTTATCTTTATTTACAGTGGTCCCTGGGTGGTTTATCTTTATTTACAGTGGTCCCTGGGTGGTTTATCTATATTTACAGTGGTCCCCGGGTGGTTTATCTTTATTTACAGTGGTCCCTGGGTGGTTTATCTTTATTTACAGTGGTCTCTGGGTGTTTTATCTTTATTTACAGTGGTCCCTGGGTGTTTTATCTTTATTTACAGTGGTCTCTGGGTGGTTTATATTTATTTACAGTGGTCCTCGGGTGGTTTATCTTTATTTACAGTGGTTCCTGGGTGGTTTATCTTTATTTCCAATGGTCTCTGGGTGGTTTATCTTTATTTACAGTGGTCCCTGGGTGGTTTATCTTTATTTACAGTGGTCCCTGGGTGGTTTATCTTTATTTACAGTGATTCCTGGGTGGTTTATCTTTATTTACAGTGGTCCCCGGGTGGTTTATCTTTATTTACACTGGTCCCTGGGTGGTTTATCTTTATTTACAGTGGTCTCTGGGTAGTTTATCTTTATTTACAGCGGTCCCTGGGTGGTTTATCTTTATTTACAGTGGTCTCTGGGTGGTTTATCTTTATTTACAGTGGTCCCTGGGTGGTTTATCTTTATTTACAGTGGTCCCTGGGTGGTTTATCTTTATTTACAGTGGTCCCTGGGTGGTTTATCTTTATTTACAGTGGTCCCCGGGTGGTTTATCTTTAATTACAGTGGTTCCTGGGTGGTTTATCTTTATTTACAATGGTCTCTGGGTGGTTTATCTTTATTTGCAGTGGTCCCTGGGTGGTTTATCTTTATTTACAGTGATTCCTGGGTGGTTTATCTTTATTTACAGTGGTCTCTTGGTGTTTTATCTTCATTTACAGTGGTTCCCGGGTGGTTTATCTTTATTTACAGTGGTCCCTGGGTGGTTTATCTTTATTTACAGTGGTCCCCGGGTGGTTCATCTTTATTTACAGTGGTCCCTGGGTGGTTTATCTTTATTTACAGTGGTCCCCGTGTGGTTTATCTTTATTTACAGTGGTACCTGGGTGGTTTATCTTTATTTACAGTGGTCCCTGGGTGGTTTATCTTTATTTACAGTGGTCACCGGGTGGTTTATCTTTATTTACATAGGTCCCTGGGTGGTTTATCTTTATTTACAGTGGTCCCCGGGTGGTTTATCTTGATTTACAGTGGTCCCCGGGTGGTTTATCTTTATTTACAGAGGTCCCTGGGTGGTTTATCTTTATTTACTGTGGTCCCTGGGTGGTTTATCTTTATTTACAGTGGTCCCCGGGTGGTTTATCTTTATTTACAGAGTTCCCTGGGTGGTTTATCTTTATTTACAGTGGTCTCTTGGTGTTTTATCTTCATTTACAGTGGTTCCCGGGTGGTTTATCTTTATTTACAGTGGTCCATGGGTGGTTTATCTTTATTTACAGTGGTCCCCGGGTGGTTCATCTTTATTTACAGTGGTCCCTGGGTGGTTTATCTTTATTTACAGTGGTCCCCGTGTGGTTTATCTTTATTTACAGTGGTACCTGGGTGGTTTATCTTTATTTACAGTGGTCCCTGGGTGGTTTATCTTTATTTACAGTGGTCACCGGGTGGTTTATCTTTATTTACATAGGTCCCTGGGTGGTTTATCTTTATTTACAGTGGTCCCCGGGTGGTTTATCTTGATTCACAGTGGTCCCCGGGTGGTTTATCTTTATTTACAGAGGTCCCTGGGTGGTTTATCTTTATTTACTGTGGTCCCTGGGTGGTTTATCTTTATTTACAGTGGTCCCCGGGTGGTTTATCTTTATTTACAGAGTTCCCTGGGTGGTATATCTTTATTTACAGTGGTCCCTGGGTGGTTTTTCTTTATTTACAGTGGTCCACGGGTGGTTTATCTTTATTTACAGTGGTCCCTGGGTGGTTTATCTTTATTTACAGTGGTCCCTGGGTGGTTTATCTTTATTTACAGTGGTCTCTGTGTGGTTTATCTTTATTTACAGTGGTCCCCGGGTGGTTTATCTTTATTTACAATGGTCCCTGGGTGGTTTATCTTTATTTACAGTGGTCCCTGGGTGGTTTATCTTTATTTACAGTGGTCCCTGGGTGGTTTATCTTTATTTACAGTGGTCCCTGGGTTGTTTATTTTTATTTACAGTGGTCCCCGGGTGGTTTATCTTTATTTACAGTGGTCCCTGGGTGGTTTATCTTTATTTACAGCGGGCTCTGGGTGGTTTATCTTTATTTACAGTGGTCCCTGGGTGGTTTATCTTTATTTACAGTGGTCCCCGGGTGGTTTATCTTTATTTACTCTGGTCCCCGTGTGGTTTATCTTTATTTACAGTGGTCCCCGGGTTGTTTATCTTTATTTACAGTGGTCTCTGGGTGGTTTATCTTTATTTACAGTGGTCTCTGGGTGGTTTATCTTTATTTACAGTGGTCTCTGGGTGGTGTATCTTTATTTACTGTGGTCCCCGGGTGGTTTATCTTTATTTACAGTGATCCCCGGGTGGTTTATCTTTATCTACAGAGGTTCCTGGGTGGTTTATCTTTATTTACAGTGGTCCCTGGGTGGTTTATCTTTATTTACAGTGGTCCCTGGGTGGTTTATCTATATTTACAGTGGTCCCCGGGTGGTTTATCTTTATTTACAGTGGTCCCTGGGTGGTTTATCTTTATTTACAGTGGTCTCTGGGTGTTTTATCTTTATTTACAGTGGTCCCTGGGTGTTTTATCTTTATTTACAGTGGTCTCTGGGTGGTTTATATTTATTTACAGTGGTCCTCGGGTGGTTTATCTTTATTTACAGTGGTTCCTGGGTGGTTTATCTTTATTTCCAATGGTCTCTGGGTAGTTTATCTTTATTTACAGTGGTCCCTGGGTGGTTTATCTTTATTTACAGTGGTCCCTGGGTGGTTTATCTTTATTTACAGTGGTTCCTGGGTGGTTTATCTTTATTTACAGTGGTCCCCGGGTGGTTTATCTTTATTTACACTGGTCCCTGGGTGGTTTATCTTTATTTACAGTGGTCTCTGGGTAGTTTATCTTTATTTACAGTGGTCCCTGGGTGGTTTATCTTTATTTACAGTGGTCCCCGGGTGGTTTATCTTTAATTACAGTGGTTCCTGGGTGGTTTATCTTTATTTCCAATGGTCTCTGGGTGGTTTATCTTTATTTACAGTGGTCCCTGGGTGGTTTATCTTTATTTACAGTGATTCCTGGGTGGTTTCTCTTTATTTACAGTGGTCTCTTGGTGTTTTATCTTCATTTACAGTGGTTCCCGGGTGGTTTATCTTTATTTACAGTGGTCCCTGGGTGGTTTATCTTTATTTACAGTGGTCCCCGGATGGTTCATCTTTATTTACAGTGGTCCCTGGGTGGTTTATCTTTATTTACAGTGGTCCCCGGGTGGTTTATCTTTATTTACAGTGGTACCTGGGTGGTTTATCTTTATTTACAGTGGTCCCTGGGTGGTTTATCTTTATTTACAGTGGTCTCTTGGTGTTTTATCTTCATTTGCAGTGGTTCCCGGGTGGTTTATCATTATTTACATAGGTCCCTGGGTGGTTTATCTTTATTTACAGTGGTCCCCGGGTGGTTTATCTTGATTTACAGTGGTCCCCGGGTGGTTTATCTTTATTTACAGAGGTCCCTGGGTGGTTTATCTTTATTTACAGTGGTCCCTGGGTGGTTTATCTTTATTTACAGTGGTCCCCGGGTGGTTTATCTTTATTTACAGAGTTCCCTGGGTGGTTTATCTTTATTTACAGTGGTCCCCGGGTGGTTTATCTTTATTTACAGTGGTCCACGGGTGGTTTATCTTTATTTACAGTGGTCTCTGTGTGGTTTATCTTTATTTACAGTGGTCCCCGGGTGGTTTATCTTTATTTACAGTGGTCCCTGGGTGGTTTATCTTTATTTACAGTGGTCCCTGGGTGGTTTATCTTTATTTACAGTGGTCCCCGGGTGGTTTACCTTTATTTACAATGGTCCCTGGGTGGTTTATCTTTATTTACAGTGGTCCCTGGGTTGTTTATCTTTATTTACAGTGGTCTCTGGGTGGTTTATCTTCATTTACAGTGGTCTCTGGGTGGTTTATCTTTATTTACAGTGGTCCCTGGGTGGTTTATCTTTATTTACAGTGGTCCCCGGGTGGTTTATCTTTATTTACAGTGGTTCCCGGGTGGTTTATCTTTATTTACAGTGGTCCCTGGGTGGTTTATCTTTATTTACAGTGGTTCCCGGGTGGTTTATCTTTATTTACAGTGGACCCTGGGTGGTTTATCTTTATTTACAGTGGTCCCAGGGTGGTTTATCTTTATTTACAGTGGTCCCCGGGTGGTTTATCTTTATTTACAGTGGTCCCTGGGTGGTTTATCTTTATTTACACTGGTCCCCGGGTGGTTCTTCTTTATTTACAATGGTCCCTGGGTGGTTTATCTTTATTTACAGTGGTCCCCGGGTGGTTTATCTTTATTTACAGTGGTCCCCGGGTGGTTTATCTTTATTTACAGTGGTCCCTGGGTGGTTTATCTTTATTTACAGTGGTCCCTGGGTGGTTTATCTTTATTTTCAGTGGTTCCTGGGTGGTTTATCTTTATTTACAGTGGTCCCTGGGTGGTTTATCTTTATTTACAGTGGTCCCTGGGTGGTGTATCTTTATTTACAGTGGTCCCCTGGTGGTTTATCTTTATTTACAGTGGTCCCTGGGTGGTTTATCTTTATTTACAGTGGTCTTTGGGTGTTTTATCTTTATTTACAGTGGTCCCCGGGTGGTTTTTCTTTATTTACACTGGTCCCTGGGTGGTTTATCTTTATTTACAGTGGTCTCTGGGTAGTTTATCTTTATTTACAGTGGTCCCTGGGTGGTTTATCTTTATTTACAGTGGTCCCCGGGTGGTTTATCTTTATTTACAGTGGTTCCTGGGTGGTTCATCTTTATTTCCAATGGTCTCTGGGTGGTTTATCTTTATTTACAGTGGTCCCTGGGTGGTTTATCTTTATTTACAGTGATTCCTGGGTGGTTTATCTTTATTTACAGTGGTCTCTGGGTGTTTTATCTTCATTTACAGTGGTTCCCGGGTGGTTTATCTTTATTTACAGTGGTCCCTGGGTGGTTTATCTTTATTTACAGTGGTCCCCGGGTGGTTCATCTTTATTTACAGTGGTCCCTGGGTGGTTTATCTTTATTTACAGTGGTCCCCGGTGGTTTATCTTTATTTACAGTGGTACCTGGGTGGTTTATCTTTATTTACAGTGCTCCCTGGGTGGTTTATCTTTATTTACAGTGGTCACCGGGTGGTTTATCTTTATTTACAGAGGTCCCTGGGTGGTTTATCTTTATTTACAGTGGTCCCCGGGTGGTTTATCTTGATTTACAGTGGTCTCTGGGTGGTTTATCTTTATTTACAGTGGTCCCCGGGTGGTTTATCTTTATTTACAGTGGTCCCCGGGTGGTTTATCTTTATTTACAGTGGTCCCCGGGTGGTTTATCTTTATTTACAGAGGTCCCTGGGTGGTTTATCTTTATTTACAGTGGTCCCTGGGTGGTTTATCTTTATTTACAGTGGTCCCCGGGTGGTTTATCTTTATTTACAGTGGTCCCCGGGTGGTTTATCTTTATTTACAGAGGTCCCTGGGTGGTTTATCTTTATTTACAGTGGTCCCTGGGTGGTTTATCTTTATTTACAGTGGTCCCCGGTGGTTTATCTTTATTTACAGTGGTACCTGGGTGGTTTATCTTTATTTACAGTGGTCCCTGGGTGGTTTATCTTTATTTACAGTGGTCACCGGGTGGTTTATCTTTATTTACAGAGGTCCCTGGGTGGTTTATCTTTATTTACAGTGGTCCCCGGGTGGTTTATCTTGATTTACAGTGGTCTCTGGGTGGTTTATCTTTATTTACAGTGGTCCCCGGGTGGTTTATCTTTATTTACAGTGGTCCCCGGGTGGTTTATCTTTATTTACAGTGGTCCCCGGGTGGTTTATCTTTATTTACAGTGGTCCCCGGGTGGTTTATCTTTATTTACAATGGTCCCTGGGTGGTTTATCTTTATTTACAGTGGTCCCTGGGTTGTTTATCTTTATTTACAGTGGTCTCTGGGTGGTTTATCTTCATTTACAGTGGTCCCTGGGTGGTTTATCTTTATTTACAGTGGTCTCTGGGTGGTTTATTTTTATTTACAGTGTTCCCCGGGTGGTTTATCTTTATTTACAGTGGTCTCTGGGTGGTTTATCTTTATTTACAGTGGTCCCTGGGTGGTTTATCTTTATTTCCAGTGGTCCCCGAGTGGTTTATCTTTATTTACAGTGGTCCCTGGGTGGTTTATCTTTATTTACAGTGGTCTCTGGGTGGTTTATCTTCATTTACAGTGGTCCCTGGGTGGTTTATCTTTATTTACAGTGGTCTCTGGGTGGTTTATTTTTATTTACAGTGTTCCCCGGGTGGTTTATCTTTATTTACAGTGGTCTCTGGGTGGTTTATCTTTATTTACAGTGGTCCCTGGGTGGTTTATCTTGATTTACAGTGGTCCCCGGGTGGTTTATCTTTATTTACAGAGGTCCCTGGGTGGTTTATCTTTATTTACAGTGGTCCCTGGGTGGTTTATCTTTATTTACAGTGGTCCCCGGGTGGTTTATCTTTATTTACAGAGTTCCCTGGGTGGTTTATCTTTATTTACAGTGGTCCCCGGGTGGTTTATCTTTATTTACAGTGGTCCACGGGTGGTTTATCTTTATTTACAGTGGTCTCTGTGTGGTTTATCTTTATTTACAGTGGTCCCCGGGTGGTTTATCTTTATTTACAGTGGTCCCTGGGTGGTTTATCTTTATTTACAGTGGTCCCTGGGTGGTTTATCTTTATTTACAGTGGTCCCCGGGTGGTTTACCTTTATTTACAATGGTCCCTGGGTGGTTTATCTTTATTTACAGTGGTCCCTGGGTTGTTTATCTTTATTTACAGTGGTCTCTGGGTGGTTTATCTTCATTTACAGTGGTCTCTGGGTGGTTTATCTTTATTTACAGTGGTCCCTGGGTGGTTTATCTTTATTTACAGTGGTCCCCGGGTGGTTTATCTTTATTTACAGTGGTTCCCGGGTGGTTTATCTTTATTTACAGTGGTCCCTGGGTGGTTTATCTTTATTTACAGTGGTTCCCGGGTGGTTTATCTTTATTTACAGTGGACCCTGGGTGGTTTATCTTTATTTACAGTGGTCCCAGGGTGGTTTATCTTTATTTACAGTGGTCCCCGGGTGGTTTATCTTTATTTACAGTGGTCCCTGGGTGGTTTATCTTTATTTACACTGGTCCCCGGGTGGTTCTTCTTTATTTACAATGGTCCCTGGGTGGTTTATCTTTATTTACAGTGGTCCCCGGGTGGTTTATCTTTATTTACAGTGGTCCCCGGGTGGTTTATCTTTATTTACAGTGGTCCCTGGGTGGTTTATCTTTATTTACAGTGGTCCCTGGGTGGTTTATCTTTATTTTCAGTGGTTCCTGGGTGGTTTATCTTTATTTACAGTGGTCCCTGGGTGGTTTATCTTTATTTACAGTGGTCCCTGGGTGGTGTATCTTTATTTACAGTGGTCCCCTGGTGGTTTATCTTTATTTACAGTGGTCCCTGGGTGGTTTATCTTTATTTACAGTGGTCTTTGGGTGTTTTATCTTTATTTACAGTGGTCCCCGGGTGGTTTTTCTTTATTTACACTGGTCCCTGGGTGGTTTATCTTTATTTACAGTGGTCTCTGGGTAGTTTATCTTTATTTACAGTGGTCCCTGGGTGGTTTATCTTTATTTACAGTGGTCCCCGGGTGGTTTATCTTTATTTACAGTGGTTCCTGGGTGGTTCATCTTTATTTCCAATGGTCTCTGGGTGGTTTATCTTTATTTACAGTGGTCCCTGGGTGGTTTATCTTTATTTACAGTGATTCCTGGGTGGTTTATCTTTATTTACAGTGGTCTCTGGGTGTTTTATCTTCATTTACAGTGGTTCCCGGGTGGTTTATCTTTATTTACAGTGGTCCCTGGGTGGTTTATCTTTATTTACAGTGGTCCCCGGGTGGTTCATCTTTATTTACAGTGGTCCCTGGGTGGTTTATCTTTATTTACAGTGGTCCCCGGTGGTTTATCTTTATTTACAGTGGTACCTGGGTGGTTTATCTTTATTTACAGTGCTCCCTGGGTGGTTTATCTTTATTTACAGTGGTCACCGGGTGGTTTATCTTTATTTACAGAGGTCCCTGGGTGGTTTATCTTTATTTACAGTGGTCCCCGGGTGGTTTATCTTGATTTACAGTGGTCTCTGGGTGGTTTATCTTTATTTACAGTGGTCCCCGGGTGGTTTATCTTTATTTACAGTGGTCCCCGGGTGGTTTATCTTTATTTACAGTGGTCCCCGGGTGGTTTATCTTTATTTACAGAGGTCCCTGGGTGGTTTATCTTTATTTACAGTGGTCCCTGGGTGGTTTATCTTTATTTACAGTGGTCCCCGGGTGGTTTATCTTTATTTACAGTGGTCCCCGGGTGGTTTATCTTTATTTACAGAGGTCCCTGGGTGGTTTATCTTTATTTACAGTGGTCCCTGGGTGGTTTATCTTTATTTACAGTGGTCCCCGGTGGTTTATCTTTATTTACAGTGGTACCTGGGTGGTTTATCTTTATTTACAGTGGTCCCTGGGTGGTTTATCTTTATTTACAGTGGTCACCGGGTGGTTTATCTTTATTTACAGAGGTCCCTGGGTGGTTTATCTTTATTTACAGTGGTCCCCGGGTGGTTTATCTTGATTTACAGTGGTCTCTGGGTGGTTTATCTTTATTTACAGTGGTCCCCGGGTGGTTTATCTTTATTTACAGTGGTCCCCGGGTGGTTTATCTTTATTTACAGTGGTCCCCGGGTGGTTTATCTTTATTTACAGTGGTCCCCGGGTGGTTTATCTTTATTTACAATGGTCCCTGGGTGGTTTATCTTTATTTACAGTGGTCCCTGGGTTGTTTATCTTTATTTACAGTGGTCTCTGGGTGGTTTATCTTCATTTACAGTGGTCCCTGGGTGGTTTATCTTTATTTACAGTGGTCTCTGGGTGGTTTATTTTTATTTACAGTGTTCCCCGGGTGGTTTATCTTTATTTACAGTGGTCTCTGGGTGGTTTATCTTTATTTACAGTGGTCCCTGGGTGGTTTATCTTTATTTCCAGTGGTCCCCGAGTGGTTTATCTTTATTTACAGTGGTCCCTGGGTGGTTTATCTTTATTTACAGTGGTCTCTGGGTGGTTTATCTTCATTTACAGTGGTCCCTGGGTGGTTTATCTTTATTTACAGTGGTCTCTGGGTGGTTTATTTTTATTTACAGTGTTCCCCGGGTGGTTTATCTTTATTTACAGTGGTCTCTGGGTGGTTTATCTTTATTTACAGTGGTCCCTGGGTGGTTTATCTTTATTTACAGTGGTCCCCGAGTGGTTTATCTTTATTTACAGTGGTCCCTGGGTGGTTTTTCTTTATTTACAGTGGTCCACGGGTGGTTTATCTTTATTTACAGTGGTCTCTGTGTGGTTTATCTTTATTTACAGTGGTCCCCGGGTGGTTTATCTTTATTTACAATGGTCCCTGGGTGGTTTATCTTTATTTACAGTGGTCCCTGGGTTGTTTATCTTTATTTACAGTGGTCTCTGGGTGGTTTATCTTCATTTACAGTGGTCTCTGGGTGGTTTATCTTTATTTACAGTGGTCCCCGGGTGGTTTATCTTTATTTACAATGGTCCCTGGGTGGTTTATCTTTATTTACAGTGGTCCCTGGGTTGTTTATCTTTATTTACAGTGGTCTCTGGGTGGTTTATCTTCATTTACAGTGGTCTCTGGGTGGTTTATCTTTATTTACAGTGGTCCCTGGGTGGTTTATCTTCATTTACAGTGGTCTCTGGGTGGTTTATCTTTATTTACAGTGGTCCCTGGGTGGTTTATCTTTATTTACAGTGGTCCCTGGGTGGTTTATATTTATTTACAGTTGTTCCCGGGTGGTTTATCTTTATTTACAGTGGACCCTGGGTGGTTTATCTTTATTTACAGTGGTCCCAGGGTGGTTTATCTTTATTTAGAGTGGTCCCCGGGTGGTTTATCTTTATTTACAATGGTCCCTGGGTGGTTTATCTTTATTTACAGTGGTCTTTGCGTGTTTTATCTTTATTTACAGTGGTCCCCGGGTGGTTTATCTTTATTTACAGTGGTCCACGGGTGGTTTATCTTTATTTACAGTGGTCCCTGTGTGGTTTATCTTTATTTACAGTGGTCCCTGGGTGGTTTATCTTTATTTACAGTGGTCCCTGGGTGGTTTATCTTTATTTACAGTGGTCCCTGGGTGGTTTATCTTTATTTACAGTGGTCCCTGGGTGGTTTATCTTTATTTACAGTGGTCCCTGGGTGGTTTATCTTTATTTACAGTGGTCCCTGGGTGGTTTATCTTTATTTACAGTGGTCCCTGGGTGGTTTATCTTTATTTACAGTGGTCCCTGGGTGGTTTATCTTTATTTACAGTGGTCCCTGGGTGGTGTATCTTTATTTACAGTGGTCCCCGGGTGGTTTATCTTTATTTACAGTGGTCCCTGGGTGGTTTATCTTTATTTACAGTGGTCTTTGGGTGTTTTATCTTTATTTACAGTGGTCCCCGGGTGGTTTATCTTTATTTACAGTGGTCCCCGGGGTGGTTTATCTTTATTTACAGTGGTCCCTGGGTTGTTTATCTTTATTTACAGTGGTTCCCGGGTGTTTTATCTTTATTTACAGTGGTCCCTGGGTAGTTTATCTTTATTTACAGTGGTCCCGGGTGGTTTATCTTTATTTACAGTGGTCCCTGGGTTGTTTATCTTTATTTACAGTGGTTCCCGGGTGTTTTATCTTTATTTACAGTGGTCCCTGGGTAGTTTATCTTTATTTACAGTGGTCCCGGGTGGTTTATCTTTATTTACAGTGTTCCCTGAGTGGTTTATCTTTATTTACAGTGGTCCCTGTGTAGAATATCATTATTTACAGGGGTCCCTGGGTAGAATATCATTATTTACAGTGTTCCCTGAGTGGTATATCATTATTTACAGTGGTTCCTGGATAGCATATCATTATTTACAGTGGTCCCTGTGTAGAATATAATTATTTACAGTGTTCCCTGTGTAGAATATCTTTATTTACAGTGGTCCCTGTGTAGAATATCATTATTTACAGTGGTCCCTGGGCAGTATATCATTATTTGCAGTGGTACCTAGGTAGCATATCATTATTTACAGGGGTCCCTGGGTAGAATATCATTATTTACCGTGTTCCCTGAGTGGTATACCATTATTTACAGTGGTACCTAGGTAGCATATCATTATTTACAGTGTTCCCTGAGTGGTATATCATTATTTGCAGTGGTCCCTGGGCAGTATATCATCATTTGTAGTGGTACCTAGGTAGCATATCATTATTTACAGTGTTCCCTGAGTGGTATATCATTATTTGCAGTGGTCCCTGGGCAGTATATCATTATTTGCAGTGGTACCTAGGTAGCATATCATTATTTACAGGGGTCCCTGGGGAGAATATCATTATTTACAGTGTTCCCTGAGTGGTTTACCATTATTTACTGTGGTACCTAGTGAAGGAAACTTTAATTTAAGGAATCTTAACCTGTCGAACTACACCAAGTTTGGGGGAAGCTTAGTTAATGAATCAAGTCCTGGCGCAATACGACAAGTTGTAAGATTTGTACTATTTGTAGACTGTGTTAAGTTGTTCGATTCCTTGTATTATTCGACTGTATATAGTTGAAGGAATTTATATCATCTCTGATATTCGGTTATCAGTAGCACTTTGCGAATACTGGAACTCAGCAGAAATTTGCAGTATAAACTCCTCAGGTGCCAAAAAGAATTGTTTTATTTGTAGTCGCTTGATTACAATTTGAAAGTCATTTAAAAGGCAATTCGTAGACAATTTGAAAGTCATTTAAAAGGCAATTCGTAGACAATTCGAAGCTTTCAGAGAATTACAGACATTATCTTTCCTTGCTTAGGCAGACAGCTCGAAAGTAACTTTTAAAAGGTCAAAGTCTGGCAATGAAACATGAAGAGAGAGAGAAAGCTAATCTTCAGCTAAACTCAAACTCAAAGTCAAAAGTGGACTAACATCACTGACACAGACTGTTAGACTGACAGAACCCCCAAAAGACATCTCTAAAATGGAGACTATAAAGGACAAAAGTGACTAAACTAACAGAAAGACAACACAAAGACATCTCCTCAACACACACCCCCAAAGACAACACACTTTCAAAGACAATAAAACCTAAAATGGCGGGGAGAAACTTTTCAGTTATACACTTTCATATCTGTCTTAAATCGTCTAATTACACCCCAATATAATCCTAATTGGTTTGGGTTAGACTCAAACACATTTGATTTGATGGCAAGCCGTCCATCTTCAATGTGCAACATCAGCTTTTCTGACCTAGCTGTTATCTGCATTGTGAACAATGGTGCATTCATGTTGCTGTGTATTCAGTCCCTGACCTTGACAATTAGCACAAGACAGTGTCATTATCTTGAAAATATGCATTTGCCAGAACAACGGACTTCAGTAAAAGTGAATTATGCTGTATAAATGGGTATTTAAAACTGGGGCTCAACATTTATGCTTAAACAGCTATCTTTTACCTATACTAGTTGTATTCGAAATACTTGGCTTCTACAGTCGGCCCTTTGATAAATCGAAAAATTGAGATATATCAGAAAAGATTAAAATACATCATTAATGCGATAGGATAGGTAAAAGCGCAAAGAATCATTGCAGTTTTAAACAGTAAAATGGAATTAACATTGCAACAGGCATTTCAAAATAATTATTATAAATAATAAATTAATCAAATTTGATCACATTGGTAATTAATAATAACTTCTTGTAAAATGATTATACAATAAAAGTTGAACATATGATCTAGTAATAAATGGTAAAATGATTATCAAAATTGATGTCAAGTCTTTGACATCTTCTGGATAATACACAAAAACTTGTTGAAAGGGTTAATTTTCTTGCAGAGACAAAAAGAGGCGTATAGCTTGGAATGATGCCATTCGCATCTTTAAACTTTTTTTTGTCACTCAAATGGACTGGGAGTAAAAGTTGGATTGCTGCCAAATTCCCGCCACCAAATTTCTTTGAACGATATGTTCTTTTGGCTTTTAATCAATGATTGTTGGTTTTTTTTTAAAAAACCAGCTTCCACATTGTTTGAAGTATTAATTTCCAGGCTAATTTTAAACATTTATTTTAAAATATCAAATACAATAACTTATTAAATATATAACTGAACCAATCTTGTGCTGTATCTTGATTTTCTGTAGATGAATTTGTCGATTCTGTTAAAGGAAACACAGCTAACAAGATATGTTAATTTCTTTAAATTAATAAAGCAACGTTCAGAATAATTACAGTTTTCTTAAGTTGACAGTTCTTGGCAAATTTTTAGCGATACATTGAGGGTTCTTTAGCTGCTTTGATGGCAGCCGTTCTCTTCTGAGTAAGTTCCCTTTCTCGTTTGGAAATTTTCTGTTCCAAGTAAACATCTTTCTGGGCAATTTGTGCTTTGTGAAAGCTAGCTTTGTGATTGTTAGTACTGAGGTGGTTCAAGACCACCCGTAAGTCTTTGTCATGATCATCTTTATTGGTGGAGGTTATCAGAACATCATCTTCATATTGGATAATGGTGGAAGGCCGAACAGGCAGTTGCCTGAGATGATTCTGTAAAGCCATGTGGTAAACAGTTGGGCTATTATGATACTGTTGTTGATTAACTGTAAAAGCAAACCATGGTTGTAGTTGCTTAGCCAGTGTTGCTGACCAGAAGCCATACTGGGTGTGTCTTGTTGGTACGTGTTACATGGTTGACCACGAGGTGGAGATGTATTGTAGTGAACATTGTCTACTTCATTATCATCTCTTGAATCCATCCGTTGTTTTTGATAGCATTTTGCCATCCAGTGTCCTACTCTACCACAGGAAAGACATTGTGGTATTTCCTTACGTGATTTTAATGGAGCAAGGGAACGTGTTTGTTCTAGCGCTGGTGGTGAAATTGTAGTTACTGCTGATATTCCTGCAGGTGCTGCAACAGCCGCCGCTGGAGCAGCAGGTAACATGGGCTGGATTTGAGCAATAGGCTGCATTTGAGCAGCTGCAGTGTTAAAAGTTGCCTGATTGTGCAAACCACGATCTATCTGAATGCATCGGTCAACTATGTCTCGGTATGTGCCAGCTGTGGCCCAAGCTGGTAAAACCAAATTCAAGGCAGCAGAAACTCCAGGTTTAACACCGGCTATAAAAGCCGTTTTTAATGGACTTAAAGTGCTTGCATCCCATGTGTCATTTTCCTGGTCGAGTGTCATCCCTGAATATTCCATCCAAGTATGTAAAAATCTTTCCTCAAAATCCTGAATATCTTCATCATTTTTTTGAAAGCAAGCTGTGATCTTAGACCAATTGGTCCTCGGGGGGCGAAATTGTAATAGCCAATTCTTGATTGTTAACCAACCAGCTTCTAAATTTTGCAAATCGTCTCCAAGGGCAACTTCTACTTCATTTCGAAGGGTTGAACTGATGCGAGTACCTAGCATGATAGTCAGAATTTGTACTCCATCAAATGGGTGGAGACTGTAAATGGCTTGTAATCTGTGAATTCCATCCCATGTGATCTTACCACCTTTTTTAGGGTGTGGAAGACCCTTGGACCATTCGTCAATTTTAGAAGGATCAATTTGTTCATGAACCCATTGGTGGTCAAATATGTTTCTAGTGATAGTTTCACCATCTTCCTCTATTTTTTTGCTTCCAACTCTAACCCGTTTGTTTTTTAAAGGGGCTAGTCGAATTGCTTTAGTATTTTGTATTGTAGGAACACTATCTTCGTCTGATTCATCCGACAGAGAAAATGATTTATGTTTAACAATTGATCTCGGCTGTGCAATTGCCGATTGTGCCACTAGGTGGGTGGCTTGGACTGCTTTCTGAGTTTGTTCAATCTTTTGTACAGAAAGCATGTTTGTCAAAGAATTGCAATGTTCAGTCACGCTGGTTGTATTTCTTTCTAAAACACATCTTTCTTTCACTAACTTGCAATTTTCAAGTTCAATTCGCTCAGTTTTTAATTGCAATTGTCGGTATTTTGACTCCACTTCAAAGACTTGATTTTGGAATTCTGTTATTTGAAAAGATAACTGCTGGAGTTCAGAGGTTTTGTTTCGCAAATCTGTTTTAATTTCATCAGAATGCTCAAGTTTGGATTTTGCATCTTGCAATTCTTCAACAACTGCAATTAGTTGCTTTTTAGTGGACCTATACTCATCATCGCTTCGCTCAGTAGTTAATTGCAACTGTTGGTATTTTGACTCCACTTTAAAAACTTGGATTTGGAATTGCTGGAGTTCAGAGGTTTTGTTTTGCAAATCTGTTCTAATTTCATCATAATGCTCAAGTTTGGATTTTGCAACTTGCAAATCTTTTTTAATTTCATCATAATGCTCAAGTTTGGATTTTGCATCTTGCAAATCTGTTTCAAGTTTGGATTTTGCATCTTGCAATTCTGTTTTAATTTCATCAAAATGCTCAAGTTTGGATTTTGCATCTTGCAATTCTGTTTCAAGTTTGGATTTTGCATCTTGCAATTCTGTTTTAATTTCATCATAATGCTCAAGTTTGGATTTTGCAACTTGCAAATCTGTTTTAATTTCATCAGAATGCTCAAGTTTGGATTTTGCATCTTGCAAATCTGTTTTAATTTCATCAGAATGCTCAAGTTTGGATTTTGCATCTTGCAAATCTGTTTTAATTTCATCAGAATGCTCAAGTTTGGATTTTGCATCTTGCAAATCTGTTTCAAGTTTGGATTTTGCATCTTGCAATTCTTCAACAACTGCAATTAGTTGCCTTTTAGTAGATCTATACTCATCATCACTTAGTTCAGTATTTAATTGCAGCTGTTGGTATTTTGACTCCATTTTAAAAACTTGATTTTGGAATTCTGACTCCACTTTAAAAACTTGATTTTGAAATTCTGCGATTTGAACATTTAACTGCTGGAGTTCAGAGGTTTTATTTTGCAAATCTGTTCTAATTTCATCATAATGCTCAAGTTTGGATTTTGCATCTTGCAAATCTTCAAGAACTGCACTTAGTTGGTCTTTAGTGGACTGAAGCTGATGATCACTTTTATTTTTAACAATGACCTCTTGCTGACTGTGTATCTGTCCCGTAATTACCAGGGACCATTTTACACATTCTGCACCGTGTAATCGTGTGCATTTTCCCCATGCTCTCTTGATATTATTGAAGGACCACTGTCCTCTGGGGATATCATACTTTGATTCCATTTTTTTTTGAGGTTTCACATAGGTTAAAATGTCTACGAGTGAAAGATCTACAATCCCCCAACATATCTTCAACAGAAACATCTGGTATTCCAGCACCCCCCTTGGATGTAGTGGGGAGTAATTTTCTGTCTGCTAAAGGCTCTGAATCTACACTTTGAATTGGATCAGCCATAACTTTTCTTGATCGCTGACTGCCGTTTTATTTTAGTTACTGCAGTGACTAATCTTCCAGTCACGTCTGATAGTCTGACCGACTGGCACTTGATTTATTTAACACAGTTTATTTAAAAAAATGTTCTTTTCAAGGGTCGAAGTACTGATTGATGCGGCTTTAAGACTTGTAATGGGTGAAAAAGATATTTCTTACCCTAGTCTAGCCGTGGGTTCCGGCTGTCTTCTGGGCCTCCTCCGATTATCTCCGAAGCTTCCCGAAGGTTCCCGACCTCCTCCGATTATCTTCGAAGCTTTCCGTCGTCACCTGGGCCTCCGAATGTCGTCCTCAGTACTCCCCCCTACTGCCTGACTACGCCAAAATGAAGGAAACTTTAATTTAAGGAATCTTAACCTGTCGAACTACACCAAGTTTGGGGGAAGCTTAGTTAATGAATCAAGTCCTGGCGCAATACGACAAGTTGTAAGATTTGTACTATTTGTAGACTGTGTTAAGTTGTTCGATTCCTTGTATTATTCGACTGTGTATAGTTGAAGGAATTTATATAATCTCTGCTATTCGGTTATCAGTAGCACTTTGCGAATACTGGAACTCAGCAGAAATTTGCAGTATAAACTCCTCAGGTGCCAAAAAGAATTGTTTTATTTGTAGTCGCTTGATTACAATTTGAAAGTCATTTAAAAGGCAATTCGTAGACAATTTGAAAGTCATTTAAAAGGCAATTCGTAGACAATTCGAAGCTTTCAGAGAATTACAGACATTATCTTTCTTTGCTTAGGCAGACAGCTCGAAAGTAACTTTTAAAAGGTCAAAGTCTGGCAATGAAACATGAAGAGAGAGAGAAAGCTAATCTTCAGCTAAACTCAAACTCAAAGTCAAAAGTGGACTAACATCACTGACACAGACTGTTAGACTGACAGAACCCCAAAAGACATCTCTAAAATGGAGACTATAAAGGACAAAACTGACTAAACTAACAGAAAGACAACACAAAGACATCTCCTCAACACACACCCCCAAAGACAATACACTTTCAAAGACAATAAAACCTAAAATGGCGGGGAGAAACTTTTCAGTTATACACTTTCATATCTGTCTTAAATCGTCTAATCACACCCCAATATAATCCTACTTGGTTTGGGTTAGACTCAAACACATTTGATTTGATGGCAAGCCGTCCATCTTCAATGTGCAACATCAGCTTTTCTGACCCAGCTGTTATCTGCATTGTGAACAATGGTGCATTCATGTTGCTGTGTATTCAATCCCTTGACCTTGACAATTAGCACAAGACAGTGTCATTATCTTGAAAATATGCATTTGCAGTATATCTTTATTTACAATGGTCCCTGGGCAGTATATCATTATTTACTGTTGTCTCTGATTAGAATATCATTATTTACAGTGGTCACTGGCTGGTATATCATTATTTACAGTGGGCCCTGTGCACTATATCTTATTTACAGTGGTTCCTGGGTAGTTTATCATTATTTCCAGTGGTCCCTGGGAAGTATATCATTATTAACAGTGGTCCCTGGGTTATTTGTAAATGTTAACAGCTGTCCCGGCGTACAATATCAATATTTACAGTGGTCCCTGGGTAGCATATCATTATTTACAGTGATCCTATGCAGGAGATCATTATTTACTGGGGTCCCTGAGTGGTATATCATTATTTACAGTGGTACCTAGGTAGCATATCATTATTTACAGTGGTCACTGGGTGGAATATCATTATTTACAGTGTCCTCTGGGTAGTATATCATTATTTACAATTGTCCCTGGGTTTAATATCATTACTTACAATTGTCCCTGGGTAGTATATCATTATTTACAGTGTGCCTGGGCACTATATCATTATTTACAGTGGTCCCTGGGAAGTATATCATTATTTACAGTTGTCCCTGGAAGTATATCATTATTTACAGTGTGCCTGGGCAGTGCATCATTATTTACAGTGGCTCTGTGCAGTATATCATTATCTGCAGTGGTCCCTGCGTAGTATATCATTATTTACAGTGGTCCCTGGGCAGTATATCATTATTTACAGTGGTCCCTGGTAGTATATCATTACTTACAGTGTGCCTGGGCAGTATATCATTATTTACAGTGGCTCTGTGTAGTATATCATTACCTGCAGTGGTCCCTGCGTAGTATATCATTATTTGCAATGATCACTGGATAGTATAACATCATCTGTAGTTGTTCCTGGGTAGTATATCATTAATTCCAGTAGTCCTTGTGTAGAAAGTCTTCATTTACAGTGGTTCCTGGGCGGTATTCCTTTATTTACAGTGGTCACTGGGTAGTATATCACTATTTGCAGTGGTCCCTGGGCAGTATATCTGTATTTACAGATGATGTGGAGATGCCGGCGTTGGACTGGGGTGAGCACAGTAAGAAGTCTTACAACACCAGGTTAAAGTCCAACAGGTTTGTTTCGATGTCACTAGCTTTCGGAGCGCTGCTCCTTCCTCAGGTGAATGAAGAGGTATGTTCCAGAAACATATATATAGACAAATTCAAAGATGCCAAACAAAGCTTGGAATGCGAGCATTAGCAGGTGATTAAATCTTTACAGATCCAGAGATGGGGTAACCCCAGGTTAAAGAGGTGTGAATTGTACCAAGCCAGGACAGTTGGTAGGACTTTGCAGGCCAGATGGTGGGGGATGAATGTAATGCGACATGAATCCCAGGTCCCGGTTGAGGCCGCACTCATGTGTGCGGAACTTGGATATAAGCTTCTGCTCGGAGATTCTGCGTTGTTGCGCGTCCTGAAGGCCGCCTTGAAGAACGCTTACCCGGAGATCAGAGGCTGAATGCCCTTGACTGCTGAAGTGTTCCCCGACTGGAAGGGAACATTCCTGCCTGGTGATTGTCGCGCGATGTCCGTTCATTCGTTGTCGCAGCGTCTGCATGGTCTCGCCAATGTACCACGCTTCGGGACACCACTCCCCCAGCAGCCGCGATCCCTCCCCCTCCCCCAGCAGCCGCGGACCCCTCCCCCTCCCCAGCAGCCGCGTTCCCACTCCCCCCCCCCCAGCAGCCGCGATCCCTCCCCCTCCCCCCGCAGCCGTGGTCCGCCTCCCCCCGCAGCCGCGGTACCCCTCCCCCAGCAGCCGCGGTCCCCCTCCCCCAGCAGCCGCGGTCCCCCTCCCCAGCAGCCGCAGTCCCCCTCCCCCAGCAGCCGCGGCCCCACTCACCCAGCAGCCGGGGTCCCCCTCCCCCAGCAGCCGCGGTCCCCCTCCCCCAGCAACCGCGGTCCCCCTCCCCCAGCAGCCGCGGCCCCACTCACCCAGCAGCCACGGTCCCCCTCCCCCAGCAGCCGCGATCCCTCCCCCTCCCCCCGCAGCCGTGGTCCGCCTCCCCCGCAGCCGCGGTACCCCTCCCCAGCAGCCGCGGCACAACTCACCCAGCAGCCGGGGTCCCCCTCCCCCAGCAGCCGCGGTCCCCCTCCCCCAGCAGCCGCGGTCCCCCTCCCCCAGCAGCCGCGGTCCCCCTCCCCAGCAGCCGCGGTCCCCCTCCCCCAGCAGCCGCGGTCCCCCTCCCCCAGCAGCCGCGGTCCCCCTCCCCCAGCAGCCGCGGTCCCCCTCCCCCAGCAGCCGCGGTCCCCCTCCCCAGCAGCCGCGGCCCCACTCACCCAGCAGCCGGGGTCCCCCTCCCCCAGCAGCCGCGGTCCCCCTCCCCCAGCAGCCGCGGTCCCCCTCCCCCAGCAGCCGCGGTCCCCCTCCCCAGCAGCCGCGGCCCCACTCACCCAGCAGCCGCGGTCCCCCTCCCCCAGCAGCCGCGGTCCCCCTCCCCCAGCAGCCGCGGTCCCCCTCCCCCAGCAGCCGCGGTCCTCCTCCCCCAGCAGCCGCGGTCCCCCTCCCCCAGCAGCCGCGGTCCTCGTCCCCTCCCCCAGCAGCCGCGGTCCCCCTCCCCCAGCAGCCGTGGTCCCCCTCCCCCAGCAGCCACGGTCCCCCTCCCCAGCAGCCGCGGTCCCCCTCCCCCAGCAGCCGCAGTCCCCCTCCCCCAGCAGCCGCGGTCCCCCTCCCCCAGCAGCATTGTCTCGGGTCGGACAGTTTGATGGTGCTGTTTATTTGATGTCTATATAATGTTTATTTGGATCTGTTTTCCCTGAGATTGCCTGTCCTGCCCGCTCTCCCCGCGGGCAGGGTGAGGCAGCGCCCGACGCTGGCATCGGCCTGGAGCTGGGACACAACAAAGCAAAACAGACCAGAAGTAACTGATGGACAAAACAAAATGTGGGGAGTGCCCCAAACCGCGGGTGGAGCACAGCCCCAACAGAACAGGAAAAGAGACCAAACCTCACCCAATGCCCGCCCAATGAAAGTGTGAGAATGGGGGTCGGTCCGGCAGCCCACCCCCTGCGGGGCCCAGCCAGCCCGGGAAGCTTCGAGTGTGCCCGTGGGCAGCGCCTGCCCCCGCTCCAGGGACCCCCAGCCGCCACCCAGCCCTTCCCACGGCACCCACAGCCCGGCCCTCCGCCACCCAGCCCTTCCCACGGCACCCACAGCCCGGCGTCCTCTTTCCAGCGAGTAGAAGAAGCGGGAGCCGCGGTCCATGTCCGTTAGGAGACGGATCCGCGACCTCACGTACGCGCCGCAGGACCCGGCCAGTTGCAGGTCCCGCAGTGCGCCCCTCTTCTCCCTGTACACCAGCCCCAGGGCCGGGCCTCATCAGGCTGAGCGAGACGTGACTCCAGATCGAGGAGTTCCTCAGCCAGGTTGGCGATCGTGGAGTTCCGCCCCGCCGTAGACCCCTTCGTGTACCCCTGACAGACGGCACGGTTCTGGGCCTTGCCCACATCCCACCGTAGCCTCAAGGAGGGGAAGCCACCCCGCTTCCTTCTCCAGCCGGCCCAGAAACGGCAGAACGAGTCCAGGAACCGCTCGTCCTCCAGCAGCAGGTTGTTAAAGTGCCAGTACGCGGACCGTGTCTGAGCGCGGGACGGGGCGAGACCCGCCCACATCAGGTGGTGATCCGAGCTCGGCACCTGCTCCATGGAGGCCGTCGGAACGCTGGGGAAGTACGTCTTGGAAATGTAAAGACGGTCGATGCTGGACGCTCTGAACTGGGGCCGCACAGAGGTGCGCACCCGCAATTCAGGATGGAGAGTCCGCCAGACATCCACCAAGTCAAAGGACCTAACCAGGTCCCTCAACTTCACCACCGCCGCCGGGCCGCACTGGACTCCAGTGCGGTCCTTGTCCTTGAGGGTGCAATTAAAATCCCCTCCGAGGACGATGCACTCTGTTTTTGAAAACTCACCACTATTCTTAGAATTCCCCCTCTACCAAAAAGGGCCGAGATTCTAAATGGTGATCAGGATTCTCACTCCCGACTCTGATGCAGGCTTCAGTGGGTGCTATTCAGGTCAAACTATATTGTCAAGTTATCCCCCGGTATAACCCATACCTTCACCGAAGATTTAATCTACTTCCCACTTAGTAGCATCAATCCTGGGTCCCGCATTGCTAAGTAAGTAAAGTAGACTTTGGAATAACCACTATTTCAGGTTAAATTAAGTTATTTTATTATTATATTTTTTCTTTTAAAAGCTGCAAATACTTTCTTTACAGAAAGGAAAAAGACCTTGCTTCTGGATCCTTCTGGGTGGTTGAAGGGACCTTCAGGCCCACCTTGACAATCAATCTTCTTTATAAAGTCTGGTCTTCTTTAGATGTAATCGCTGATGAGCTCGGTTGCTGTGTCCTGTCTTTCCCATGTACCGAGCTGTGAGAGCTGACTCTGCTGGCTATCTCTGAGCTGACATAGAGCTGACTCTTTGAATTATAGTCTTCCTGAGATGTATTAGCTGTTTTAGCTCGGCTGCTGTGCTTTGTCTTTCCCATGGCCGAGCTGACTGTAATCTGACTCTGAGCTGCTTGTTTCTTCTCTGCTTCTCTCTCTCCCTCCCTCTGAGTTCTGGTTCTGGTTCTGGTAGTTCCTGCCCTGGTCTCTGGGTTTATATATTTTTCTAACAGTTTTCTAGCTTTTATGATTTTATTGTAAAGTAACTAATTTCACTTTGATTGTACAAAGTACGTTTGACTAAACCTTCTAATCCAACTAAGTATTCATTTTGACATAACTGCATATCAGAGATCTGATTACAGTGTTTCCTGTGTGATGATCAAAATGCTTTGGTTTCAAGAGGTGTTACTTTTAATTCCTGTCATTTCTGTAGTTTTATTTTCCAATTGTGTCCTCAGCTCATAATTTTGACTTTGATTTTGGCTTTGAATTATGTTTCTCGTAGACTGATAGTCTCCAGTTTTCTTTAATTTACTTGGTTTAGCAAATTTTCACACCTAGAATTATCACCAAATTCAACTGAACCTCATCCTTTTTACCAGCTGCGAACTAAGACAGTTACTTTCATGAAAACTGCGAACTAAGACAGTTACTTTCTTATACTCTTTTTGAGTATAAGAATTGGCAAGTCATGTTGCAGCTGTATAGAACCTTAGTTAGGCCACACTTGGAGTATAGTGTTCAATTCTGGTCGCCACACTACCAGAAGGATGTGGAGGCTTTAGAGAGGGTGCAGAAGAGATTTACCAGAATGTTGCCTGGTATGGAGGGCATAAGCTATGAGGAGCGATTGAATAAACTCGGTTTGTTCTCACTGGAACAAAGGAGGTTGAGGGGCGACCTGATAGAGGTATACAAAATTATGAGGGGCATAGACAGAGTGGATAGTCAGAGGCTTTTCCCCAGGGTAGAGGGGTCAATTACTAGGGGGCATAGGTTTAAGGTGAGAGGGGCAAAGTTTAGAGTAGATGTACGAGGCAAGTTTTTTACGCAGAGGGTAGTGGGTGCCTGGAACTCACTACCGGAGGAGGTAGTGGAGGCAGGGACGATAGGGACATTTAAGGGGCATCTTGACAAATATATGAATAGGATGGGAATAGAAGGATACGGACCCAGGAAGTGTAGAAGATTGTAGTTTAGTCGGGCAGTATGGTCGGCACGGGCTTGGAGGGCCGAAGGGCCTGTTCCTGTGCTGTACATTTCTTTGTTCTTTGTTTGTTGTTCTTTGAAGGTGTGGGCCATTGTTTTTGGCTTCATTCAAAATCCTGTTTGTCTTGTTTGCTGAGCCTGCTTGAGCAAGGCTATCTGCATTTTACAATCCTCTCCTGGCAGCTGCTGTTAACCCTTGGTGGGATCTTTCCCTGTATCCTCTCATGTTTCTCCCAGACCAGATATTGCCAGACTTCCATGTTTCAAATGACACATCTTTCCATATTTTCAATAACAACTCGCCCACCTGGATGGTGCCGAGAAGAGTGGACACCTTTTGGAAGAAAGCCGCCTGCTGCGGTCCGGCCACGGGAGCGGATACATTTACAAAGTGAATCACCGCTGCCCCGAAACGGGCCTTTAGGTGCAGCAGACGGCCTGGCACCGGCTCCTTGACCCCCCAAGATCTCCGGCTGAAAATGTTGAGGCTGGCCATGGTTACCTCCATGTCAGCAGCAATAGTTATCCATCACCTTTAGTGCTCAGAGTGGGGGTACCGCCCCCTCCACTCCCTCAGGAGTCCCACAAGGAACTGAGCAGCTTGGCGCTGCTCCTCCTGGTCTTGATCGAACTCCCGGGCCTCTCTGGCATAGGCCCGGGCGGAGCCAAGGAGCAGCCCCAGGTTTCCCCAGCTGTCCAGGGCCAGCCGCACACAGTCCGGGTGACCGTGGTGCGCTCCCAGAAATGTCCGGAGTTCCCCAGGGGGGACGAGGGGAGACTCGGTGCCGGGTGTGAGGGTGCCCTCTGCCTCTGCAGAGAGAGTCTAAATCCTCCTCCTCACCCGCCACCGAGCAGCCTTCCTCCTCCGAATGGTCACCTCCCGAGCTCAAGTCCCCCGCCACATGGAGTATGGCGGGCGGCACGGACACACCGGCTAACCCTTGGCCCGAGTCGACCCCACCCCCAGGGTCGTCCTCAGGCAGGTCCCTCGCAGGCTCCTCCCGCGGCTCAGGGCCCGTGGACGGTGCCTCCACCCACGTCGGCGACTCCGGGACCTCGGGGAGGCCCCCCGGAAACATGTCCGGGTTGAAAACAGGGCTCTCCGGCGTCGCCCGCTCGGGTGTAGAGGGCGGGGAGCCTTCCCCGTCCTCCCCCTTCCACGGCCCACAGTGGCACGATGAGCGGTCGCTGCTGCTGCCGGCCCCCGGCGATGGTGAAGAGGAGGCGTCCGGGGAGGAAACTTGCACCGGGCGGGACGGGACCCCAGGGGTTCCGTCTCCACTCGACCCCGGGTCCTCCTGCTCGGGGGGCGACAGCAGCTCGAGGGGCTCGGGGGCCTCGGAGGCCCCCCCCGGCCTTGCTTCTCTTCATTGTGTGCCCCGGGCCAGGCGTCAGGGGGATGGGCACCAACACGGGAGACCCCCACCCTCCTCGCCCGGGGAGGGGGCAGCGAACCCCCCCTTGCCCGGGCAGGCGGCGCTTGCGGGGAGGGGGCGGCTCGGGATCGCCCTGCTGCACGGCCTCCATGGCGGGAGAGGCCCCGGCAGCATCCCCCTCCCCCTCCTCCTCACCCCCTCCAGCGGCCGCGGGGGGGTCTGGGGCCGGCCGCTGGGCAGAGGAGAGGGGGGCAGTGCTGGCAGCTGGCAGGGGGGGGGGCAGTGGCGCCGGAGGTGCCCCAGCCCTTTGCAGGCGTGGCCGCGCAGGCCGTCCGCCGACCAGAACACTTTATGGGCCTCCCCCTGATGGGAGACCACGAACCCTCCTCGGTGACTTCCTCCAGGCTCAGGCGGAGGGGTGGGAGGACAGGGTCCGCAGTCCCCGATGGTCCCACTCCCACCTCAGGCAGAGGGGTGGGAGGACAGGGTCCGCAGTCCCCGATGGTCCCACTCCCACCTCAGGCAGAGGGGTGGGAGGACAGGGTCCGCAGTCCCCAATGGTCCCACTCCCACCTCAGGCAGAGGGGTGGGAGGACAGAGTCCGCAGTCCCCGATGGTCCCACTCCCACCTCAGGCAGAGGGGTGGGAGGACAGGGTCCGCAGTCCCCGATGGTCCCACTCCCACCTCAGGCAGAGGGGTGGGAGGACAGGGTCCGCAGTCCTCGATGGTCCCACTCCCACCTCAGGCAGAGGGGTGGGAGGACAGGGTCCCCAGTCCCCGATGGTCCCACTCCCACCTCAGGCAGAGGGGTGGGGGGACAGGGTCCGCAGTCCCCAATGGTCCCACTCCCACCTCAGGCAGAGGGGTGGGAGGACAGGGTCCGCAGTCCCCGATGGTCCCACTCCCACCTCAGGCAGAGGGGTGGGAGGACAGGGTCCGCAGTCCCCAATGGTCCCACTCCCAGCTCAGGCAGAGGGGTGGGAGGACAGGGTCCGCAGTCCCCAATGGTCCCACTCCCAGCTCAGGCAGAGGGGTGGGAGGTCAGGGTCCGCAGTCCCCAATGGTCCCAGTCCCCCCTCAGGCAGAGGGGTGGGAGGACAGAGTCCGCAGTCCCCAATGGTCCCAGTCCCACCTCAGGCAGAGGGGTGGGAGGACAGGGTCCGCAGTCCCCGATGGTCCCACCCACCTCAGGCAGAGGGGTGGGACGACAGGGTCCGCAGTCCCCGATGGTCCCAGTCCCACCTCAGGCAGAGGGGTGGGAGGACAGGGTCCGCTGTCCCCAATGGTCGCACTCCCACCTCTGGCAGAGGGGTGGGAGGACAGGGTCCGCAGTCCCCAATGGTCCCACTCCACCTCAGGCAGAGGGGTGGGAGGACAGAGTCCGCAGTCCACAATGGTCCCACTCCCACCTCAGGCAGAGGGGTGGGGGGACAGGGTCCGCAGTCCCCAATGGTCCCACTCCCACCTCAGGCAGAGGGGTGGGAGGACAGGGTCCGCAGTCCCCGATGGTCCCACTCCCACCTCAGGCAGAGGGGTGGGAGGACAGGGTCCGCAGTCCCCAATGGTCCCACTCCCACCTCAGGCAGAGGGGTGGGAGGACAGGGTCCGCAGTCCTCGATGGTCCCACTCCCACCTCAGGCAGAGGGGTGGGAGGACAGGGTCCGCAGTCCTCGATGGTCCCACTCCCACCTCAGGCAGAGGGGTGGGAGGACAGGGTACCCAGACCCCGATGGTCCCACTCCCACCTCAGGCAGAGGGGTGGGGGGACAGGGTCCGCAGTCCCCAATGGTCCCACTCCCACCTCAGGCAGAGGGGTGGGAGGACAGGGTCCGCAGTCCCCGATGGTCCCACTCCCACCTCAGGCAGAGGGGTGGGAGGACAGCGTCCGCAGTCCCCAATCTCCCACTCCCACCTCAGGCAGAGGGGTGGGAGGACAGGGTCCGCAGTCCCCAATGGTCCCACTCCCACCTCAGGCAGAGGGGTGGGGGGACAGGGTCCGCAGTCCCCGATGGTCCCACTCCCACCTCAGGCAGAGGGGTGGAAGGAAAGGGTCCGCAGTCCCCGATGGTCCCACTCCCACCTCAGGCAGAGGGGTGGGAGGACAGAGTCCGCAGATCCCGATGGTCCCACTCCCACTTCAGGCAGAGGGGTGGGAGGACAGGGTCCGCAGTCCCCGATGGTCCCACTCCCACCTCAGGCAGAGGGGTGGGAGGACAGGGTCCGCAGTCCCAATGGTCCCACTCCCCCCTCAGGCAGAAGGGTGGGAGGACAGGGTCCGCAGTCCCCGAGGGTCCCACCCCCCTCAGGCAGAGGGGTGGGAGGACAGAGTCCGCAGTCCCCGATGGTCTCAGTCCCACCTCAGGCAGAGGGGTGGGAGGACAGGGTCCGCAGTCCCCAATGGTCCCAGTCCCACCTCAGGCAGAGGGGTGGGAGGACAGGGTCCGCAGTCCCCAATAGTCCCACTCCCACCTCAGGCAGAGGGGTGGGAGGACAGGGTCCGCAGTCCCCGATGGTCCCACTCCCACCTCAGGCAGAGGGGTGGGAGGACAGGGTCCGCAGTCCCCAATAGTCCCACTCCCACCTCAGGCAGAGGGGTGGGAGGACAGGGTCCGCAGTCCGCAATAGTCCCACTCCCACCTCAGGCAGAGGGGTGGGAGGACAGGGTCCGCAGTCCCCAATAGCCCCACTCCCACCTCAGGCAGAGGGGTGGGAGGACAGGGTCCTCAGTCCCCGATGGTCCCACTCCCCCCTCAGGCAGAGGGGTGGGAGGACAGGATCCGCAGTCCCCGATGGTCCCACTCCCTCCTCAGGCAGAGGGGTGGGAGGACAGAGTCCGCAGTCCCCAATGGTCCCACTCCCACCTCAGACAGAGGGGTGGGAGGACAGAGTCCGCAGTCCCCAATGGTCCCACTCCCACCACAGGCAGAGGGGTGGGAGGACAGGGACCGCAGTCCCCAATGGTCCCACTCCCAGCTCAGGCAGAGGGGTGGGAGGTCAGGGTCCGCAGTCCCCAATGGTCCCAGTCCCCCCTCAGGCAGAGGGGTGGGAGGACAGAGTCCGCAGTCCCCGATGGTCCCAGTCCCACCTCAGGCAGAGGGGTGGGAGGACAGGGTCCGCAGTCCCCGATGGTCCCACCCACCTCAGGCAGAGGGGTGGGACGACAGGGTCCGCAGTCCCCGATGGTCTCAGTCCCACCTCAGGCAGAGGGGTGGGAGGACAGGGTCCGCTGTCCCCAATGGTCCCACTCCCACCTCTGGCAGAGGGGTGGGAGGACAGGGTCCGCAGTCCCCAATGGTCCCACTCCACCTCAGGCAGAGGGGTGGGAGGACAGAGTCCGCAGTCCACAATGGTCCCACTCCCACCTCAGGCAGAGGGGTGGGGGGACAGGGTCCGCAGTCCCCAATGGTCCCACTCCCACCTCAGGCAGAGGGGTGGGAGGACAGGGTCCGCAGTCCCCGATGGTCCCACTCCCACCTCAGGCAGAGGGGTGGGAGGACAGGGTCCGCAGACCCCGATGGTCCCACTCCCACCTCAGGCAGAGGGGTGGGAGGACAGGGTCCGCAGTCCCCAATGGTCCCACTCCCACCTCAGGCAGAGGGGTGGGAGGACAGAGTCCGCAGTCCCCGATGGTCCCACTCCCACCTCAGGCAGAGGGGTGGGAGGACAGGGTCCGCAGTCCCCGATGGTCCCACTCCCACCTCAGGCAGAGGGGTGGGAGGACAGGGTCCGCAGTCCTCGATGGTCCCACTCCCACCTCAGGCAGAGGGGTGGGAGGACAGGGTCCGCAGTCCTCGATGGTCCCACTCCCACCTCAGGCAGAGGGGTGGGAGGACAGGGTCCCCAGTCCCCGATGGTCCCACTCCCACCTCAGGCAGAGGGGTGGGGGGACAGGGTCCGCAGTCCCCAATGGTCCCACTCCCACCTCAGGCAGAGGGGTGGGAGGACAGGGTCCGCAGTCCCCGATGGTCCCACTCCCACCTCAGGCAGAGGGGTGGGAGGACAGGGTCCGCAGTCCCCAATGGTCCCACTCCCAGCTCAGGCAGAGGGGTGGGAGGACAGGGTCCGCAGTCCCCAATGGTCCCACTCCCAGCTCAGGCAGAGGGGTGGGAGGTCAGGGTCCGCAGTCCCCAATGGTCCCAGTCCCCCCTCAGGCAGAGGGGTGGGAGGACAGAGTCCGCAGTCCCCAATGGTCCCAGTCCCACCTCAGGCAGAGGGGTGGGAGGACAGGGTCCGCAGTCCCCGATGGTCCCACCCACCTCAGGCAGAGGGGTGGGACGACAGGGTCCGCAGTCCCCGATGGTCTCAGTCCCACCTCAGGCAGAGGGGTGTGAGGACAGGGTCAGCTGTCCCCAATGGTCCCACTCCCACCTCTGGCAGAGGGGTGGGAGGACAGGGTCCGTAGTCCCCAATGGTCCCACTCCACCTCAGGCAGAGGGGTGGGAGGACAGAGTCCGCAGTCCACAATGGTCCCACTCCCACCTCAGGCAGAGGGGTGGGGGGACAGGGTCCGCAGTCCCCAATGGTCCCACTTCCACCTCAGGCAGAGGGGTGGGAGGACAGGGTCCTCAGTCCCCGATGGTCCCACTCCCACCTCAGGCAGAGGGGTGGGAGGACAGGGTCCGCAGTCCCCAATGGTCCCACTCCCACCTCAGGCAGAGGGGTGGGAGGACAGGGTCCGCAGTCCTCGATGGTCCCACTCCCACCTCAGGCAGAGGGGTGGGAGGACAGGGTCCGCAGTCCTCGATGGTCCCACTCCCACCTCAGGCAGAGGGGTGGGAGGACAGGGTCCCCAGTCCCCGATGGTCCCACTCCCACCTCAGGCAGAGGGGTGGGGGGACAGGGTCCGCAGTCCCCAATGGTCCCACTCCCACCTCAGGCAGAGGGGTGGGAGGACAGGGTCCGCAGTCCCCGATGGTCCCACTCCCACCTCAGGCAGAGGGGTGGGAGGACAGCGTCCGCAGTCCCCAATCTCCCACTCCCACCTCAGGCAGAGGGGTGGGAGGACAGGGTCCGCAGTCCCCAATGGTCCAACTCCCACCTCAGGCAGAGGGGTGGGGGGACAGGGTCCGCAGTCCCCGATGGTCCCACTCCCACCTCAGGCAGAGGGGTGGGAGGACAGGGTCCGCAGTCCCCGATGGTCCCACTCCCACCTCAGGCAGAGGGGTGGGAGGACAGAGTCCGCAGATCCCGATGGTCCCACTCCCACCTCAGGCAGAGGGGTGGGAGGACAGGGTCCGCAGTCCCCGATGGTCCCACTCCCACCTCAGGCAGAGGGGTGGGAGGACAGGGTCCGCAGTCCCAATGGTCCCACTCCCCCCTCAGGCAGAAGGGTGGGAGGACAGGGTCCGCAGTCCCCGAGGGTCCCACTCCCCCCTCAGGCAGAGGGGTGGGAGGACAGAGTCCGCAGTCCCCGATGGTCTCAGTCCCACCTCAGGCAGAGGGGTGGGAGGACAGGGTCCGCAGTCCCCAATGGTCCCAGTCCCACCTCAGGCAGAGGGGTGGGAGGACAGGGTCCGCAGTCCCCAATAGTCCCACTCCCACCTCAGGCAGAGGGGTGGGAGGACAGGGTCCGCAGTCCCCGATGGTCCCACTCCCACCTCAGGCAGAGGGGTGGGAGGACAGGGTCCGCAGTCCCCAATAGTCCCACTCCCACCTCAGGCAGAGGGGTGGGAGGACAGGGTCCGCAGTCCCCAATAGTCCCACTCCCACCTCAGGCAGAGGGGTGGGAGGACAGGGTCCGCAGTCCCCAATAGTCCCACTCCCACCTCAGGCAGAGGGGTGGGAGGACAGGGTCCTCAGTCCCCGATGGTCCCACTCCCCCCTCAGGCAGAGGGGTGGGAGGACAGGATCCGCAGTCCCCGCTGGTCCCACTCTCACCTCAGGCAGAGGGGTGGGAGGACAGAGTCCGCAGTCCCCAATGGTCCCACTCCCACCTCAGACAGAGGGGTGGGAGGACAGAGTCCGCAGTCCCCAATGGTCCCACTCCCACCACAGGCAGAGGGGTGGGAGGACAGGGTCCGCAGTCCCCAATGGTCCCACTCCCAGCTCAGGCAGAGGGGTGGGAGGTCAGGGTCCGCAGTCCCCAATGGTCCCAGTCCCCCCTCAGGCAGAGGGGTGGGAGGACAGAGTCCGCAGTCCCCAATGGTCCCAGTCCCACCTCAGGCAGAGGGGTGGGAGGACAGGGTCCGCAGTCCCCGATGGTCCCACCCACCTCAGGCAGAGGGGTGGGACGACAGGGTCCGCAGTCCCCGATGGTCTCAGTCCCACCTCAGGCAGAGGGGTGGGAGGACAGGGTCCGCTGTCCCCAATGGTCCCACTCCCACCTCTGGCAGAGGGGTGGGAGGACAGGGTCCGCAGTCCCCAATGGTCCCACTCCACCTCAGGCAGAGGGGTGGGAGGACAGAGTCCGCAGTCCACAATGGTCCCACTCCCACCTCAGGCAGAGGGGTGGGGGGACAGGGTCCGCAGTCCCCAATGGTCCCACTCCCACCTCAGGCAGAGGGGTGGGAGGACAGGGTCCGCAGTCCCCGATGGTCCCACTCCCACCTCAGGCAGAGGGGTGGGAGGACAGGGTCCGCAGACCCCGATGGTCCCACTCCCACCTCAGGCAGAGGGGTGGGAGGACAGGGTCCGCAGTCCTCGAGGGTCCCACTCCCACCTCAGGCAGAGGGGTGGGAGGACAGGGTCCGCAGTCCCCGATGGTCCCAGTCCCACCTCAGGCAGAGGGGTGGGAGGACAGAGTCCGCAGTCCCCGATGGTCTCCCTCCCACCTCAGGCAGAGTGGTGGGGGGACAGGGTCCGCAGTCCCTCATGGTCCCACTCCCACCTCAGGCAGAGGGGTGGGGGGACAGGGTCCGCAGTCCCCAATGGTCCCACTCCCACCTCAGGCAGAGGGGTGGGAGGACAGGGTCCGCAGTCCCCGATGGTCCCACTCCCACCTCAGGCAGAGGGGTGGGAGGACAGCGTCCGCAGTCCCCAATCTCCCACTCCCACCTCAGGCAGAGGGGTGGGAGGACAGGGTCCGCAGTCCCCAATGGTCCCACACCCACCTCAGGCAGAGGGGTGGGGGGACAGGGTCCGCAGTCCCCGATGGTCCCACTCCCACCTCAGGCAGAGGGGTGGGAGGACAGGGTCCGCAGTCCCCGATGGTCCCACTCCCACCTCAGGCAGAGGGGTGGGAGGACAGAGTCCGCAGATCCCGATGGTCCCACTCCCACCTCAGGCAGAGGGGTGGGAGGACAGGGTCCGCAGTCCCCGATGGTCCCACTCCCACCTCAGGCAGAGGGGTGGGAGGACAGGGTCCGCAGTCCCAATGGTCCCACTCCCCCCTCAGGCAGAAGGGTGGGAGGACAGGGTCCGCAGTCCCCGAGGGTCCCACTCCCCCCTCAGGCAGAGGGGTGGGAGGACAGAGTCCGCAGTCCCCGATGGTCTCAGTCCCACCTCAGGCAGAGGGGTGGGAGGACAGGGTCCGCAGTCCCCAATGGTCCCAGTCCCACCTCAGGCAGAGGGGTGGGAGGACAGGGTCCGCAGACCCCAATAGTCCCACTCCCACCTCAGGCAGAGGGGTGGGAGGACAGGGTCCGCAGTCCCCGATGGTCCCACTCCCACCTCAGGCAGAGGGGTGGGAGGACAGGGTCCGCAGTCCCCAATAGTCCCACTCCCACCTCAGGCAGAGGGGTGGGAGGACAGGGTCCGCAGTCCCCAATAGTCCCACTTCCACCTCAGGCAGAGGGGTGGGAGGACAGGGTCCGCAGTCCCCAATAGTCCCACTCCCACCTCAGGCAGAGGGGTGGGAGGACAGGGTCCTCAGTCCCCGATGGTCCCACTCCCCCCTCAGGCAGAGGGGTGGGAGGACAGGATCCGCAGTCCCCGATGGTCCCACTCCCTCCTCAGGCAGAGGGGTGGGAGGACAGAGTCCGCAGTCCCCAATGGTCCCACTCCCACCTCAGACAGAGGGGTGGGAGGACAGAGTCCGCAGTCCCCAATGGTCCCACTCCCACCACAGGCAGAGGGGTGGGAGGACAGTGTCCGCAGTCCCCAATGGTCCCACTCCCAGCTCAGGCAGAGGGGTGGGAGGTCAGGGTCCGCAGTCCCCAATGGTCCCAGTCCCCCCTCAGGCAGAGGGGTGGGAGGACAGAGTCCGCAGTCCCCAATGGTCCCAGTCCCACCTCAGGCAGAGGGGTGGGAGGACAGGGTCCGCAGTCCCCGATGGTCCCACCCACCTCAGGCAGAGGGGTGGGACGACAGGGTCCGCAGTCCCCGATGGTCTCAGTCCCACCTCAGGCAGAGGGGTGGGAGGACAGGGTCCGCTGTCCCCAATGGTCCCACTCCCACCTCTGGCAGAGGGGTGGGAGGACAGGGTCCGCAGTCCCCAATGGTCCCACTCCACCTCAGGCAGAGGGGTGGGAGGACAGAGTCCGCAGTCCACAATGGTCCCACTCCCACCTCAGGCAGAGGGGTGGGGGGACAGGGTCCGCAGTCCCCAATGGTCCCACTCCCACCTCAGGCAGAGGGGTGGGAGGACAGGGTCCGCAGTCCCCGATGGTCCCACTCCCACCTCAGGCAGAGGGGTGGGAGGACAGGGTCCGCAGACCCCGATGGTCCCACTCCCACCTCAGGCAGAGGGGTGGGAGGACAGGGTCCGCAGTCCTCGAGGGTCCCACTCCCACCTCAGGCAGAGGGGTGGGAGGACAGGGTCCGCAGTCCCCGATGGTCCCAGTCCCACCTCAGGCAGAGGGGTGGGAGGACAGAGTCCGCAGTCCCCGATGGTCTCCCTCCCACCTCAGGCAGAGTGGTGGGGGGACAGGGTCCGCAGTCCCTCATGGTCCCACTCCCACCTCAGGCAGAGGGGTGGGAGGACAGGGTCCGCAGTCCCCAATGGTCCCACTCCCACCTCAGGCAGAGGGGTGGGAGGACAGGGTCCGCAGTCCCCGATGGTCCCACTCCCACCTCAGGCAGAGGGGTGGGAGGACAGGGTCCGCAGTCCCAAAGGTCCCACTCCCACCTCAGGCAGAGGGGTGTGAGGACAGGGTCCGCAGTCCCCAATGGTCCCACTCCCACCTCAGGCAGAGGGGTGGGAGGACAGGGTCCGCAGTCCCCAATGGTCCCACTCCCACCTCAGGCAGAGGGGTGGGAGGACAGGGTCCGCAGTCCCCGATGGTCCCACTCCCACCTCAGGCAGAGGGGTGGGAGGACAGAGTCCGCAGTCCCCAATGGTCCCACTCCCACCTCAGGCAGAGGGGTGGGGGGAGAGGGTCCGCAGTCCCCGATGGTCTCCCTCCCACCTCAGGCAGAGTGGTGGGGGGACAGAGTCCGCAGTCCCCAATGGTCCCACTCCCACCTCAGGCAGAGGGGTGGGAGGACAGGGTCCGCAATCCCCGATGGTCTCCCTCCCACCTCAGGCAGAGTGGTGGGGGGACAGAGTCCGCAGTCCCCAATGGTCCCACTCCCACCTCAGGCAGAGGGGTGGGAGGACAGAGTCCGCAGTCCCCAATGGTCCCACTCTCACCTCAGGCAGAGGGGTGGGAGGACAGGGTCCGCAGTCCCTCATGGTCCCACTCCCACCTCAGGCAGAGGGGTGGGAGGACAGGGTCCGCAGTCCCCAATGGTCCCACTCCCACCTCAGGCAGAGGGGTGGGAGGACAGGGTCCGCAGTCCCCGATGGTCCCACTCCCACCTTAGGCAGAGGGGTGGGAGGACAGGGTCCGCAGTCCCAAAGGTCCCACTCCCACCTCAGGCAGAGGGGTGGGAGGACAGGGACCGCAGTCCCCAATAGTCCCACTCCCACCTCAGGCAGAGGGCTGGGAGGACAGGGTCCGCAGTCCCCAATAGTCCCACTCCCACCTCAGGCAGAGGGGTGGGAGGACAGACTCCGCAGTCCCCGATGGTCCCACTCCCACCTCAGGCAGAGGGATGGGAGGACAGGGTCCGCAGTCCCCAATGGTCCCACTCCCACCTCAGGCAGAGGGGTGGGAGGACAGAGTCCGCAGTCCCCGATGGTCCCACTCCCACCTCAGGCAGAGGGGTGGGAGGACAGGGTCCGCAGTCCCGATGGTCCCACTCCCCCCTCAGGCAGAAGGGTGGGAGGACAGGGTCCGCAGTCCCCGAGGGTCCCACTCCCCCCTCAGGCAGAGGGGTGGGAGGACAGAGTCCGCAGTCCCCGATGGTCTCAGTCCCACCTCAGGCAGAGGGGTGGGAGGACAGGGTCCGCAGTCCCCGATGGTCCCACTCCCACCTCAGGCAGAGGGGTGGGAGGACAGGGTCCGCAGTCACCAATAGTCCCACTCCCACCTCAGGCAGAGGGGTGGGAGGACAGGGTCCGCAGTCCCCAATAGTCCCACTCCCACCTCAGGCAGAGGGGTGGGAGGACAGGGTCCGCAGTCCCCAATAGTCCCACTCCCACCTCAGGCAGAGGGGTGGGAGGACAGGGTCCTCAGTCCCCGATGGTCCCACTCCCCCCTCAGGCAGAGGGGTGGGAGGACAGGATCCGCAGTCCCCGATGGTCCCACACCCTCCTCAGGCAGAGGGGTGGGAGGACAGAGTCCGCAGTCCCCAATGGTCCCACTCCCACCTCAGACAGAGGGGTGGGAGGACAGAGTCCGCAGTCCCCAATGGTCCCACTCCCACCACAGGCAGAGGGGTGGGAGGACAGTGTCCGCAGTCCCCAATGGTCCCACTCCCAGCTCAGGCAGAGGGGTGGGAGGTCAGGGTCCGCAGTCCCCAATGGTCCCAGTCCCCCCTCAGGCAGAGGGGTGGGAGGACAGAGTCCGCAGTCCCCAATGGTCCCAGTCCCACCTCAGGCAGAGGGGTGGGAGGACAGGGTCCGCAGTCCCCGATGGTCCCACCCACCTCAGGCAGAGGGGTGGGACGACAGGGTCCGCAGTCCCCGATGGTCTCAGTCCCACCTCAGGCAGAGGGGTGGGAGGACAGGGTCCGCTGTCCCCAATGGTCCCACTCCCACCTCTGGCAGACGGGTGGGAGGACAGGGTCCGCAGTCCCCAATGGTCCCACTCCACCTCAGGCAGAGGGGTGGGAGGACAGAGTCCGCAGTCCACAATGGTCCCACTCCCACCTCAGGCAGAGGGGTGGGGGGACAGGGTCCGCAGTCCCCAATGGTCCCACTCCCACCTCAGGCAGAGGGGTGGGAGGACAGGGTCCGCAGTCCCCGATGGTCCCACTCCCACCTCAGGCAGAGGGGTGGGAGGACAGGGTCCGCAGACCCCGATGGTCCCACTCCCACCTCAGGCAGAGGGGTGGGAGGACAGGGTCCGCAGTCCTCGAGGGTCCCACTCCCACCTCAGGCAGAGGGGTGGGAGGACAGGGTCCGCAGTCCCCGATGGTCCCAGTCCCACCTCAGGCAGAGGGGTGGGAGGACAGAGTCCGCAGTCCCCGATGGTCTCCCTCCCACCTCAGGCAGAGTGGTGGGGGGACAGGGTCCGCAGTCCCTCATGGTCCCACTCCCACCTCAGGCAGAGGGGTGGGAGGACAGGGTCCGCAGTCCCCAATGGTCCCACTCCCACCTCAGGCAGAGGGGTGGGAGGACAGGGTCCGCAGTCCCCGATGGTCCCACTCCCACCTCAGGCAGAGGGGTGGGAGGACAGGGTCCGCAGTCCCAAAGGTCCCACTCCCACCTCAGGCAGAGGGGTGTGAGGACAGGGTCCGCAGTCCCCAATGGTCCCACTCCCACCTCAGGCAGAGGGGTGGGAGGACAGGGTCCGCAGTCCCCAATGGTCCCACTCCCACCTCAGGCAGAGGGGTGGGAGGACAGGGTCCGCAGTCCCCGATGGTCCCACTCCCACCTCAGGCAGAGGGGTGGGAGGACAGAGTCCGCAGTCCCCAATGGTCCCACTCCCACCTCAGGCAGAGGGGTGGGGGGAGAGGGTCCGCAGTCCCCGATGGTCTCCCTCACACCTCAGGCATTGTGGTGGGGGGACAGAGTCCGCAGTCCCCAATGGTCCCACTCCCACCTCAGGCAGAGGGGTGGGAGGACAGGGTCCGCAATCCCCGATGGTCTCCCTCCCACCTCAGGCAGAGTGGTGGGGGGACAGAGTCCGTAGTCCCCAATGGTCCCACTCCCACCTCAGGCAGAGGGGTGGGAGGACAGAGTCCGCAGTCCCCAATGGTCCCACTCTCACCTCAGGCAGAGGGGTGGGAGGACAGGGTCCGCAGTCCCTCATGGTCCCACTCCCACCTCAGGCAGAGGGGTGGGAGGACAGGGTCCGCAGTCCCCAATGGTCCCACTCCCACCTCAGGCAGAGGGGTGGGAGGACAGGGTCCGCAGTCCCCGATGGTCCCACTCCCACCTTAGGCAGAGGGGTGGGAGGACAGGGTCCGCAGTCCCAAAGGTCCCACTCCCACCTCAGGCAGAGGGGTGGGAGGACAGGGTCCGCAGTCACCTATAGTCCCACTCCCACCTCAGGCAGAGGGCTGGGAGGACAGGGTCCGCAGTCCCCAATAGTCCCACTCCCACCTCAGGCAGAGGGGTGGGAGGACAGACTCCGCAGTCCCCGATGGTCCCACTCCCACCTCAGGCAGAGGGATGGGAGGACAGGGTCCGCAGTCCCCAATGGTCCCACTCCCACCTCAGGCAGAGGGGTGGGAGGACAGAGTCCGCAGTCCCCGACGGTCCCACTCCCACCTCAGGCAGAGGGTTGGGAGGACAGAGTCCGCAGTCCCCGATGGTCCCACTCCCTCCTCAGGCAGAGGGGTGGGGGGACAGGGTCCGCAGTCCCCGAGGGTCCCACTCCCAC
This sequence comes from Scyliorhinus torazame, assembly GCF_047496885.1. NCBI lineage: Eukaryota > Metazoa > Chordata > Chondrichthyes > Carcharhiniformes > Scyliorhinidae > Scyliorhinus > Scyliorhinus torazame. The sequence continues at coordinate 282,558 of NW_027307828.1, forward strand.
CTCAGGCAGAGGGTTGGGAGGACAGAGTCCGCAGTCCCCGATGGTCCCACTCCCACCTCAGGCAGAGGTGTGGGTGGACAGGGTCCGCAGTCCCCGATGGTCCAATTCCCACCTCAGGCAGAGGGGTGGGAGGACAGGGTCCGCAGTCCTCGAGTGTCCCACTCCCACCTCAGGTAGAGGGGTGGGAGGACAGGGTCCGCAGTCCCCGATTGTCCCAGTCCCACCTCAGGCAGAGGGGTGGGAGGACAGAGTCCGCAGTCCCCGATGGTCCCACTCCCACCTCAGGCAGAGGGGTGGGAGGACAGAGTCCGCAGACCCCAATGGTCCCACTCCTACCTCAGGCAGAGGGGTGGGAGGACAGGGTCCGCAGTCCCAATGGTCCCACTCCCACCTCAGGCAGAGGGGTGGGAGGACAGAGTCCGCAGTCCCCAATGGTCCCACTCCCACCTCAGGCAGAGGGGTGGGGGGAGAGGGTCCGCAGTCCCCAATGGTCCCACTCCCACCTCAGGCAGAGGGGTGGGAGGACAGAGTCCGCAGTCCCCGATGGTCCTAGTCCCACCTCAGGCAGAGGGGTGGGAGGACAGGGTCCGCAGTCCCCGATGGTCCCACTCCCACCTCAGGCAGATGGGTGGGAGGACAGTCCGCAGTCCCCGATGGTCCCACTCCCACCTCAGGCAGAGGGGTGGGAGGACAGGGTCCGCAGTCCCCAATGGTCCCACTCCCACCTCAGGCAGAGGGGTGGGAGGACAGGGTCCGCAGTCCCCAATGGTCCCACTCCCACCTCAGGCAGAGGGGTGGGAGGACAGGGTCCGCAGTCCCCGATGGTCCAAGTCCCACCTCAGGCAGAGGGGTGGGAGGACAGAGTCCGCGGTCCCCGATGGTCGCACTCCCACCTCAGGCAGAGGGGTGGGAGGACAGGGTCCGCAGTCCCCAATGGTCCCACTCCCACCTCAGGCAGAGGGGTGGGAGGACAGGGTCCGCAGTCCACAATGGTCCCAGTCCCACCTCAGGCAGAGGGGTGGGAGGACAGGGTCCGCATTCCCCAATGGTCTCAGTCCCACCTCAGGCAGAGGGGTGGGAGGACAGGGTCCGCAGTCCCCGATGGTCTCAGTCCCACCTCAGGCAGAGGGGTGGGAGGACAGGGTCCGCAGTCCCCATTGGTCCCACTCCCACCTCAGGCAGAGGGGCGGGAGGACAGGAGGCTGGGCCTGCAGCCCGAATGGTCCCAGTCCAACCTCAGGCAGAGGGGTGGGAGGACAGGAGGCTGGGCCTGCAGCCCTGGATGGTCCCACACCCACCTCAGGCAGAGGGGTGGGAGGACAGGAGGCTGGGCCTGCAGCCCTGGATGGTCCCACTCCCACCAGACACAACACAAGGTGGGGCAGGTAGGATCGGGGAACTCCACTTCCTCACACCACCAACAGCTCTCACTTCAAGCTCTCTCACTTCACACTGAAGCTCCACTCAGCAACACACACAGACACACACTGAACAAGAGGGGCAATGTTTTCAGTGAAGTGGGAGGATTGGTCCCTCAGACTCAGATTTATCCTCAGTGAGCTGTGAGCAAACTCCAGCCCCAGTCTCTGACACGTGTGGAATGTCTGCCTCTGAGGACAGCTCACTATTGACATGTAAATGACTGACAAGAGATACCAATCTCCTTACTGTTGATAAATGACACAGCATTGGATCCAGCAACTGCTGTCTTAACACAATCCTCCCACAGGGACCACATTTCTGTATAACAGAATTGAAGCATAAGTTAAAATTCTATTGGGAAATGATTAGAAACAGTATTGGTTGAGATCTCCTCAGAGATCTGTGTACAGACCTACCCCCTGACTTTCTGTCATGAATGTTTTCAGTCTGTCCGCTGTGATTATTCACTAAAGATGTGTCTTCACAGGAGAGGCCAGAGGCATTTGTCCTGTCTGTGGTTATGTTAATTCAGGGCACGGCAACAGATCTAGCAAAGTCCTGTGCTTACTTCAGTCTTGATGTTAATATTTATTTCCTCCTGAGTTTCTGACTAGTTTGGGATGTCTATTCGTCTGTCTCCCAAGGACAGCTTTCTATACTCTGAGTAAAGACCGGCAAGGAACCCCAGGACATTGCTGTCGTGGGAGTCTTTGACGGGGACAATCTTATTCTGTTTCTCACAGACAGGTTTCCTCAGTGAGCTGCTCTATAAATTGGGATTCAATTTGATTTTTCCCACTGGGAGATTTAAAGTTTATTCCTGAATAAATACAGGGTCATCGGCAACAACATAATTTTAAGAGACAGAGGGGTTCAATGGGATTTTTCACTGAATTCCTCTGATGTCAATTTCTGAGATTAGAATTTACAATGAAACAATTTAGATTTAATGAAAACGGTCAGTTTGATAACCCCAACTGATTTCTGTTAACTCGCCCCTCACGTTCCTCTCTCTCCTTTTTTTAATTTGGGGAATTCTGCAGGCAGCTTGTGCACAGGAAGAGCCCAAAAATGGGGCACTTTCAGAATTAAGTTCAGAGTCTCTGAAGATGGATTTCTTTCTCTCTTTCTACTCGAAGGTGTACAAACTGACAGCACGCAGATTGATTGCACAGTAAGATTCCACAGTCAGAAATGTGATCATGGTGGAAAATTCCCCACAGGGCTATGGGGAGAGCGGGATTAGTTTGGGGATTTACCCTGGGCTGTGGGGAGAGTGGGATTAGTTTGGGAATGACCCAGGGCTATGGGAGAGTGGGATTCGTTTGGGGATTCACACAGGGCTGTGGGGAGAGTGGGATTCGTTTGGGAATGACCCAGGACTATGGGAGAGTGGGATTAGTTTGGGGATTGACACAGGGCTGTGGGGATTAGTTTGGGAATGACCCAGGGCTATGGGAGAGTGGGATTAGTTTGGGGATTGACACAGGGCTGTGAGGAGAGTGGGATTAGTTTGGGGATGACACAGGGCTGTGGGGAGAGTGGGATTAGTATTGGGGATTGACCAGGGCAGTGGGGAGAGTGAGATCAGTTTGGGATTGATCCGGGACTGTGGGGATAGTTGCATTAGTTTGGGGATTGCCACAGGGCTGTGGAGAGAGTGGGATTAGTATTGGAGATTCACCCAGGGCTGTGGGGAGAGTGGGATTAGTTTGGGGATTGATACAGGGCTGTGGGGAGAGTGGGATTAGTTTGGGGATTGACACAGGGCTATGGTGAGAGTGGGATTAGGTTGGGGATTGACACAGGGCTATGTTGAGAGCGTGGGGCAGTGGGATTAGTTTGGGGATTGATACAGGGTTACATGGAGAGAGTGGGGCAGAGCAATTAGTCTGGGGATTGATACAGGGATATGGGGAGAGAGTTGGGCAGTGGAATTAGTTTGGGGATTGATACAGGGCTATGGGGAGAGAGTGGGGCAGTGGAATTAGTTTGGGATTGATACAGGGCTATGGGGAGAGAGCCGGGCAGTGGGATTAGTTTGGGGATTGATACAGAGCTACAGGGAGAGTGTGGGGCAGTGGGATTAGTTTGGGGATTGATACAGGGCTTTGGGGAGAGAGTGGGGCAGTGGGATTAGTTTGGGGATTGATACAGCGTTATGGGGAGAGAGCGGGGCAGTGGGATTAGTTTGGAGATTGATACAGGGCTATGGGGAGAGAGTGGGACAGTGGGATTAGTTTGGGGATTGATACAGGGCTTTGGGGAGAGAGTGGGGCTGAGGGATTAGTTTGGGGATTGATACAGATTTACAGGGAGAGTGTGGGGCAGTGGGATTCGTTTGGGGATTGATGCAGGACTTTGGGGAGAGAGTGGGGCAGTGGGATTAGTTTGGGGTTGATACAGGGCTATGGGGAGAGAGTGGGGCAGTAGGATTAGTTTGGGATTGATACAGGGCTATGGGGAGAGAGTGGGGCTCTGGGATTAGTTTGGGATTGATACAGGGCTATGGGGAGAAAGCGGGGCAGTGGGATTAGTTTGGGAATGATACAGGGCTATGGGGAGACAGTGGGGCAGTGAGATTAGTTTGGGGATTGATACAGGGCTATGGGGAGAGAGTGGGGCTGTGGGATAAGTTTGGGATTGATACAGGGCTATGGGGAGATAGCGGGGCAGTGGGATTAGTTTGGGAATGATACAGGGCTATGGGGAGACAGTGGGGCAGTGAAATTAGTTTGGGGATTGATACAGGGCTATGGGGAGAGAGTGGGGCAGTGAGATTAGTTTGGGAATGATACAGGGCTATGGGGAGAGAGTGGGGCTGTGGGATTAGTTTGGGGATTGATACAGGGCGATGGGGAGAGAGTGGGGCAGTGGGATTAGTTTGGGGATTGATACAGGGCTTTGGGGTGAGAGTGGGGCAGTGGGATTAGTTTGGGATTGATACAGGGCTATGGGGAGAGAGTGGGGCAGTGGGATTAGTTTGGGGTTGATACAGGGCTATGGGGAGAAAGCGGGGCAGTGGGATTAGTTTGGGAATGATACAGGGCTATGGGGAGAGAGTGGGGCTGTGGGATTAGTTTGAGGATTTATACAGGGCTATGGGGAGGGAGTGGGGCAGTGGGATTAGTTTGGGGATTGATACAGGGCTATGGGGAGAGAGTGGGGCAGTGGGATTAGTGTGGGGATTGATACAGGGCTATGGGGTGAGAGTGGGGTAGTGGGATTAGTTTGGGAATGATACAGGTCTATGGGGAGAAAGAGGGGCAGTGGGATTAGTTTGGGAATGATACAGGGCTATGAGGAGAGAGTTGGGCAGTGGGATTAGTTTGGGATTGATACAGGTCTATGGGGAGAAAGAGGGGCAGTGGGATTAGTTTGGGAATGATACAGGGCTATGGGGAGAGAGTGGGGCAGTGGGATTAGTTAGGGATTGATACAGGGCTATGGGGAGAGAGTGGGGCAGTGGGATTAGTTTCGGAATGATACAGGGCTATGGGGTGAGAGTGGGGCAGTGGGATTAGTTTGGGATTGATACAGGTCTATGGGGAGAAAGAGGGGCAGTGGGATTAGTTTGGGAATGATACAGGGCTATGGGGAGAGAGTGGGGCAGTAGGATTAGTTTGGGATTGATACAGGTCTATGGGGAGAAAGAGGGGCAGTGGGATTAGTTTGGGAATGATACAGGGCTATGGGGAGAGAGTGGGACAGTGGGATTAGTCTGGGGATTGATACAGGGCTATGGGGAGAGAGTGGGGCAGTGGGATTAGTTTGGGAATGATACAGGGCTATGGGGTGAGAGTGGGGCAGTAGGATTAGTTTGGGATTGATACAGGGCTATGGGGAGAGAGTGGGGCAGTGAAATTAGTTTGGGGATTGATACAGGGCTATGGGGAGACAGTGGGGCAGTGAGATTAGTTTGGGATTGATACAGGGCTATGGGGAGAGAGTGGGGCTGTGGGATTAGTTTGGGGATTGATACAGGGCTATGGGGAGAGAGCGGGGCAGTGGGATTAGTTTGGGGATTGATACAGGGCTATGGGGAGAAAGAGGGGCAGTGGGATTAGTTTGGGGATTGATACAGGGCTATGGGGAGAGAGTGGGGCAGTGGGATGAGTTTGGGGTTGATACAGGGCTATGGGGAGACAGTGGGGCAGTGGGATTAGTTTGGGATTGATACAGGTCTATGGGGAGAGAGTGGGGCAGTGGGATGAGTTTGGGGTTGATACAGGGCTATGGGGAGACAGTGGAGCAGTGGGATTAGTTTGGGATTGATACAGGGCTATGGGGAGAGAGCGGGGCAGTGGGATTAGTTTGGGATTGATACAGGTCTATGGGGAGAAAGAGGGGCAGTGGGATTAGTTTGGGAATGATACAGGGCTATGGGGAGAGAGTGGGACAGTGGGATTAGTTTGGGGATTGATACAGTGCTATGGGGAGAGAGTTGGGCAGTGGGATTAGTTTGGGATTGATACAGGGCTATGGGGTGAGAGTGGGGCAGTAGGATTAGTTTGGGATTGATACAGGGCTATGGGGAGAGAGCGGGGCAGTGGGATTAGTTTGGGATTGATACAGGGCTATGGGGAGAGTGCGGGGCAGTGGGATTAGTTTGGGATTGATACAGGGCTATGGGGAGAGAGTGGGGCTGTGGGATTAGTTTGGGGATTGATACAGGGCTATGGGGAGAGAGCGGGGCAGTGGGATTAGTTTGGGATTGATACAGGGCTGTGGGGTGAGAGTGGGGCAGTGGGATTAGTTTGGGATTGATACAGGTCTATGGGGAGAAAGAGGGGCAGTGGGATTAGTTTGGAAATGATACAGGGCTATGGGGAGAGAGTGGGGAAGTGGGATTAGTTTGGGAATGATACAGGTCTATGGGGTGAGAGTGGGGCAGTGGGATTAGTTTGGGATTGATACAGGGCTATGGGGAGAGAGTGGGGAAGTGGGATTAGTTTGTGAATGATACAGGTCTACGGGGAGAAAGTGGGGCAGTGGGATTAGTTTGGGAATAATACAGGGCTATGGGGAGAGAGTGGGGCAGTGGGATTAGTTTGGGATTGATACAGGGCTATGGGGAGAGTGGGGAAGTGGGATTAGTTTGGGGTTGATACAGGGCTATGGGGTGAGAGTGGGGCAGGAGGATTAGTTTGGGGACGGATACAGGGCTATGGGGAGAGAGTGGGGCAGTGGGATTAGTTTGGGGATTGATACAGGGCTATGGGGAGAGAGTGGAGCAGTAGGATTAGTTTGGGGATTGATACATGGCTATGGGGAGAGAGTGGGGCAGTGGGATTAGTTTGGGGATTGATACAGGGCTATGGGGAGAGAGTGGGACAGTGGGATTAGGTTGGGGATTGATACAGGGCTTTGGGGAGAGATTGGGGCTGTGGGATTAGTTTGGTGATTGATACAGATTTACAGGGAGAGTGTGGGGCAGTGGGATTCGTTTGGGGATTGATGCAGGACTTTGGGGAGAGAGTGGGGCAGTGGGATTAGTTTGGGGTGGATACAGGGCTATGGGGAGAGAGTGGGGCAGTAGGATTAGTTTGGGATTGATACAGGGCTATGGGGAGAGTGTGGGGCTGTGGGATTAGTTTGGGATTGATACAGGGCTATGGGGAGAAAGCGGGGCAGTGGGATTAGTTTGGGAATGATACAGGGCTATGGGGAGACAGTGGGGCAGTGAGATTAGTTTGGAGATTGATACAGGGCTATGGGGAGAGAGTGGGGCTGTGGGATTAGTTTGGGATTGATACAGGGCTATGGGGAGATAGCGGGGCAGTGGGATTAGTTTGGGAATGATACAGGGCTATGGGGAGACAGTGGGGCAGTGAAATTAGTTTGGGGATTGATACAGGGCTATGGGGAGAGAGTGGGGCAGTGAGATTAGTTTGGGAATGATACAGGGCTATGGGGAGAGAGTGGGGCTTTGGGATTAGTTTGGGGATTGATACAGGGCGATGGGAAGAGAGTGGGGCAGTGGGATTAGTTTGGGGATTGATACAGGGCTTTGGGGTGAGAGTGGGGCAGTGGGATTAGTTTGGGATTGATACAGGGCTATGGGGAGAGAGTGGGGCTGTGGTTTTAGTTTGCGGATTGATACAGGGCTATGGGGAGAGAGTGGGGCAGTGGGATTAGTTTGGGGTTGATACAGGGCTATGGGGAGAAAGCGGGGCGGTGGGATTAGTTTGGGAATGATACAGGGCTATGGGGAGAGAGTGGGGCTGTGGCATTAGTTTGTGATTGACACAGGTCTATGGGGAGAGAGTGGGGCAGTGGGATTAGTTTGAGGATTGATACAGGGCTATGGGGAGAGAGTGGGGCAGTGGGATTAGTGTGGGGATTGATACAGGGCTATGGGGTGAGAGTGGGGTAGTGGGATTAGTTTGGGAATGATACAGGTCTATGGGGAGAAAGAGGGGCAGTGGGATTAGTTTGGGAATGATACAAGGCTATGAGGAGAGATTTGGGCAGTGGGATTAGTTTGGGATTGATACAGGTCTATGGGGAGAAAGAGGGGCAGTGGGATTAGTTTGGGAATGATACAGGTCTATGGGGAGAGAGTGGGGCAGTGGGATTAGTTTGGGATTGATGCAGGGCTATGGGGAGAGAGTGGGGCAGTGGGATTAGTTTGGGAATGATACAGGGCTATGGGGAGAAAGAGGGGCAGTGGGATTAGTTTGGGAATGATACAGGGCTATGGGGTGAGAGTGTGGCAGTAGGATTAGTTTGGGATTGATACAGGTCTATGGGGAGAAAGAGGGGCAGTGGGATTAGTTTGGGAATGATACAGGCCTATGGGGTGAGAGTGTGGCAGTGGGATTAGTTTGGGAATGATACAGGGCTACGGGGAGAGAGTGGGGCAGTGGGATTAGTTTGGGATTGATACAGGGCTATGGGGTGAGAGTGGGGCAGTGGGATTAGTTTGGGATTGATACAGGTCTATGGGGAGAAAGAGGGGCAGTGGGATTAGTTTGGGAATGATACAGGGCTATGGGGTGAGAGTGGGGCAGTGGGATTAGTTTGGGAATGAAACAGGGCTATGGGGAGAGAGCGGGGCAGTGGGATTAGTATGGGATTGATACAGGGCTATGGGGAGAAAGAGGGGCAGTGGGATTAGTTTGGGATTGATACAGGGCTATGGGGAGACAGTGGGGCAGTGGGATTGGTTTGGGATTGATACAGGGCTATGGGGTGAGAGTGGGGCAGTGGGATTAGTTTGTGAATGATACAGTGCTATGGGGAGAGAGTTGGGCAGTGGGATTAGTTTGGGATTGATACAGGGCTATGGGGAGAGAGCGGGGCAGTGGGATTAGTTTGGGAATGATACAGGGCTATGGGTTGAGAGTGGGGCAGTGGGATTAATTTGGGGATTGATACAGGTCTATGGGGAGAAAGAGGGGCAGTGGGATTAGTTTGGGAATGATACAGGGCTATGGGGTGAGAGTGGGGCAGTGGGATTAGTTTGGGATTGATACAGGGCTATGGGGAGAGAGTGGGGTAGTGGGATTAGTTTGTGAATGATACAGGTCTACGGGGAGAAAGTGGGGCAGTGGGATTAGTTTGGGAATAATACAGGGCTATGGGGAGAGAGTGGGGCAGTGGGATTATTTTTGGATTGATACAGGGCTATGGGGAGAGTGGGGAAGTGGGATTAGTTTGGGGTTGATACAGGGCTATGGGGTGAGAGTGGGGCAGGAGGATTAGTTTGGGGACGGATACAGGGCTATGGGGAGAGAGTGGGGCAGTGGGATTAGTTTTGGGATTGATACAGGGCTATGGGGAGAGAGTGGAGCAGTAGGATTAGTTTGGGGATTGATACATGGCTATGGGGAGAGAGTGGGGCTGTGGCATTAGTTTGGTGATTGATACAGATTTACAGGGAGAGTGTGGGGCAGTGGGATTCGTTTGGGGATTGATGCAGGACTTTGGGGAGAGAGTGGGGCAGTGGGATTAGTTTGGGGTGGATACAGGGCTATGGGGAGAGAGTGGGGCAGTAGGATTAGTTTGGGATTGATACAGGGCTATGGGGAGAGGGTGGGGCTGTGGGATTAGTTTGGGATTGATACAGGGCTATGGGGAGAAACCGGGGCAGTGGGATTAGTTTGGGAATGATACAGGGCTATGGGGAGACAGTGGGGCAGTGAGATTAGTTTGGGGATTGATACAGGGCTATGGGGAGAGAGTGGGGCTGTGGGATTAGTTTGGGATTGATACAGGGCTATGGGGAGATAGCGGGGCAGTGGGATTAGTTTGGGAATGATACAGGGCTATGGGGAGACAGTGGGGCAGTGAAATTAGTTTGGGGATTGATACAGGGCTTTGGGGAGAGAGTGGGGCAGTGAGATTAGTTTGGGAATGATACAGGGCTATGGGGAGAGAGTGGGGCTTTGGGATTAGATTGGGGATTGATACAGGGCGATGGGGAGAGAGTGGGGCAGTGGGATTAGTTTGGGGATTGATACAGGGCTTTGGGGTGAGAGTGGGGCAGTGGGATTAGTTTGGGATTGATACAGGGCTATGGGGAGAGAGTGGGGCTGTGGGATTAGTTTGCGGATTGATACAGGGCTATGGGGAGAGAGTGGGGCAGTGGGATTAGTTTGGGGTTGATACAGGGCTATGGGGAGAAGGCGGCGCGGTGGGATTAGTTTGGGAATGATACAGGGCTATGGGGAGAGAGTGGGGCTGTGGGATTAGTTTGTGATTGACACAGGTCTATGGGGAGAGAGTGGGGCAGTGGGATTAGTTTGAGGATTGATACAGGGCTATGGGGAGAGAGTGGGGCAGTGGGATTAGTGTGGGGATTGACACAGGGCTATGGGGTGAGAGTGGGGTAGTGGGATTAGTTTGGGAATGATACAGGTCTATGGGGAGAAAGAGGGGCAGTGGGATTAGTTTGGGAATGATACAAGGCTATGAGGAGAGATTTGGGCAGTGGGATTAGTTTGGGATTGATACAGGTCTATGGGGAGAAAGAGGGGCAGTGGGATTAGTTTGTGAATGATACAGTGCTATGGGGAGAGAGTTGGGCAGTGGGATTAGTTTGGGATTGATACAGGGCTATGGGGAGAGAGCGGGGCAGTGGGATTAGTTTGGGAATGATACAGGGCTATGGGTTGAGAGTGGGGCAGTGGGATTAATTTGGGGATTGATACAGGTCTATGGGGAGAAAGAGGGGCAGTGGGATTAGTTTGGGAATGATACAGGGCTATGGGGTGAGAGTGGGGCAGTGGGATTAGTTTGGGATTGATACAGGGCTATGGGGAGAGAGTGGGGAAGTGGGATTAGTTTGTGAATGATACAGGTCTACGGGGAGAAAGTGGGGCAGTGGGATTAGTTTGGGAATAATACAGGGCTATGGGGAGAGAGTGGGGCAGTGGGATTAGTTTGGGATTGATACAGGGCTATTGGGAGAGTGGGGAAGTGGGATTAGTTTGGGGTTAATACAGGGCTATGGGGTGAGAGTGGGGCAGGAGGATTAGTTTGGGGACGGATACAGGGCTATGGGGAGAGAGTGGGGCAGTGGGATTAGTTTGGGGATTGATACAGGGCTATGGGGAGAGAGTGGAGCAGTAGGATTAGTTTGGGGATTGATACATGGCTATGGGGAGAGAGTGGGGCTGTGGGATTAGTTTGGTGATTGATACAGATTTACAGGGAGTGTGTGGGGCAGTGGGATTCGTTTGGGGATTGATGCAGGACTTTGGGGAGAGAGTGGGGCAGTGGGATTAGTTTGGGGTGGATACAGGACTATGGGGAGAGAGTGGGGCAGTAGGATTAGTTTGGGATTGATACAGGGCTATGGGGAGAGGGTGGGGCTGTGGGATTAGTTTGGGATTGATACAGGGCTATGGGGAGAAAGCGGGGCAGTGGGATTAGTTTGGGAATGATACAGGGCTATGGGGAGACAGTGGGGCAGTGAGATTAGTTTGGGGATTGATACAGGGCTATGGGGAGAGAGTGGGGCTGTGGGATTAGTTTGGGATTGATACAGGGCTATGGGGAGATAGCGGGGCAGTGGGATTAGTTTGGGAATGATACAGGGCTATGGGGAGACAGTGGGGCAGTGAAATTTGTTTGGGGATTGATACAGGGCTATGGGGAGAGAGTGGGGCAGTGAGATTAGTTTGGGAATGATACAGGGCTATGGGGAGAGAGTGGGGCTTTGGGATTAGTTTGGGGATTGATACAGGGCGATGGGGAGAGAGTGGGGCAGTGGGATTAGTTTGGGGATTGATACAGGGCTTTGGGGTGAGAGTGGGGCAGTGGGATTAGTTTGGGATTGATACAGGGCTATGGGGAGAGAGTGGGGCTGTGGGATTAGTTTGCGGATTGATACAGGGCTATGGGGAGAGAGTGGGGCAGTGGGATTAGTTTGGGGTTGATACAGGGCTATGGGGAGAAAGCGGGGCGGTGGGATTAGTTTGGGAATGATACAGGCTATGGGGAGAGGGTGGGGCTGTGGGATTAGTTTGAGGATTGATACAGGGCTATGGGGAGGGAGTGGGGCAGTGGGATTAGTTTGGGGATTGATACAGGGCTATGGGGAGAGGGTGGGGTAGTGGGATTAGTGTGGGGATTGATACAGTGCTATGGGGTGAGAGTGGGGTAGTGGGATTAGTTTGGGAATGATACAGGTCTATGGGGAGAGAGTGGGGCAGTGGGATTAGTTTGGGAATGATACAGGGCTATGGGGTCAGAGTGGGGCAGTGGGATTAGTTTGGGATTGATACAGGGCTATGGTGTGAGAGTGGGGCAGGAGGATTAGTTTGATATTGATACAGGGCTATGGGGTGAGAGTGTGGCAGTAGGATTAGTTTGGGGATGATACAGGGCTATGGGGAGAGAGTGGGGCAGTGGGATTAGTTTGGGATTGATACAGGGCTATGGGGAGAGAGTGGGGCAGTGGGATTAGTTTGGGAATGATACAGGGCTATGGGGAGAGAGTGGGGCAGTGGGATTAGTTTGGGGATTGATACAGGGCTATGGGGAGAAAGAGGGGCAGTGGGATTAGTTTGGGAATGATACAGGGCTATGGGGTGAGAGTGGGGCAGTGGGATTAGTTTGGGGATGATACAGGGCTATGGGGAGAAAGAGGGGCAGTGGGATTAGTTTGGGAATGATACAGGGCTATGGGGAGAAAGAGGGGCAGTGGGATTAGTTTGGGATTGATACAGGTCTATGGGGTGAGAGTGTGGCAGTAGGATTAGTTTGGGATTGATACAGGGCTATGGGGAGACAGTGGGGCAGTGGGATTGGTTTGGGATTGATACAGGGCTATGGGGAGAGAGTGGGGCAGTGGGATTAGTTTGGGATTGATACAGGGCTATGGGGAGAGAGTTGGGCAGTGGGATTAGTTTGGGATTGATACAGGGCTATGGGGAGAGAGCGGGGCAGTGGGTTTAGTTTGGGAATGATACAGGGCTATGGGTTGAGAGTGGGGCAGTGGGATTAATTTGGGGATTGATACAGGTCTATGGGGAGAAAGAGGGGCAGTGGGATTAGTTTGGGAATGATACAGGGCTATGGGGAGTGAGTTGGGCAGTGGGATTAGTTTGGGAATGATACAGGGCTATGGGGTGAGAGTGGGGCAGTGGGATTAGTTTGGGATTGATACAGGGCTATGGGGAGAGAGTGGGGAAGTGGGATTAGTTTGTGAATGATACAGGTCTACGGGGAGAAAGTGGGGCAGTGGGATTAGTTTGGGAATAATACAGGGCTATGGGGAGAGAGTGGGGCAGTGCGATTAGTTTGGGATTGATACAGGGCTATGGGGAGAGTGGGGAAGTGGGATTAGTTTGGGGTTGATACAGGGCTATGGGGTGAGAGTGGGGCAGGAGGATTAGTTTGGGGACGGATACAGGGCTATGGGGAGAGAGTGGGGCAGTGGGATTAGTTTGGGGATTGATACAGGGCTATGGGGAGAGAGTGGGGCAGTAGGATTAGTTTGGGGATTGATACAGGGCTATGGGGAGAGAGTGGGGCAGTGGGATTAGTTTGGGGATTGATACAGGGCTATGGGGAGAGAGTGGGACAGTGGGATTAGTTTGGGGATTGATACAGGGCTTTGGGGAGAGAGTGGGGCTGTGGGATTAGTTTGGGGATTGATACAGATTTACAGGGAGAGTGTGGGGCAGTGGGATTCGTTTGCGGATTGATGCAGGACTTTGGGGAGAGAGTGGGGCAGTGGGATTAGTTTGGGGTTGATACAGGGCTATGGGGAGAGAGTGGGGCAGTAGGATTAGTTTGGGATTGATACAGGGCTATGGGGGAGAGTGGGTCTGTGGTATTAGTTAGGGATTGATACAGGGCTATGGGGAGATAGCGGGGCAGTGGGATTAGTTTGGGATTGATACAGGGCTATGGGGAGAAAGCGGGGCAGTGGGATTAGTTTGGGAATGATACAGGGCTATGGGGAGACAGTGGGGCAGTGAGATTAGTTTGGGGATTGATACAGGGCTATGGGGAGAGAGTGGGTCTGTGGTATTAGTTAGGGATTGATACAGGGCTATGGGCAGATAGCGGGGCAGTGGGATTAGTTTGGGAATGATACAGGGCTATGGGGAGACAGTGGGGCAGTGAAATTAGTTTGGGGATTGATACAGGGCTATGGGGAGACAGTGGGGCAGTGAGATTAGTTTGGGAATGATACAGGGCTATGGGGAGAGAGTGGGGCTGTGGGATTAGTTTGGGGATTGATACAGGGCGATGGGGAGAGAGTGGGGCAGTGGGATTAGTTTGGGGATTGATGCAGGGCTTTGGGGTGAGAGTGGGGCAGTGGGATTAGTTTGGGATTGATACAGGGCTATGGGGAGAGAGTGGGGCTGTGGGATTAGTTTGGGGATTGATACAGGGCTATGGGGAGACAGTGGGGCAGTGGGATTAGTTAGGGGTTGATACAGGGCTATGGGGAGAAAGCGGGGCGGTGGGATTAGTTTGGGAATGATACAGGGCTATGGGGAGAGAGTGGGGCTGTGGGATTAGTTTGAGGATTGATACAGGGCTATGGGGAGGGAGTGGGGCAGTGGGATTAGTTTGGGGATTGATAGAGGGCTATGGGGAGAGAGTGGGGCAGTGGGATTAGTTTGGGGATTGATACAGGGCTATGGGATGAGAGTGGGGTAGTGGGATTAGTTTGGGAATGATACAGGTCTATGGGGAGAAAGAGGGACAGTGGGATTAGTTTGGGAATGATACAGGGCTATGAGGAGAGAGTTGGGCAGTGGTATTAGTTTGGGATTGATACAGGGCTATGGGGAGAGAGTGGGGCAGTGGGATTAGTTTCGGAATGATACAGGGCTATGGGGAGAGAGTGGGGCAGTGGGATTAGTTTGGGAATGATACAGGTCTATGGGGAGAAAGAGGGGCAGTGGGATTAGTTTGAGAATGATACAGGGCTATGGGGAGAGAGTGGGGCAGTGGGATTATTTTGGGAATGATACAGGTCTATGGGGAGAAAGAGGGGCAGTGGGATTAGTTTGAGAATGATACAGGGCTATGGGGAGAGAGCGGGGCAGTGGGATTAGTTTGGGATTGATACAGGTCTATGGGGAGAAAGAGGGGCAGTGGGATTAGTTTGGGGATTGATACAGGGCTATGGGGAGAGAGTGGGGCAGTGGGATTAGTTTGGGAATGATACAGGGCTATGGGGAGAGAGTGGGGCAGTGGGATTAGTTTGGGGATTGATACAGGGCTATGGGGAGAGAGTGGGGCAGTGGGATTAGTTTGGGAATGATACAGGTCTATGAGGAGAGAGTGGGGCAGTGGGATTAGTTTGGGAATGATACAGGGCTATGGGGAGAGAGTGGGGCAGTGGGATTAGTTTGGGGATTGATACAGGGCTATGGGGAGAGAGTGGGGCAGTGGGATTAGTTTGGGAATGATACAGGGCTATGGGGAGAGAGTGGGGCAGTGGGATTAGTTTGGGATTGATACAGGGCTATGGGGTGAGAGTGGGGCAGAAGGATTAGTTTGGGATTGATACAGGTCTAAGGGAAGAAAGAGGGGCAGTGGGATTAGTTTGGGAATGATACAGGGCTATGGGGTGAGAGTGGGGCAGTAGGATTAGTTTGGTGATTGATACAGGGCTATGGGGAGAGAGTGGGGCAGTGGGATTAGTTTGGGGATTGATACAGGTCTATGAGGAGAGAGTGGGGCAGTGGGATTAGTTTGGGATTGATACAGGGCTATGGGGTGAGAGTGGGGCAGTAGGATTAGTTTGGGATTGATACAGGTCTATGGGGAGAAAGAGGGGCAGTGGGATTAGTTTGGGAATGATACAGGGCTATGGGGTGAGAATGGGGCAGTGGGATTAGTTTGGGATTGATACAGGACTATGGGGTGAGAGTGGGGCAGTATGATTAGTTTGGGATTGATACAGGGCTATGGAGTGAGAGCGGGCCAGTGGGATTAGTTTGGGGATTGATACAGGGCTATGGGGAGAAAGAGGGGCAGTGGGATTAGTTTGGGATTGATACAGGGCTATGGGGTGAGAGTGGGGCAGTAGGATTAGTTTGGGATTGATACGGGGCTATGGGGAGAGAGCGGGGCAGTGGGTTTAGTTTGGGAATGATACAGGGCTATGGGTTGAGAGTGGGGCAGTGGGATTAATTTGGGGATTGATACAGGTCTATGGGGAGAAAGAGGGGCAGTGGGATTAGTTTGGGAATGATACAGGGCTATGGGGAGAGAGTTGGGCAGTGGGATTAGTTTGGGAATGATACAGGGCTATGGGGTGAGAGTGGGGCAGTGGGATTAGTTTGGGATTGATACAGGGCTATGGGGAGAGAGTGGGGAAGTGGGATTAGTTTGTGAATGATACAGGTCTACGGGGAGAAAGTGGGGCAGTGGGATTAGTTTGGGAATAATACAGGGCTATGGGGAGAGAGTGGGGCAGTGCGATTAGTTTGGGATTGATACAGGGCTATGGGGAGAGTGGGGAAGTGGGATTAGTTTGGGGTTGATACAGGGCTATGGGGTGAGAGTGGGGCAGGAGGATTAGTTTGGGGACGGATACAGGGCTATGGGGAGAGAGTGGGGCAGTGGGATTAGTTTGGGGATTGATACAGGGCTATGGGGAGAGAGTGGGGCAGTAGGATTAGTTTTGGGATTGATACAGGGCTATGGGGAGAGAGTGGGGCAGTGGGATTAGTTTGGGGATTGATACAGGGCTATGGGGAGAGAGTGGGACAGTGGGATTAGTTTGGGGATTGATACAGGGCTTTGGGGAGAGAGTGGGGCTGTGGGATTAGTTTGGGGATTGATACAGATTTACAGGGAGAGTGTGGGGCAGTGGGATTCGTTTGCGGATTGATGCAGGACTTTGGGGAGAGAGTGGGGCAGTGGGATTAGTTTGGGGTTGATACAGGGCTATGGGGAGAGAGTGGGGCAGTAGGATTAGTTTGGGATTGATACAGGGCTATGGGGGAGAGTGGGGCTGTGGGATTAGTTTGGGATTGATACAGGGCTATGGGGAGAAAGCGGGGCAGTGGGATTAGTTTGGGAATGATACAGGGCTATGGGGAGACAGTGGGGCAGTGAGATTAGTTTGGGGATTGATACAGGGCTATGGGGAGAGAGTGGGTCTGTGGTATTAGTTAGGGATTGATACAGGGCTATGGGGAGATAGCGGGGCAGTGGGATTAGTTTGGGAATGATACAGGGCTATGGGGAGACAGTGGGGCAGTGAAATTAGTTTGGGGATTGATACAGGGCTATGGGGAGACAGTGGGGCAGTGAGATTAGTTTGGGAATGATACAGGGCTATGGGGAGAGAGTGGGGCTGTGGGATTAGTTTGGGGATTGATACAGGGCGATGGGGAGAGAGTGGGGCAGTGGGATTAGTTTGGGGATTGATGCAGGGCTTTGGGGTGAGAGTGGGGCAGTGGGATTAGTTTGGGATTGATACAGGGCTATGGGGAGAGAGTGGGGCTGTGGGATTAGTTTGGGGATTGATACAGGGCTATGGGGAGAGAGTGGGGCAGTGGGATTAGTTAGGGGTTGATACAGGGCTATGGGGAGAAAGCGGGGCGGTGGGATTAGTTTGGGAATGATACAGGGCTATGGGGAGAGAGTGGGGCTGTGGGATTAGTTTGAGGATTGATACAGGGCTATGGGGAGGGAGTGGGGCAGTGGGATTAGTTTGGGGATTGATAGAGGGCTATGGGGAGAGAGTGGGGCAGTGGGATTAGTTTGGGGATTGATACAGGGCTATGGGATGAGAGTGGGGTAGTGGGATTAGTTTGGGAATGATACAGGTCTATGGGGAGAAAGAGGGACAGTGGGATTAGTTTGGGAATGATACAGGGCTATGAGGAGAGAGTTGGGCAGTGGTATTAGTTTGGGATTGATACAGGGCTATGGGGAGAGAGTGGGGCAGTGGGATTAGTTTCGGAATGATACAGGGCTATGGGGAGAGAGTGGGGCAGTGGGATTAGTTTGGGAATGATACAGGTCTATGGGGAGAAAGAGGGGCAGTGGGATTAGTTTGAGAATGATACAGGGCTATGGGGAGAGAGTGGGGCAGTGGGATTATTTTGGGAATGATACAGGTCTATGGGGAGAAAGAGGGGCAGTGGGATTAGTTTGAGAATGATACAGGGCTATGGGGAGAGAGCGGGGCAGTGGGATTAGTTTGGGATTGATACAGGTCTATGGGGAGAAAGAGGGGCAGTGGGATTAGTTTGGGGATTGATACAGGGCTATGGGGAGAGAGTGGGGCAGTGGGATTAGTTTGGGAATGATACAGGGCTATGGGGAGAGAGTGGGGCAGTGGGATTAGTTTGGGGATTGATACAGGGCTATGGGGAGAGAGTGGGGCAGTGGGATTAGTTTGGGAATGATACAGGTCTATGAGGAGAGAGTGGGGCAGTGGGATTAGTTTGGGAATGATACAGGGCTATGGGGAGAGAGTGGGGCAGTGGGATTAGTTTGGGGATTGATACAGGGCTATGGGGAGAGAGTGGGGCAGTGGGATTAGTTTGGGAATGATACAGGGCTATGGGGAGAGAGTGGGGCAGTGGGATTAGTTTGGGATTGATACAGGGCTATGGGGTGAGAGTGGGGCAGTAGGATTAGTTTGGGATTGATACAGGTCTAAGGGAAGAAAGAGGGGCAGTGGGATTAGTTTGGGAATGATACAGGGCTATGGGGTGAGAGTGGGGCAGTAGGATTAGTTTGGTGATTGATACAGGGCTATGGGGAGAGAGTGGGGCAGTGGGATTAGTTTGGGGATTGATACAGGTCTATGAGGAGAGAGTGGGGCAGTGGGATTAGTTTGGGATTGATACAGGGCTATGGGGTGAGAGTGGGGCAGTAGGATTAGTTTGGGATTGATACAGGTCTATGGGGAGAAAGAGGGGCAGTGGGATTAGTTTGGGAATGATACAGGGCTATGGGGTGAGAATGGGGCAGTGGGATTAGTTTGGGATTGATACAGGACTATGGGGTGAGAGTGGGGCAGTATGATTAGTTTGGGATTGATACAGGGCTATGGAGAGAGAGCGGGCCAGTGGGATTAGTTTGGGGATTGATACAGGGCTATGGGGAGAAAGAGGGGCAGTGGGATTAGTTTGGGATTGATACAGGGCTATGGGGTGAGAGTGGGGCAGTAGGATTAGTTTGGGATTGATACGGGGCTATGGGGAGAGAGCGGGGCAGTGGGATTAGTTTGGGGATTGATACAGGGCTATGGGGAGAAAGTGGGGCAGTAGGATTAGTTTGGGATTGATACGGGGCTATGGGGTGAGAGTGGGGCAGTAGGATTAGTTTGGGATTGATACAGGGCTATGGGGAGAGAGTTGGGCAGTGGGATTAGTTTGGGAATGATACAGGGCTATGGGGAGAGAGCGGGGCAGTGGGATTAGTTTGGGATTGATACGGGGCTATGGGGTGAGAGTGGGGCAGTGGGATTAGTTTGGGATTGATACAGGGCTATGGGGTGAGAGTGGGGCAGTAGGATTAGTTTGAGATTGATACGGGGCTATGGGGTGAGAGTGGGGCAGTAGGATTAGTTTGGGATTGATACAGGGCTATGGGGAGAGAGTTGGGCAGTGGGATTAGTTTGGGAATGATACAGGGCTATGGGGAGAGAGCGGGGCAGTGGGATTAGTTTGTGGATTGATACGGGGCTATGGGGAGAGAGTGGGGCAGTGGGATTAGTTTGGGGATTGATACAGGGCTATGGGGTGAGAGTGGGGCAGTGGGATTAATTTGGGGATTGATACAGGGATATGGAGAGAGAGTGGGGCAGTGGGATTAGTTTGGGATTGATACAGGTCTATGGGGAGAAAGAGGGGCAGTGGGATTAGTTTGGGAATGATACTGGGCTATGGGGTGAGAGTGGGGCAGTGGGATTAGTTTGGGATTGATACAGGTCTATGGGGAGAAAGAGGGGCAGTGGGATTAGTTTGGGAATGATACAGGGCTATGGGGAGAGAGTGGGGCAGTGGGATTAGTTTGGGATTGATACAGGTCTATGGGGAGAGAGTGAGGCAGTGGGATTAGTTTGGGATTGATACAGGTCTATGGGGAGAAAGAGGGGCAGTGGGATTAGTTTGGGAATGATACAGGGCTATGGGGAGAGAGTGGGGCAGTGGGATTAGTTTGGGATTGATACAGGGCTATGGGGAGAGAGTTGGGCAGTGGGATTAGTTTGGGATTGATACAGGTCTATGGGGAGAAAGAGGGGCAGTGGGATTAGTTTGGAAATGATACAGGGCTATGGGGAGAGAGTGGGGAAGTGGGATTAGTTTGGGAATGATACAGGGCTATGGGGAGAGACTGGGGCAGTGGGATTAGTTTGGGATTGATACAGGGCTATGGGGTGAGAGTGGGGCAGTGTAATTAGTTTGGGATTGATACAGGGCTATGGAGAGAGAGTGGGGAAGTGGGATTAGTTTGTGAATGATACAGGTCTACGGGGAGAAAGTGGGGCAGTGGGATTAGTTTGGGAATAATACAGGGCTATGGGGAGAGAGTGGGGCTGTGGGATTAGTTTGAGGATTGATACAGGGCTATGGGGTGAGAGTGGGGCAGTGGGATTAGTTTGGGGATTGATACAGGTCTATGAGGAGAGAGTGGGGCAGTGGGATTAGTTTGGGATTGATACAGGGCTATGGGGTGAGAGTGGGGCAGTGGGATTAGTTTGGGATTGATACAGGTCTATGGGGAGAAAGAGGGGCAGTGGGATTAGTTTGGGAATGATACAGGGCTATGGGGTGAGAGTGGGGCAGTATGATTAGTTTGGGATTGATACAGGGCTATGGGGAGAGAGCGGGCCAGTGGGATTAGTTTGGGGATTGATACAGGGCTATGGGGAGAGAGTGGGGCAGTGGGATTAGTTTGGGGATTGATACAGGGCTATGGGGTGAGAGTGGGGCAGTAGGATTAGTTTGGGATTGATACGGGGCTATGGGGAGAGAGTGGGGCAGTGGGATTAGTTTGGGGATTGATACAGGGCTATGGGGTGAGAGTGGGGCAGTAGGATTAGTTTGGGATTGATACAGTGCTATGGGTAGAGAGCGGGGCAGTGGGATTAGTTTGGGGATTGATACAGGGCTATGGGGAGAGAGTGGGGCAGTGGGATTAGTTTGGGGATTGATACAGGGCTATGGGGTGAGAGTGGGGCAGTGGGATTAGTTTTGGGATTGATACAGGGCTATGGGGTGAGAGTGGGGCAGTGGGATTAATTTGGGGATTGATACAGGGATATGGAGAGAGAGTGGGGCAGTGGGATTAGTTTGGGATTGATACAGGTCTATGGGGAGAAAAAGGGGCAGTGGGATTAGTTTGGGAATGATACAGGGCTATGGGGTGAGAGTGGGGCAGTGGGATTAGTTTGGGATTGATACAGGTCTATGGGGAGAAAGAGGGGCAGTGGGATTAGTTTGGGAATGATACAGGGCTATGGGGAGAGAGTTGGGCAGTGGGATTAGTTTGGGATTGATACAGGTCTATGGGGAGAAAGAGGGGCAGTGGGATTAGTTTGGGAATGATACAGGGCTATGGGGAGAGAGTTGGGCAGTGGGATTAGTTTGGGATTGATACAGGTCTATGGGGAGAAAGAGGGGCAGTGGGATTAGTTTGGGAATGATACAGGGCTATGGGGAGAGAGTGGGGAAGTGGGATTAGTTTGGGAATGATACAGGGCTATGGGGAGAGAGTGGGGCAGTGGGATTAGTTTGGGATTGATACAGGGCTATGGGGTGAGAGTGGGGCAGTGTAATTAGTTTGGGATTGATACAGGGCTATGGGGAGAGAGTGGGGAAGTGGGATTAGTTTGGGAATGATACAGGGCTATGGGGAGAGAGTGGGGCAGTGGGATTAGTTTGGGATTGATACAGGTCTATGGGGAGAGAGTGAGGCAGTGGGATTAGTTTGGGATTGATACAGGTCTATGGGGAGAAAGAGGGGCAGTGGGATTAGTTTGGGAATGATACAGGGCTATGGGGAGAGAGTGGGGCAGTGGGATTAGTTTGGGATTGATACAGGGCTATGGGGAGAGAGTTGGGCAGTGGGATTAGTTTGGGATTGATACAGGTCTATGGGGAGAAAGAGGGGCAGTGGGATTAGTTTGGAAATGATACAGGGCTATGGGGAGAGAGTGGGGAAGTGGGATTAGTTTGGGAATGATACAGGGCTATGGGGAGAGACTGGGGCAGTGGGATTAGTTTGGGATTGATACAGGGCTATGGGGTGAGAGTGGGGCAGTGTAATTAGTTTGGGATTGATACAGGGCTATGGAGAGAGAGTGGGGAAGTGGGATTAGTTTGTGAATGATACAGGTCTACGGGCAGAAAGTGGGGCAGTGGGATTAGTTTGGGAATAATACAGGGCTATGGGGAGAGAGTGGGGCTGTGGGATTAGTTTGAGGATTGATACAGGGCTATGGGGTGAGAGTGGGGCAGTGGGATTAGTTTGGGGATTGATACAGGTCTATGAGGAGAGAGTGGGGCAGTGGGATTAGTTTGGGATTGATACAGGGCTATGGGGTGAGAGTGGGGCAGTGGGATTAGTTTGGGATTGATACAGGTCTATGGGGAGAAAGAGGGGCAGTGGGATTAGTTTGGGAATGATACAGGGCTATGGGGTGAGAGTGGGGCAGTATGATTAGTTTGGGATTGATACAGGGCTATGGGGAGAGAGCGGGCCAGTGGGATTAGTTTGGGGATTGATACAGGGCTATGGGGAGAGAGTGGGGCAGTGGGATTAGTTTGGGGATTGATACAGGGCTATGGGGTGAGAGTGGGGCAGTAGGATTAGTTTGGGATTGATACGGGGCTATGGGGAGAGAGCGGGGCAGTGGGATTAGTTTGGGGATTGATACAGGGCTATGGGTGAGAGTGGGGCAGTAGGATTAGTTTGGGATTGATACAGTGCTATGGGTAGAGAGCGGGGCAGTGGGATTAGTTTGGGGATTGATACAGGGCTATGGGGAGAGAGTGGGGCAGTGGGATTAGTTTGGGGATTGATACAGGGCTATGGGGTGAGAGTGGGGCAGTGGGATTAGTTTGGGGATTGATACAGGGCTATGGGGTGAGAGTGGGGCAGTGGGATTAATTTGGGGATTGATACAGGGATATGGAGAGAGAGTGGGGCAGTGGGATTAGTTTGGGATTGATACAGGTCTATGGGGAGAAAGAGGGGCAGTGGGATTAGTTTGGGAATGATACAGGGCTATGGGGTGAGAGTGGGGCAGTGGGATTAGTTTGGGATTGATACAGGTCTATGGGGAGAAAGAGGGGCAGTGGGATTAGTTTGGGAATGATACAGGGCTATGGGGTGAGAGTGGGGCAGTGGGATTAGTTTGGGATTGATACAGGTCTATGGGGAGAAAGAGGGGCAGTGGGATTAGTTTGGGAATGATACAGGGCTATGGGGAGAGAGTTGGGCAGTGGGATTAGTTTGGGATTGATACAGGTCTGTGGGGAGAAAGAGGGGCAGTGGGATTAGTTTGGGAATGATACAGGGCTATGGGGAGAGAGTTGGGCAGTGGGATTAGTTTGGGATTGATACAGGTCTATGGGGAGAAAGAGGGGCAGTGGGATTAGTTTGGGAATGATACAGGGCTATGGGGAGAGAGTGGGGAAGTGGGATTAGTTTGGGAATGATACAGGGCTATGGGGAGAGAGTGGGGCAGTGGGATTAGTTTGGGATTGATACAGGGCTATGGGGTGAGAGTGGGGCAGTGTAATTAGTTTGGGATTGATACAGGGCTATGGGGAGAGAGTGGGGAAGTGGGATTAGTTTGGGAATGATACAGGGCTATGGGGAGAGAGTGGGGCAGTGGGATTAGTTTGGGATTGATACAGGTCTATGGGGAGAGAGTGAGGCAGTGGGATTAGTTTGGGATTGATACAGGTCTATGGGGAGAAAGAGGGGCAGTGGGATTAGTTTGGGAATGATACAGGGCTATGGGGAGAGAGTGGGGCAGTGGGATTAGTTTGGGATTGATACAGGGCTATGGGGAGAGAGTTGGGCAGTGGGATTAGTTTGGGATTGATACAGGTCTATGGGGAGAAAGAGGGGCAGTGGGATTAGTTTGGAAATGATACAGGGCTATGGGGAGAGAGTGGGGAAGTGGGATTAGTTTGGGAATGATACAGGGCTATGGGGAGAGACTGGGGCAGTGGGATTAGTTTGGGATTGATACAGGGCTATGGGGTGAGAGTGGGGCAGTGTAATTAGTTTGGGATTGATACAGGGCTATGGAGAGAGAGTGGGGAAGTGGGATTAGTTTGTGAATGATACAGGTCTACGGGGAGAAAGTGGGGCAGTGGGATTAGTTTGGGAATAATACAGGGCTATGGGGAGAGAGTGGGGCTGTGGGATTAGTTTGAGGATTGATACAGGGCTATGGGGTGAGAGTGGGGCAGTGGGATTAGTTTGGGAATTGATACAGGTCTATGAGGAGAGAGTGGGGCAGTGGGATTAGTTTGGGATTGATACAGGGCTATGGGGTGAGAGTGGGGCAGTGGGATTAGTTTGGGATTGATACAGGTCTATGGGGAGAAAGAGGGGCAGTGGGATTAGTTTGGGAATGATACAGGGCTATGGGGTGAGAGTGGGGCAGTATGATTAGTTTGGGATTGATACAGGGCTATGGGGAGAGAGCGGGCCAGTGGGATTAGTTTGGGGATTGATACAGGGCTATGGGGATAGAGTGGGGCAGTGGGATTAGTTTGGGGATTGATACAGGGCTATGGGGTGAGAGTGGGGCAGTAGGTTTAGTTTGGGATTGATACGGGGCTATGGGGAGAGAGCGGGGCAGTGGGATTAGTTTGGGGATTGATACAGGGCTATGGGGTGAGAGTGGGGCAGTAGGATTAGTTTGGGATTGATACAGTGCTATGGGTAGAGAGCGGGGCAGTGGGATTAGTTTGGGGATTGATACAGGGCTATGGGGAGAGAGTGGGGCAGTGGGATTAGTTTGGGGATTGATACAGGGCTATGGGGTGAGAGTGGGGCAGTGGGATTAGTTTGGGGATTGATACAGGGCTATGGGGTGAGAGTGGGGCAGTGGGATTAATTTGGGGATTGATACAGGGATATGGAGAGAGAGTGGGGCAGTGGGATTAGTTTGGGATTGATACAGGTCTATGGGGAGAAAGAGGGGCAGTGGGATTAGTTTGGGAATGATACAGGGCTATGGGGTGAGAGTGGGGCAGTGGGATTAGTTTGGGACTGATACAGGTCTATGGGGAGAAAGAGGGGCAGTGGGATTAGTTTGGGAATGATACAGGGCTATGGGGAGAGAGTTGGGCAGTGGGATTAGTTTGGGATTGATACAGGTCTATGGGGAGAAAGAGGGGCAATGGGATTAGTTTGGGAATTATACAGGGCTATGGGGAGAGAGTTGGGCAGTGGGATTAGTTTGGGATTGATACAGGTCTATGGGGAGAAAGAGGGGCAGTGGGATTAGTTTGGGAATGATACAGGGCTATGGGGAGAGAGTGGGGAAGTGGGATTAGTTTGGGAATGATACAGGGCTATGGGGAGAGAGTGGGGCAGTGGGATTAGTTTGGGATTGATACAGGGCTATGGGGTGAGAGTGGGGCAGTGTAATTAGTTTGGGATTGATACAGGGCTATGGGGAGAGAGTGGGGATGTGGGATTAGTTTGTGAATGATACAGGTCTACGGGGAGAAAGTGGGGCAGTGGGATTAGTTTGGGAATAATACAGGGCTATGGGGAGAGAGTGGGGCAGTAGGATTAGTTTGGGATTGATACAGGTCTATGGGGAGAAAGAGGGGCAGTGGGATTAGTTTGGAAATGATACAGGGCTATGGGGAGAGAGTGGGGCAGTGGGATTAGTTTGGGATTGATACAGGGCTATGGGGTGAGAGTGGGGCAGTGTAATTAGTTTGGGATTGATACAGGGCTAGGGAGAGAGAGTGGGGAAGTGGGATTAGTTTGTGAATGATACAGGTCTACGGGGAGAAAGTGGGGCAGTGGGATTAGTTTGGGAATAATACAGGGCTATGGGGAGAGAGTGGGGCTGTGGGATTAGTTTGAGGATTGATACAGGGCTATGGGGTGAGAGTGGGGCAGTAGGATTAGTTTGGGATTGATACAGGGCTATGGGGTGAGAGTGGGGCAGTAGGATTAGTTTGGGATTGATACAGTGCTATGGGTAGAGAGCGGGGCAGTGGGATTAGTTTGGGGATTGATACAGGGCTATGGGGAGAGAGTGGGGCAGTGGGATTAGTTTGGGGATTGATACAGGGCTATGGGGTGAGAGTGGGGCAGTGGGATTAGTTTTGGGATTGATACAGGGCTATGGGGTGAGAGTGGGGCAGTGGGATTAATTTGGGGATTGATACAGGGATATGGAGAGAGAGTGGGGCAGTGGGATTAGTTTGGGATTGATACAGGTCTATGGGGAGAAAGAGGGGCAGTGGGATTAGTTTGGGAATGATACAGGGCTATGGGGTGAGAGTGGGGCAGTGGGATTAGTTTGGGATTGATACAGGTCTATGGGGAGAAAGAGGGGCAGTGGGATTAGTTTGGGAATGATACAGGGCTATGGGGAGAGAGTTGGGCAGTGGGATTAGTTTGGGATTGATACAGGTCTATGGGGAGAAAGAGGGGCAGTGGGATTAGTTTGGGAATGATACAGGGCTATGGGGAGAGAGTTGGGCAGTGGGATTAGTTTGGGATTGATACAGGTCTATGGGGAGAAAGAGGGGCAGTGGGATTAGTTTGGGAATGATACAGGGCTATGGGGAGAGAGTGGGGAAGTGGGATTAGTTTGGGAATGATACAGGGCTATGGGGAGAGAGTGGGGCAGTGGGATTAGTTTGGGATTGATACAGGGCTATGGGGTGAGAGTGGGGCAGTGTAATTAGTTTGGGATTGATACAGGGCTATGGGGAGAGAGTGGGGAAGTGGGATTAGTTTGGGAATGATACAGGGCTATGGGGAGAGAGTGGGGCAGTGGGATTAGTTTGGGATTGATACAGGTCTATGGGGAGAGAGTGAGGCAGTGGGATTAGTTTGGGATTGATACAGGTCTATGGGGAGAAAGAGGGGCAGTGGGATTAGTTTGGGAATGATACAGGGCTATGGGGAGAGAGTGGGGCAGTGGGATTAGTTTGGGATTGATACAGGGCTATGGGGAGAGAGTTGGGCAGTGGGATTAGTTTGGGATTGATACAGGTCTATGGGGAGAAAGAGGGGCAGTGGGATTAGTTTGGAAATGATACAGGGCTATGGGGAGAGAGTGGGGAAGTGGGATTAGTTTGGGAATGATACAGGGCTATGGGGAGAGACTGGGGCAGTGGGATTAGTTTGGGATTGATACAGGGCTATGGGGTGAGAGTGGGGCAGTGTAATTAGTTTGGGATTGATACAGGGCTATGGAGAGAGAGTGGGGAAGTGGGATTAGTTTGTGAATGATACAGGTCTACGGGCAGAAAGTGGGGCAGTGGGATTAGTTTGGGAATAATACAGGGCTATGGGGAGAGAGTGGGGCTGTGGGATTAGTTTGAGGATTGATACAGGGCTATGGGGTGAGAGTGGGGCAGTGGGATTAGTTTGGGGATTGATACAGGTCTATGAGGAGAGAGTGGGGCAGTGGGATTAGTTTGGGATTGATACAGGGCTATGGGGTGAGAGTGGGGCAGTGGGATTAGTTTGGGATTGATACAGGTCTATGGGGAGAAAGAGGGGCAGTGGGATTAGTTTGGGAATGATACAGGGCTATGGGGTGAGAGTGGGGCAGTATGATTAGTTTGGGATTGATACAGGGCTATGGGGAGAGAGCGGGCCAGTGGGATTAGTTTGGGGATTGATACAGGGCTATGGGGAGAGAGTGGGGCAGTGGGATTAGTTTGGGGATTGATACAGGGCTATGGGGTGAGAGTGGGGCAGTAGGATTAGTTTGGGATTGATACGGGGCTATGGGGAGAGAGCGGGGCAGTGGGATTAGTTTGGGGATTGATACAGGGCTATGGGTGAGAGTGGGGCAGTAGGATTAGTTTGGGATTGATACAGTGCTATGGGTAGAGAGCGGGGCAGTGGGATTAGTTTGGGGATTGATACAGGGCTATGGGGAGAGAGTGGGGCAGTGGGATTAGTTTGGGGATTGATACAGGGCTATGGGGTGAGAGTGGGGCAGTGGGATTAGTTTGGGGATTGATACAGGGCTATGGGGTGAGAGTGGGGCAGTGGGATTAATTTGGGGATTGATACAGGGATATGGAGAGAGAGTGGGGCAGTGGGATTAGTTTGGGATTGATACAGGTCTATGGGGAGAAAGAGGGGCAGTGGGATTAGTTTGGGAATGATACAGGGCTATGGGGTGAGAGTGGGGCAGTGGGATTAGTTTGGGATTGATACAGGTCTATGGGGAGAAAGAGGGGCAGTGGGATTAGTTTGGGAATGATACAGGGCTATGGGGTGAGAGTGGGGCAGTGGGATTAGTTTGGGATTGATACAGGTCTATGGGGAGAAAGAGGGGCAGTGGGATTAGTTTGGGAATGATACAGGGCTATGGGGAGAGAGTTGGGCAGTGGGATTAGTTTGGGATTGATACAGGTCTGTGGGGAGAAAGAGGGGCAGTGGGATTAGTTTGGGAATGATACAGGGCTATGGGGAGAGAGTTGGGCAGTGGGATTAGTTTGGGATTGATACAGGTCTATGGGGAGAAAGAGGGGCAGTGGGATTAGTTTGGGAATGATACAGGGCTATGGGGAGAGAGTGGGGAAGTGGGATTAGTTTGGGAATGATACAGGGCTATGGGGAGAGAGTGGGGCAGTGGGATTAGTTTGGGATTGATACAGGGCTATGGGGTGAGAGTGGGGCAGTGTAATTAGTTTGGGATTGATACAGGGCTATGGGGAGAGAGTGGGGAAGTGGGATTAGTTTGGGAATGATACAGGGCTATGGGGAGAGAGTGGGGCCGTGGGATTAGTTTGGGATTGATACAGGTCTATGGGGAGAGAGTGAGGCAGTGGGATTAGTTTGGGATTGATACAGGTCTATGGGGAGAAAGAGGGGCAGTGGGATTAGTTTGGGAATGATACAGGGCTATGGGGAGAGAGTGGGGCAGTGGGATTAGTTTGGGATTGATACAGGGCTATGGGGAGAGAGTTGGGCAGTGGGATTAGTTTGGGATTGATACAGGTCTATGGGGAGAAAGAGGGGCAGTGGGATTAGTTTGGAAATGATACAGGGCTATGGGGAGAGAGTGGGGAAGTGGGATTAGTTTGGGAATGATACAGGGCTATGGGGAGAGACTGGGGCAGTGGGATTAGTTTGGGATTGATACAGGGCTATGGGGTGAGAGTGGGGCAGTGTAATTAGTTTGGGATTGATACAGGGCTATGGAGAGAGAGTGGGGAAGTGGGATTAGTTTGTGAATGATACAGGTCTACGGGGAGAAAGTGGGGCAGTGGGATTAGTTTGGGAATAATACAGGGCTATGGGGAGAGAGTGGGGCTGTGGGATTAGTTTGAGGATTGATACAGGGCTATGGGGTGAGAGTGGGGCAGTGGGATTAGTTTGGGAATTGATACAGGTCTATGAGGAGAGAGTGGGGCAGTGGGATTAGTTTGGGATTGATACAGGGCTATGGGGTGAGAGTGGGGCAGTGGGATTAGTTTGGGATTGATACAGGTCTATGGGGAGAAAGAGGGGCAGTGGGATTAGTTTGGGAATGATACAGGGCTATGGGGTGAGAGTGGGGCAGTATGATTAGTTTGGGATTGATACAGGGCTATGGGGAGAGAGCGGGCCAGTGGGATTAGTTTGGGGATTGATACAGGGCTATGGGGATAGAGTGGGGCAGTGGGATTAGTTTGGGGATTGATACAGGGCTATGGGGTGAGAGTGGGGCAGTAGGATTAGTTTGGGATTGATACGGGGCTATGGGGAGAGAGCGGGGCAGTGGGATTAGTTTGGGGATTGATACAGGGCTATGGGGTGAGAGTGGGGCAGTAGGATTAGTTTGGGATTGATACAGTGCTATGGGTAGAGAGCGGGGCAGTGGGATTAGTTTGGGGATTGATACAGGGCTATGGGGAGAGAGTGGGGCAGTGGGATTAGTTTGGGGATTGATACAGGGCTATGGGGTGAGAGTGGGGCAGTGGGATTAGTTTGGGGATTGATACAGGGCTATGGGGTGAGAGTGGGGCAGTGGGATTAATTTGGGGATTGATACAGGGATATGGAGAGAGAGTGGGGCAGTGGGATTAGTTTGGGATTGATACAGGTCTATGGGGAGAAAGAGGGGCAGTGGGATTAGTTTGGGAATGATACAGGGCTATGGGGTGAGAGTGGGGCAGTGGGATTAGTTTGGGACTGATACAGGTCTATGGGGAGAAAGAGGGGCAGTGGGATTAGTTTGGGAATGATACAGGGCTATGGGGAGAGAGTTGGGCAGTGGGATTAGTTTGGGATTGATACAGGTCTATGGGGAGAAAGAGGGGCAATGGGATTAGTTTGGGAATTATACAGGGCTATGGGGAGAGAGTTGGGCAGTGGGATTAGTTTGGGATTGATACAGGTCTATGGGGAGAAAGAGGGGCAGTGGGATTAGTTTGGGAATGATACAGGGCTATGGGGAGAGAGTGGGGAAGTGGGATTAGTTTGGGAATGATACAGGGCTATGGGGAGAGAGTGGGGCAGTGGGATTAGTTTGGGATTGATACAGGGCTATGGGGTGAGAGTGGGGCAGTGTAATTAGTTTGGGATTGATACAGGGCTATGGGGAGAGAGTGGGGATGTGGGATTAGTTTGTGAATGATACAGGTCTACGGGGAGAAAGTGGGGCAGTGGGATTAGTTTGGGAATAATACAGGGCTATGGGGAGAGAGTGGGGCAGTAGGATTAGTTTGGGATTGATACAGGTCTATGGGGAGAAAGAGGGGCAGTGGGATTAGTTTGGAAATGATACAGGGCTATGGGGAGAGAGTGGGGCAGTGGGATTAGTTTGGGATTGATACAGGGCTATGGGGTGAGAGTGGGGCAGTGTAATTAGTTTGGGATTGATACAGGGCTAGGGAGAGAGAGTGGGGAAGTGGGATTAGTTTGTGAATGATACAGGTCTACGGGGAGAAAGTGGGGCAGTGGGATTAGTTTGGGAATAATACAGGGCTATGGGGAGAGAGTGGGGCTGTGGGATTAGTTTGAGGATTGATACAGGGCTATGGGGTGAGAGTGGGGCAGTGGGATTAGTTTGGGGATTGATACAGGTCTATGAGGAGAGAGTGGGGCAGTGGGATTAGTTTGGGATTGATACAGGGCTATGGGGTGAGAGTGGGGCAGTAGGATTAGTTTGGGATTGATACAGGTCGATGGGGAGAAAGAGGAGCAGTGGGATTAGTTTGGGAATGATACAGGGCTATGGGGTGAGAGTGGGGCAGTATGATTAGTTTGGGATTGATACAGGGCTATGGGGAGAGAGCGGGCCAGTGGGATTAGTTTGGGGATTGATACAGGGCTATGGGGAGAGAGTGGGGCAGTGGGATTAGTTTGGGGATTGATACAGGGCTATGGGGTGAGAGTGGGGCAGTAGGATTAGTTTGGGATTGATACGGGGCTATGGGGAGAGAGCGGGGCAGTGGGATTAGTTTGGGGATTGATACAGGGCTATGGGGAGAGAGTGGGGCAGTGGGATTAGTTTGGGGATTGATACAGGGCTATGGGGTGAGAGTGGGGCAGTAGGATTAGTTTGGGATTGATACAGTGCTATGGGTAGAGAGCGGGGCAGTGGGATTAGTTTGGGGATTGATACAGGGCTATGGGGAGAGAGCGGGGCAGTGGGATTAGTTTGGGGATTGATACGGGGCTATGGGGAGAGAGTGGGGCAGTGGGATTAGTTTGGGGATTGATACAGGGCTATGGGGTGAGGGTGGGGCAGTGGGCTTAATTTGGGGATTGATACAGGGATATGGAGAGAGAGTGGGGCAGTGGGATTAGTTTGGGATTGATACAGGGCTATGGGGAGAAAGAGGGGCAGTGGGATTAGTTTGGGAATGATACAGGGCTATGGGGAGAGAGTTGGGCAGTGGGATTAGTTTGGGAATGATACAGGGCTATGGGGTGAGAGTGGGGCAGTGGGATTAGTTTGGGATTGATACAGGTCTATGGGGAGAAAGAGGGGCAGTGGGATTAGTTTGGGAATGATACAGGGCTATGCGGAGAGAGTTGGGCAGTGGGATTAGTTTGGGATTGATACAGGTCTATGGGGAGAAAGAGGGGCAGTGGGATTAGTTTGGGATTGATACAGGGCTATGGGGTGAGAGTGGGGCAGTGTAATTAGTTTGGGATTGATACAGGGCTATGGGGAGAGAGTGGGGAAGTGGGATTAGTTTGTGAATGATACAGGTCTACGGGGAGAAAGTGGGGCAGTGGGATTAGTTTGGGAATAATACAGGGCTATGGGGAGAGAGTGGGGCAGTGGGATTAGTTTGGGATTGATACAGGGCTATGGGGAGAGTGGGAAAGTGGGATTAGTTTGGGGTTGATACAGGGCTATGGGGTGAGAGTGGGGCAGTGGGATTAGTTTGGGGATTGATACAGGGCTATGGGGAGAGAGTGGGGCAGTAGGATTAGTTTGGGGATTGATACAGGGCTATGGGGAGAGAGTGGGGCAGTGGGATTAGTTTGGGGATTGATACAGGGCTATGGGGAGAGAGTGGGGTAGTGGGATTAGTTTGGGGATTGATACAGGGCTATGAGGAGAGAGCGGGGCGGTGGGATTAGTTTGGGGTTGATACAGGGCTATGGGGAGAGAGTGGGGCAGTAGGATTAGTTTGGGGATTGATACAGGCTATGGGGAGAGAGTGGGGCAGTGGGATTAGTTTGGGGATTGATACAGGGCTATGAGGAGAGAGCGGGGCGGTGGGATTAGTTTGGGGTTGATACAGGGCTATGGGGAGAGAGTGGGGCAGTGGGATTAGTTTGGGGATTGATACAGGGCTATGGGGAGAGAGTGGGGCAGTGGGATTAGTTTGGGATTGATACAGGGCTATGAGGAGAGAGCGGGGCGGTGGGATTTGTTTGGGGTTGATACAGGGCTATGGGGGAGAACGGGGCAGTGGGATTAGTTTGGGATTGATACAGGTCTACGGGGAGAAAGTGGGGCAGTGGGATTAGTTTGGGATTGATACAGGGCTATGAGGAGAGAGCGGGGCGGTGGGATTTGTTTGGGGTTGATACAGGGCTATGGGGGAGAACGGGGCAGTGGGATTAGTTTGGGATTGATACAGGGCTATGAGGAGAGAGCGGGGCGGTGGGATTAGTTTGGGGATTGATACAGGGCTATGAGGAGAGAGCGGGGCGGTGGGATTAGTTTGGGGTTGATACAGGGCTATGGGGGAGAGCGGGGCAGTGGGATTAGTTTGGGGATTGATACAGGGCTATGGGGAGCGAGTGTGGCAGTGGGATTAGTTTGGGATTGATACAGGGCTATGGGGAGAGAGTGGGGCAGTGGGATTAGTTTGGGGATTGATACAGGTCTATGGGGAGAGAGTGGGGCTGTGGGATTAGTTTGGGTTTTGATACAGGGCTATGAGGAGAGAGCGGGGCGGTGGGATTAGTTTGGGGATTGATACAGGTCTATGGGGAGAGAGTGGGGCTGTGGGATTAGTTTGGGGATTGATACAGGGCTATGGGGAGAGAGTGGGGCAGTGGGATTAGTTTGGGGTTGATACAGGGCTATGGGGAGAGAGTGGGGCAGTGGGATTAGTTTGAGGATTGATACAGGGCTATGGGGAGAGAGTGGGGCTGTGGGATTAGTTTGAGGATTGATACAGGGCTATGGGGAGGGAGTGGGGCAGTGGGATTAGTTTGGGGATTGATACAGGGCTATAGGGAGAGAGTGGGGCAGTGGGATTAGTTTGGGGATTGATACAGGGCTATGGGATGAGAGTGGGGTAGTGAGATTAGTTTGGGAATGATACAGGTCTATGGGGAGAAAGAGGGGCAGTGGGATTAGTTTGGAAATGATACAGGGCTATGGGGAGAGAGTGGGGAAGTGGGATTAGTTTGGGAATGATACAGGGCTATGGGGTGAGAGTGGGGCAGTGTAATTAGTTTGGGATTGATACAGGGCTATGGGGAGAGAGTGGGGAAGTGGGATTAGTTTGTGAATGATACAGGTCTACGGGGAGAAAGTGGGGCAGTGGGATTAGTTTGGGAATAATACAGGGCTATGGGGAGAGAGTGGGGCAGTGGGATTAGTTTGGGATTGATACAGGGCTATGGGGAGAGTGGGGAAGTGGGATTAGTTTGGGGTTGATACAGGGCTATGGGGTGAGAGTGGGGCAGTGGGATTAGTTTGGGGATTGATACAGGGCTATGGGGAGAGAGTGGGGCAGTAGGATTAGTTTGGGGATTGATACAGGGCTATGGGGAGAGAGTGGGGCAGTGGGATTAGTTTGGGGATTGATACAGGGCTATGGGGAGAGAGTGGGGCAGTGGGATTAGTTTGGGGATTGATACAGGGCTATGAGGAGAGAGCGGGGCGGTGGGATTAGTTTGGGGTTGATACAGGGCTATGGGGAGAGAGTGGGGCAGTAGGATTAGTTTGGGGATTGATACAGGCTATGGGGAGAGAGTGGGGCAGTGGGATTAGTTTGGGGATTGATACAGGGCTATGAGGAGAGAGCGGGGCGGTGGGATTAGTTTGGGGTTGATACAGGGCTATGAAGAGAGAGTGGGGCAGTGGGATTAGTTTGGGGATTGATACAGGGCTATGGGGAGAGAGTGGGGCAGTGGGATTAGTTTGGGATTGATATAGGGCTATGAGGAGAGAGCGGGGCGGTGGGATTTGTTTGGGGTTGATACAGGGCTATGGGGGAGAACGGGGCAGTGGGATTAGTATGGGATTGATACAGGGCTATGAGGAGAGAGCGGGGCGGTGGGATTAGTTTGGGGATTGATACAGGGCTATGAGGAGAGAGCGGGGCGGTGGGATTAGTTTGGGGTTGATACAGGGCTATGGGGGAGAGCGGGGCAGTGGGATTAGTTTGGGGATTGATACAGGGCTATGGGGAGCGAGTGGGGCAGTGGGATTAGTTTGGGATTGATACAGGGCTATGGGGAGAGAGTGGGGCAGTGGGATTAGTTTGGGGATTGATACAGGTCTATGGGGAGAGAGTGGGGCTGTGGGATTAGTTTGGGTATTGATACAGGGCTATGAGGAGAGAGTGGGGCGGTGGGATTAGTTTGGGGATTGATACAGGTCTATGGGGAGAGAGTGGGGCTGTGGGATTAGTTTGGGGATTGATACAGGGTTATGGGGAGAGAGTGGGGCAGTGGGATTAGTTTGGGGTTGATACAGGGCTATGGGGAGAGAGTGGGGCAGTGGGATTAGTTTGAGGATTGATACAGGGCTATGGGGAGAGAGTGGGGCTGTGGGATTAGTTTGAGGATTGATACAGGGCTATGGGGAGGGAGTGGGGCAGTGGGATTAGTTTGGGGATTGATACAGGGCTATGGGGAGAGAGTGGGGCAGTGGGATTAGTTTGGGGATTGATACAGGGCTATGGGATGAGAGTGGGGTAGTGGGATTAGT